>NC_136494.1:56468588-56828588 GCF_053919585.1 Euprymna scolopes
GCCAAAAAGATGAGTCAAAGTTTTTCAAAAGACTGATTACACAGGATGAAATCTAGGTCCATCACTATGATCCAGAAACCAAAGCCCAGTCAATGCAGTGGAAGCACTTGGACTCACCACCTCCAAAGTAGGCAAGGGTGCAGCCGTCCGCTGGCAAAGTCATGCTCACAGTCCTCTGGAACCAGGACGGAGTAGTGATGACAGATTTCATAGCAAAGGTTACCACAATTACAGGAGCCTATTATGCTTCACTTTTGAGGAAATTAAGGGAAGCTATCAAAATCAAGAGGCGGAGCAAGATCAGCAAATGTACCCTCCTCTTGCAGGACAACGCTCCGGTCCACAACTCGCATGTCGCCAGATCAGAAGCACGGGCGTGTGGTTATGGAATTCACCCCCATCCTCCCTACTCTCATGACCTTGCATCCTCTGACTTAAACCTCTTCCCAGCCATGAAGTTGTCTTTGAAAGGAAAGCGTTTCCCAGATGATGTAGCCTTCATTTCTGAAGTCACGTCGTGGTTGGAGGACCAACCTGGGGTGTTCTACAAAAACAGTCTCCAGAGCTTCATCAAACGATGGGAGAAATGCATAACTCTGGGTGGTTCCTATGTAGAGAAATACTAATTGTACCAAGTTTCGTTGCTCTACTGCTATGGGAAGTGGGTCAGTGGCATTATCTATTGCACGCCCCCCGTAGTCCAAGGATATATAATTACTTTAAAGATATTGACTTAACAATAACTGTAGATGAAAATCATAAAATAGTTAATTTCCTAGATGTCATTCTGAATCTAACAACACGTATTAACCTTATCATAAACCTTTATAAAAACTTATATACTATATTGATTATAAATCTAACTACCTAATGAAAAAACAATTATACCTAGTATATCAAAAAGAATTTCCAAATTATCCCAAAATGATATTTTTAATAACAAGAAAAATATTACATCGAAGCACTAGCCAGATCTGGATATAAAGGCGAAATAAAATATATTTACAATGTAAATAAAGCATCAGAGGAAGGGAAAATATCAAAACCGAAACCATCACATGTTATTTCATACATTATGGCAATGGGTAAACCCAATTATAAAAATAGTAGGAAAATATTAATGGTAATAAAAATAACGTTATAGACAATATCAGTAAGCCCCAAATTAACAACAGTAATACCATTAAAAAGAAAAATAGACGTAGAAATCGTGTTTAGTTTAATCCTCCTTACAGTGCACACAAAAAATTAATTTACCAAAAGAATTTTTTCAAATTATCGATAAAATTCCCCTACTGGAAATTGTCTAAGTAAAATTATAAACCTGAATAATGTTAAATTATCTTTTTCGACGAGGGCGACTAATTTAGTTTAAACTATTATAAATTCTAACAATGCAAAAATAAATAAAGAGACAAATGTAGGAGGATTATTAAATAATCAAAACATTGAAGTGAATTCATTTTGCAACTGCAGGAATATTGACGAATGTCCATTACAAGGCAAATGTATCATTTCTAATGTAGTATATAAATGTGATGTAACAGATAATAACAGAATTAGAACATATATTTGGGCCACAGTTTTAGCTTTAAAGAAAGATCCAATAATCATATGGCATCCTTCAAAATACCACATGTCAACAATAAGAAGAAAGCAACATCATTAGCAAATTGGATTGGGAATTACGGAAAACCACAATTGAATACAGATTGAAATGGTCGAGATTGAGTAGTGTCAGTAAATACTCACCAAACAAGTCGGGCCGATGTAAGCTTTGTCATCTCGAATCGTATCATATAGTAGTAGCTAAAGAAAACCTTCTTAACAAACGTCAGGAAGTAATTCAAAACTGTTTACATAATATGAATTATCGCGATTAAAACCTGATTTGTAAAAATATAAAATGGAAATTAGTTTAACGTACTTAGCAAGTAAAGTTAATTTTGATTTATTGAGACTAACATGTAAATAAATAAGGTTGAGAATAAAAATTAAAATAATAAAAGCAAAGTAATAATAAAGGTTATGTAAGCAATTAAATCTAAATTAAATACAACAATGATTTTAGGATAATTTAAACAGTAAATAAAAAGGGAAAGGTATGAATGTTTATGATGTACTATTTAGTATGATTTCAAAATATCATGATAGGATATTATATAAATAGTATTAAATTCTATGATAGCTATTTATAAGTGGTTTGATTAGATGTAATAAGTAACGAATGGACTTAAATAAAACATGATTCGGAAAATAGATTATATATATATATACTAGCAAATGTATATATATATATATATATATATATATATATATATATATATATATAAGTTTGATTATAATAGGCAACAGAATTAAATTATGTATTGTTTTCAATTCAATTAATTGATTAGCTATGATAACCGAAATGATCAATCGTTTTTCTTAGCTTAGTTTAGTTTCGTATATACAAACAAATATAGTTTTTAATTTATTGATATTATTTTCATAAGTATGTACACACAGATTAGAATTAATAAAATTACTAATTATTAAATAGAAAAGTTTGGTAGAAGATTCATAAATTAATATAAATTGATAGTACGAATAGTTGAGTTTAAGGACTTTGTTTAATAAAAATTCAATATGGCGTAATGGAAAAATATAAAGGTATTTGCAGCTTCTCTTCCAATTTTCGGATTTTAATCATGTCAAATCACACTTCATTTCCTTTTGACGGATTGATTGTTGCTATTTATTCTGATGAGTTAAGGGTATAATAGATTCACTGATTTATATAATAATTAAGTGATTGATTTTGCGCTAGGAAACAGGTACTGTCAAGAATTATATAAGTCAACCATTTGGCTACCATTAACCGCGCGGAATAACGTTGAATTTAAACATTTTAAATTTTAAATGTTCTTTACGTCAGTCAGACAGTGATCTAGTCGTTATACGATGATCTATGCATAAGAGCTAAATTGACTGACTTTAATTCAACTGAAAGTGCTCAACGATAAGAAACGAATTTCTTAAAGGGGCTGTCATAATTATTTTTTACTATAATAATCAAATACCTAGAGACACTAGTGTTTCATACTTTCGGGAATCTTCAGTGGATGGTGTCACGATTAACACCAGTTGAAGAATAAGGTTATCCACAAATCAACTGGTATGGAAACCTGTGATTATCGGTCTTACAAAATATTATTGGCAGTAATATTCTGTAAGAACAACCCCATCTAAATACTGTCAGGGATCTAACAACAACAACAACAACAACAACAACAACAACAACAACAACAACAACCAGATTAGCAAATCTCATAATAATAATAATAATAATAATAATAATAATAATAATAATGTTGAAAATAGTAGTAGTAGAATTCCTAATAAAAACCAGCAGAATATTAGCCAACATTCGTCTTGCACATCTTTAAAACCTCACTCAACTCAACTCCCCAATACAAAATTCACCGATCCTGGGGTTAATAAACCACTAAACAATGATAAAACATTGAAAACATTCACTCAAACTTAATAAATGTAAGAATTTCAAACCACATGCATTCATTCAAAAATGAAAAGTCTCCAAATCATGATAATAATAGTACATTTTTAATTACTTTAATCAATATCCTGGAGGACAAGAAAAATCCCTATTCAATTAAATGGAGTATAATGGGGAAAAACTAGATCATACGCCCCAGAGCCCAAGTTTTTTTTAATATTCGTATATCCGAGGCAGTTAATATTGTCACCTTCCCTAAGCCTATAATAAATCCCAAGAACGAGCTAGTGTCTAGATGTAAACACAGGAAAATATTTAAATACAGCCAACTTAAAATAAAATAACATAGATTTTCTGTAAACCTCTAAATGTGCAAAACCATAACACTAAATACATATTACTTTTTAACTAAAAACTAAATTATAAGTCATGTTGAGTTTTTGCCACTTTTTTTTCATTTAAATAGTTTTAGAGCATTCCAGTTAATATATTCCTATTTCCATATTATATAGCAACTCACCATACACGCATTTAGTTACTATATTTTAAATCCCAGCACGTAAGTTACACTTCTAGGATTTTTTTGTCGATTCTATTTCATACTTGTTTTTACATCTCTTAATTAAGGAGTTTATGAATCTTTATTCTTTTTCCTTTTTCTTACTCACAATTAGCGCATACATTCCGCATTGGAAAGTATTTTCTCAATTCACATATATGAATATCAACCCATAACACGTAAAAATGCGTCATCTTTGCGGTGCTAGAGAGCAACCCTGCTTTGTAGGCATAGTTCCGTAGCTCTTATTTGTACTTAACAATTATAGTAGTTATTTTGAATATTATTATTGTTATTGTTATTATAATGATTATCCCATATTTTTTCGGTTAATTATTATTTATATTATGGTATTTATAACACGGTTGTTCTAAAACGCCTTGTTTAGATTTGGCACTACTTCAGATTATTATAGATCAAAATTTTCGGTTTAATTTTATCATATAAAGGATATTATCAATACGTATATTCAGAATTTCACTTTATATAAGAGAGGAGCTAGTTTGAGTTAAATTATTTAAGTGGGACATTTCTGTATGACATGGCCTGATCTTTGCTTTCTTTCTTTTATCCTTCTCTCTTCTTTCCTGCATTTGAGTCTGTCTAGACCCTTTAGCCTAAATTCGCGCCCTATGAATTTATCTGTATAAACGGTTAAGGATTTCGTTTTTTAGTCCCCCTTTTTCTGTAATACTTCTAATTTATCTTTTATTGTTACTATAATCCCCATCTCTTCCTATTACTTGTTCTTTCTTTTCTTCGCTTTCCTCTCCTGTTCTTTCTTTTCTTTTCTTTTATTATATTTATTTTATTTTCTATATTTTATATTTTCTTCTTTCCGCTAATTTATTATGCATAAGCATTTTTTATATTCTTTTACTTATTTATTTTTCATTTTTATTTTTATTTTTTTTAATTTTATTTTCATTTTTTTTTTTTCATGTCAGTTCATGTTTCTCTTCATTTACTTTGTCTGGATACAGAAACCGTTTTATTTTATTTTATTTTATTCACAATTTGAAGTTATTTTGGAGTGGAATTTGAAGCTCATATTTTAAAATTATATAAACATATTAAATATATGAAACTTATATGGTTATTAATAAACAGTTTCACCGGACCTGTATAATAATTTATTTACCGGAATCATTATATAAACAAAGAAAAAATCAGGAAAATATGCCTACTTCGGACCGCGGATTACTCAAAATACAGATTGGATATCATTATCTCACTGCTACGAAAGACCTTCAATTCGGATTTTACCATGCAATTTGGATGTGAAATTCTATAACCTTTTCATTAACTTCCCTTACTCTATGATATTTCAATGCTAAAAAACTTTTATTTGTGATTTTCCATGTCTTTAGCAAATAAGGTGAAAACTATTATAATTATTTGCTAATATTTTCTCCTCTGAAGAGATGGTAGACATCGAAATACTACAGAATAAGGAGTTATATTATATCTAATATATTCTTGGTCTTACATCGAATAATAAAAATCATTTGATTTGAAATTTGACTATTTCACGTCATAAATTTTAAATTTATTGAATTACTAAAATGTTATATATATATATATATATATATATATATATATATATATATATATATATATATCGAATTTATTTTCCTTATTACAACTCCATTTGTCTCTTCGCCAGAACTTAAATATAGGTTTATTCTTGATCATCCCGCATTTGTATTCAGGTTTGAATTAAAATATGACTCATTTCAGGGATTCGAATCGTGTGACCGGTTGAACAATCATCTCCACGCTGATAAATCCATAAAGATGAAACGTATAATTGTGGATAATAATAAAAATATAAATATTAAATAATTTTCAATTCTTATCTCAAAGATTTTCATTTCTTTCTTTTATTTTACTGTTCCATGTATCTCCGTACTCTCTTATCATGTTCTCTCTGCTCCTTCATCTATTTCACTGTCATTCACATAATTCGTAAATATAATTGTATTGTCTTCATTACACTTTTGCATCAAGATATCTATCTATTCAACTTACAACAGCGTTGGTTTTAAGCCATTTAGACAGATTTGCTCAAATTGTGTACCTAAGGGACCAACGCTTTCGTACGAGTCGCTATGTTGAATTATGAGTGTCTACTCTGCACAAACTGTATCCATACCGAAACTATTGAGTCTGTTTTCATATGTTTCAAGGTAACTTATTTTATTTATGTATATATTCAATTTGTCATCACTGACTCGTGTCTGGTCTGTGTAGACCGCAGCCAAGTATACAAAACAAATTGTCACAGGTCAGCTGTATCAAATTTTGCCCCGAACTCTTGGAAGCGAATTTTGCCATCTTTTTGTCAGTCGGTCAAATAGCCGCTTGATATCGGTCAGCAGTCACTAACTCACTGTCGCGTTCAAGGAGTGTACATCTTTTGTGGCCTATCAAGCTCTTTTTCGAGTTGTCAGCCAAATTACTGTGGTCGCCCCTACTGTTACCCCTTGCTGACTCAGTGGACGCCAGCTTTTTCATGCTTGAACACACGCTGGCGATAATTTCATTCGGTCGAATCCTATAGCTTCAGTACTCTCTGCTATTAGTGATATTACTTGCTGCAAACACTTCTCTATCCTTACATGTTAGTTGACTCTTTACAACTATTTTGTATGATGCAAGCCTTGACTGAGTGCAGCACATAATTCCATAAGATGAGTCCACCATATCATCCAACCACATAATTCAATCACATGCGTGTGTTTAGGAGTGGCGTTTATGTTGTTTTTAGTTTCCTTAGATTTGGGTGATATTTCCTTTATGTTTTATTTTTATTTTAGCTTATGTGTGACTGCTTAACGTTAGGATGTTATCTGGGTTATTTTCTGCATTAGCGAATTATCTTTAAGATTTGGGCTGTTAATCTTCCCATTGAATCCAATGTTTGCCAATTCTTCGCGATTGTTCCTAGATGCTGAACAATAAAATTTCGAATGTTTAGACCAGAAGTTGTCTGAGTAATTTGGTAGAGACCGCAGCGGTTAATCTTTTAAATTTGATCCCTATTATGACCCCCTTAACATTTATTGTTTTGGGCTCAAATCAAGTTATTAAGTTAGATCCATGTCCAAGGAACATATATCTAAAATTTCTAATGTTTAGACCCAAAATTGTTGGTGGAGTTTGGAAGAGTTCTCAAAGGTCAAATCGTTGAACTTTGACCCTTTAACAGCCAGATTTCTGGCTGAAAACGGATCACAAAGATTTTCCCAAATCTCAGTACCCTCTATATAAAATTTCGAGTCTGTAGACTGAAAATCGACAGAGATATTGCGTAGGGAAATGTACACAAACAGACACACACACAGACACTTTCACTTTTATAGATATACTAGTATGGGTGCCCGGTGTTGCGAGGGCGTTTGTAGGTATATGCTGAGCAAACAAAAAAAAACGGTCAATTTTTTTAACTTTCACCCCTATTATGATCCCTTAAAATTTATTGTTTGGAGATCATATCAAGTTATTAAGTTAGAACCATGTCCAAGGAACATATATCTAAAATTTCATGTGTTTATACCCAAAATTGTCGGAGGAGTTTGGTAGAGTTCTCAAAGGACAAATCGTTGAACTTTGACCCCTTAACACCCACATTCTCGCCAAAACCCAATCACATCGATTTTCTCAAATCTCAGTACCCTGTATATCAAATTTCGACTCTGTAGACTAAAAATTGATAGCACGTCGGTCCGGCGTTGACCGGGTTTTTTTTAGGTGTATGCTGAGCAAAAAAAAACCCAAAAAAAACACGGTCAATTTTTTAACATTGACCAATTTATTGTTTTGGGCTCAAATAAAGTTATTAAGTTAGGTCCATGTCCAAGGTACCTGTATCAAAAATTTCAAGTGTCTAGACCCCAATTTGTCGGAGGAGTTTGGTAAAGTTCTCAAAGGTAAAATCGTTGAACGTTTGCCCCTTAGCAGCCAAATATCTGGCCAAATTTCTGGCCAAATTTCTGGCCAAAACCCGATCACATCGATTTTCCCAAATCTCAGTACCCTGTATATCAAATTTCGAGTCTGTAGACTAAAAATTGACAGAGTTATTGCGTAGCGAAATGTACACAGACATACAGACACACACAGATACACAGATACGTTTACTTATACAAGCATGTGTTCCCGGCGTTGCCCGGGTGTTTTGAGGTGTATGCCGGGCAAAAAAAAAGCTCAATTTTTTTTTTACTTTGACCCCTATTATGACACCTTAACGTTTATTTTTTGAGGCTCGAATCAAGTTATTAAGCTAGATCCATGTCCAAGGAACCGATATCTAAAATTTCAAGTGTTTAGAACCCAAATTGTCGGAGAAGTTTGGTAGCGTTCTTAAAGGTCAAATCGTTGAACTTTGACTCCTTAACAGCTAAATTTCTGGCCGAAAACCTATCACATAAATTTCCCTAAATCTCAGTACCCTGTATATCAAATTTCCAGTCTGTAGACTGAAAATTGACAGAGATATTGCGTAGGGAAATGTACATAGACAGACAGACAGACGCACAGACACACAGACATACAGACACGTTCACTTTTATAGATCTATATAGGAGCCAGGGTTTCCGCGTTTGCCGATGATGTCACCGTATTTGTTTCGAGCATCGTTGATATTATTACGATGATTAAGGCTTTGTTATGACAAAGTTACAGGGGCCGCAGTCAATCTCAGCAAATCCGTTGGCCTGAGGTTGGCCGCTTGCCTGGCGCATTTGTCTGGACTTATATCGTCTAAACATTGAATCAGTTCTGCTAAAACAGCCGCGTTCTTTTCGAGAAATTCAGGGTCGTTTGTTGGAGATTGTATGACTTTGTATCTTTTTCAAATCCTTAGCTATCCCAGAAATTTACCTGTCACAATTCGAATTTAGATTCCGATCCGTCAAAGAAAAGACGATGGCTGGGCGCATAACCTGTTAAGTTTTGAGACATTGTGTTGAACAAAGATGGCGGCGTGGTTCAGATCAGTAACCAAGATGGCGGACAAGAATCAAATGCGGTCCGTGGCGTAGTTAACGGCGAACTGATTGAATCCAAAATTCGACAATTGTTGGTGTAGCATTTCCCAACCTTATCCCCAATCACTTAATTGAATGTCAGAGAAGACCGAGAGGGAAATCACAATTCCTCAACGAACGCCGAAATGCGATTAGAGCGATGCCAGGGTCCCTTGACCTTGCACAGCCTAGAAGGGCATTGTATCGGGGTTTCGTGGTGGAGACTGCTTCGGGCCCGCTTGGGAAGCGGCTGCAGCTGTCAGAGGGGGAGGTTCGCTCTCTATCGAATTGGGCGCCAGGCCAGGGATATCTTAACAATTCCGAATTTTCCCTGGTCTGGCGATTGGTTAGAAACGCTTTACCCCTCAATGACATACTGTTCAGAATTGGTTGGACGTTTAGTCCATTTTTGTCCACGGTGCGAGGAAGATATCTTAGAAACTATAGAGCATGCATTTTTTACTTGTTCCAAGCTCTGTAAATTCTGGATGTATGTCACTGAGGTCACCGCTCGCATCGTCCCCGATCAGGTGACGATCCTGGATTTAGCATCCGTAGTCTATAACGCAGATCCCTTGTGGCCTAGAAAGAACGAATGGTGTTCCTAGCGACCTTGGACGTAGCTAGACTAGTAGTGTGGCTTTCACGCATAGAGATAGGGCGTGAGGGAGAGCCGCCTTCTCATCGGGATCTGATTTTGTATTTTAAACACCAACTTAAAATCAAGATCAGATGCGATATGAGGTTATCTCGCTCACAGTTTAGTAGGAGGTGGATTCACACCGCTAGTTTACGTGCGTTCGTGCGAAACAGGCTTGAGTACGTGTTCCCTGCCTAGGCATGGCACACGCCGACCGGAAAAGCAATCTCCCGTCAAGATTAAGACTATTCTGCAGTGGATCAGTCCCTTACCTAGTTGGTATAAATGAGCTCCATGTCTCCAATCTTTATTTTAGGTGTTAGAATACCTCCAAAGAAGCCCAGTCCTGATCAATTTATTTTAGTTCAACCCCGTTCCAATGGTATATTTCTTGGAGGTCACCGAACATCCCCATGTCCCCCCTTTTTTTGTCCGTAGTTGTGCCCATTCCATCTTAGGAAGTGCTCCCTTGTTTTCGGTTTATACCGCAAAACAGGAAGCATTTCAAATTAAATAGGTAAGGGTGGGTCTTCGCTAACACACTCATCGCTTAACGTTTTATTTGGTTCATTTATTTTTCATTACTGTTATTTTTCTTTATTTCGGGGTGTTTTAAGGCTCTTATTACCCCCGCACCTCACCCGCATATATCATACGCATCACCATTCCATCTTGCATATATCATACGCATCACCTTCATTGTTTCATTGTAAATAAAATCATTATAAAAATAAAAATAAAAAAACTTGTAAATATTGTTCATGTCATCTGGGGCTTTTAAGTAGATCCAATCCCTAGAGTGAATGCGGTATTGTGGTGACTGAAACTAGTTATAGGGTATAGACCAAGTGGACGACCCCCAACCCCCCATTCTCCTCCCCCACAAGCTTTTTGGCCTCATGCCACATTTAGAAAGATTTGTGTTCAAATTTTATATTATTTTTATTGTAAAAATTCTGTAAAATTTGAAATTTCTTTTTGAATAAATATTTAAATAAATAGAAAAGAGGCTTGCCTTTTTTCTGTTGTGCATGGCCTTCGGGCCAAGATCAAAGTGTAGTATCTGTTTCGGCAGATACTGCAAGCAAAGACCATATGTGAGGGCAACCCCTCATATAAGATCTTGTTCTATGTAGAAGCAACCCTTCATACAATTTGTCACTATCCAGCTCCCCTACTCCCCGGGGAGTAGGTCCCCATTTCCCCTTCACTCCTCACATTAAAAATCGGCCTTGTACCTAATTTGCTCGGTGGGGGAGCAAATAAATACCAACCCCACATATAAGACCTTGGTCAATGTAGGGACAACCCTTCATACCAATTGTCACAATCCAGCTCCCCTTCCCCTGGGGAGTTGGTCCCCTATATCCCCTTTACTCCTCACATTTAACATCGGCCTTGTGCCTAATTTGCTCGGTGAGGGGGGGGGCAAATAAATACCTTACCTAGTTTCTGTTATTCTCGGCCTTCGGGCCGGGATCAAAGTGTAGTATCTTTTCTACAGATGCTGCACTTAAGATAATTTGTACCAGTCAATGGAGGGGAGACCTTCTATACTGGGGCAATTATTATTTTTGATCACAACCAGAGTGTCCCCTTTTTACCCTACTTTTAGGCAGCTGGTTTCCCCCACATTAAAAACGGCCTTGTGCCTAATTTGCTTTGGTGGGAAAGCAAATAAATACAATAAATAGAAAAGAGGCTTGCCTTTTTTTCTGTTGTTCATGGCCTTCGGACCAAGATCAAGTGTAGTTTCGACAGATACTGCAAGCAAAGACCATATGTGGGGGCAACCCCACATATAAGACCTTGGTCAATGTAGGAGCAACCCTTCATACCAATTGTCACTATCCAGCTCTCCTACTCCCCGGGCACTTGGTCCCCATTTCCCCTTTACTCCTCACATTAAAAATCGGCCTTGTGCCTAATTTGCTTGGTGAGGGAGCAAATAAATACCCTGTTGTTCTTGGCCTTCGGGCTGGGATCAAAGTGTAGTATATGTTCTGCAAATGCTGCACTTAAGGTAATTTGTCCTAGTCAATGGAGGGGAAACCCGCTATACTGGGACAATTACTATTTTTGGACCCAACCAGGGTGCCCCTTTTCCCTTTTTTTTCGGGGAAATGGTTTTACCCCAGATAAAAATGACCTCGTGTTACATTTTGCTTTTGTGGGAAAGCAAATAAATACTAATAGAAGAGAGGGTTTTTAATATGAATATCAATACACACAAAAGAAAAACGAATTAATAGGAGTATAGATAGATAGATAGAAAGATAGATAGAAAAATAGATAGATAGATTAAACAAAAATATACACGTATACATAAATATATATGGAATATATTTTGTGTTTACTGTAAACTTTTACACAAATATTATGCAAGTATAAATCATGTAGAATATCTGCATGCATATAATTACACGTAATAGTTAAATAAAGATGATCATCCCATAAGAAAAAAAGCAACTAATAGGGAATTAATTAAAATGAATGTTTATAAGAATATGCAAATTAGCTAGATCTTTTGCTAGTGAATGCAATTCCACAACCCATATATAAGAAAAGTGTATTTTCTTTTTAAATAAATAGAAAAGATGGTTTTTAATATGAATATCAATACACACAAAAGAAAAACGAATTTATAGGAGTATATATAGATATATATACGTATATTTTTCATTTAAAAATAAATGTTTAAATTTCAACATTTCTCACGATTGAAGTATATCGTGTCGCCTAATTCCTTACTAAAAGAGCCAGAGATGGCTTCATGACCGGGTGCGAATCCCCCGACCCGCGATAATCGTGACACTCTGCACTGATTATTCCCGAAAAGATGAAACAGTCTGTAGGTATAAAAAATTATTACAGTAATAATTATGTCAGCCCCTTTAAGAACTCGGTTATTATTGTTGAGCACTTTAAAGTTGAAATGTAAGTTGGTCACTTAAGCTCGCATGCGTAGATCATGATGTTATAATCATTAGATAACTATGGACGGACGTCTCAACATTTAAAAATAAATGTTTAAATTTCAACGATATCTATCGTGGCTAAAGTTGGCCGTGCGGGTTTGTCCCTCGCTTATAGAGTCGGAGATGGCTTCGTGGCCGTGTTCAAAGCTTCCGACCGGCGGTAATCGTGACACTCTGCACTGATAATTCCCAAAAGGATAAAACACTAGTGTCTGTACGTATTTAAAAATGATTACACTAATAATGTCTATATTCCAAATTCCAAGATGTTGTCTCCCTTACCATTTATTTCTTTCAGCGTATTAAAATGTTCAATTCTTGACAGGACAGCAACTCTTTTGTAGGGCAGAATCATTCACATAATTATTATGACAATTGTTGCATTTTTCCACCCTGGCCCATCAAAAGAATAGAAACTTATCAACTTTAAAAGAAAATAAAAAGTATATGGACATGATTACATAAATCAAACAAACAAACAAAACGAAAGAGTAGTTGCAATTGTGTTTTGTGATGTTTACGCCATATTTAATTTGCATGTAAAGTCATTACCGCCATACTAATGTATTAATATGATGCGGTCATATTGTTATAATTAACACGAATAATATCTTATATAATACTTCTTTAATTTATTTTTAATAAAGTACTGCCATTTCAATAGATGAGCTTTTGTACTTAAGAATTGTTTTCCACTATTATTGTCCTGGATTTAATGACACGTATTTTGACGCACGTAGAAGTATATCACTGCGATTTCTTTCTAAGAGTCTCACATCATCAATAACTGCAACAGAATTAGAGAACTTTTAGGTTTAAAATGGCTAAGTTTAGTTAACATAACAATACCATTTTCAATCTCGTGATCCATTCAGACGGAATAAAAAAAATAAAAGCCATTACTTTTGGAACATCCCTCGTATATATATATATATATATATATATATATATATATATATATATATATGATTATAACGTCTTGTCAGATGAGCGCCACTCCCTCAGACACTTAAAGTCAATGAGCCCCAAAATGACTTCCATCGCCACAGGATCATTTTAATAGACAAATGCCTGAGGGAGTATCTATACGCAGATGATGTTACAGAGTATTAGCTTTGTACGACAGCTAAGTCTCTCTCTCTCTCTCTCTCTCTCTCTCTCTCATTTCAAAATGTTGAGATTCAGCAACAAGAAAGAGCAAGATAGCCAGCAACAAGTTAAACTGCAGACCAGCTTAATGCGGGTACTGGTCCCCGCTTTATGTTTTTTTTTTAAATCAGAGATTTGCTTCTCCTAGAAAGGTTGCCTTCACCACGGCTTACGGGAGCCCTCTCCACTCCAACACACACATACATACACACAAACACACACGGTGCTAGTTGGCCGTTGACCCCGAAAAAGGGTTAATTCGCCCATTGAAAGGTCTTATACATATATATATATATATATATATATATATATATATATATATATATTTATAAAGTAATAGGGTTCGTGTGTTTCTGTCTGTGTGTACAGCTCTCCATCATCAACGAAATATAAAGGAGGTAAGAGGGTAGATCTCTCCTGGTAGAGAAACATTAGAATCCATTTTAGGATGTTTCTGTTATAGGAGACATAAGAATCTATGCCTAATTTCTTTATATACTATTCTACAAACCACCCCCATATCGAATGACTTATGCTCATTTGCATATCACATTATATTAAATCTCTTTTACTAATTACCTCGACCTTATTACATATTGGAAATATTCTAATCATTTCAACTGTACTATTTACAAAATCTATTTAACATTTAATTATTTAATATATTTTCATTTAATTTTATATTCGATTTATTTCACTTTACGTATATTATCTGAAAGGTTTACTGTTTGTGCAATCGGAGATTTACGTCATTACATGTTGTCTGTAATAGATATTTTTCTTTTTATTGGATTTTTTTTCCACTTATGAACACTTTTTTTAACCTATTTTCAAAAATAAACAATAATTTTTATTTATTTTAAGCATAACTTTATTAATACATTTTTTTTTATCTAAACTTGAAATTTCAAAATATTTATTTAAATTCCCACCCCCCTCCTCACATTACGAATGCCTTTCGAGATAATAACGTATTCTTTCCGCACGCTACCAAACCTACAGACATATCTACGTTTGCTCTATCAACTGCTGGATTTTAAGTTAATACAACATTAAAAAATTGAAATTAATATTAAAAAAGGTTTGTGAACAATATTTCTTTCAAAATTATTTTTTATATCACTGTTCTGTTTATATTCCTATAAATTTATATTGTGAAAATTTACCACTTACCAATAATATAGACAGTTCAGTTCCTTCGGTATTTGTGGTACCGTTCTGAAATATTAACGTTACTATTTTGAAAGCCATGAAGGCAAAGATGTTTTGTAACTTATTTTGTGCTTCCAACTAACAATTAAAAAAAAATTATATCGTGAAACTTCAATTTTAGCTAAAAAAATAATGTTTAAAATAAATAAAAATTGTTAACTCTTGAAAATAGTTAAAAATTGCAAATAGCTTTCATATTGTTTATTTAGATGATCTGCTTATTTACAAAATATCGTGAAACCTTAATTTAACCTAAAAAAATATTTAAAACATCATATTACAAGAATTACGCCCCCCCCCCAATATTTTTTTTACAAGGTTTCGGAATCGCCGACAACGAATCTGATATTCAAACACTTCGCAACTGAATACTTTCGTAGATATTATTATTTTCCCAGTACAAAAGTTGGATAAAATTTTACTTTAATGCCCATATTACAGCTTGGTTCTTACAGTGCATAATTATCAATTTCTTCTACTGCTAAAACAATTTTTTGGTGAGGAAAGCTTTATGTTTTGGGATTGTATTGAAAATGTAATGGAAATTTCAATTTCGTTCCGTTTTAATCTTTTATATTTTACTTGCCAATATAATTGAAAGAATACAATTCAACTATCGTAATTTTATATAAATAAACAAAAACAAATATTTTAAAATAAAACTTTATTAAAAAAGAAATAATTTTATTTTTAAATGAAAAAAATCAATCTAGTAAAATAATTGTATTAAACATCCCAACCTCCCCATGTTAAGTATGGCTTTCTAAATAAACACCCCCAGCCTTGTCAGCAAACCTGTAAACCTATAAAAGTTAACATTTCGAATGTGAACAGTGATTTTTCGATTTTGTTAGCGCTTGCCGCAATTAAAGACAATAAAAACGGAAATAACTTTATTTCCATTCTATTTTTTAAACAACCCCCAAAACATAACGCTCTCTTCCAGTTATAGCCAATTTTTTTTTAATTAAATAAAACAGTTCAAAATAAACAGATAAGCGCATTTTCTTTTACATTTTTCTTACAACCAACGTTGTCATTTAACCAACTGCAGGATACCGTTACTTTTGTGGGGCTGTTTTGAAAATGGCACGGAGATTATAATTTCGTTCCAATTTAATCTTTCTGGTCGAGCCTATTTCGAAAGCCTGTCTTATCATAGATTTGAACTACAAATAATTTATTACATTTAGATTATTACTATCTTAAGACTTAAAGCTTATATTTATTTCATTTTTCTATTTATATATTGAATTAGTTATTTCCAGTCTTATTTAAACTTAGTGCTTTCTTTAAACCGGATGAACCTTTTATAAAAATATGAGTTTAACGTAAAGAACACGAACAAGATTTTATTCAACTGAATTTCTTCCAGTTTACTAACAAAATATATAAATTTAAAAGAGATATAAATAATAAAATAAAAAGGTTATGTAATTTAAAAGAAATACACGTACTCACAAAAGCAGAATTTTTTTTACACATTTTTTTCTTTAAAACCATAACAATGAGACTAACAATTACCTAGATCTTAGTAATTATTTTTTTAAATAGAACTGTTTTAATTGTACTGTTTACATATATTAGTTAACCTAAGTTGGTATTACATTTATTTTACATTTACTTTTTTTTTTAATTATTACTTTTAGACTGTGACGTTTACACCCGGAAGTAATGAGTCACAAGTAGGTCGCTTTTATTCATTTTTGCTACAATATAATTGTTTATAATTGTACTATTCAGAAATATTATTTATAGTTCGTCCATTTCAGTTAGTATACATTTCCTTTACGCTTTATTAATTTACAATCATTAATATCGTTAAACAATTCCGTTTAAAACCGAAATTATGCCACCCAAACGAAGTAGAAACGAAAGTGAGGAAGAAAGAATGGAAAGATTGGAAGCTAATAGACTAAGAGTTGCTGCAATTCGCTCCAATGAAAACAATTCAGATAGAGAAAGACGTCTAGAACTTAACAGGATACGTCAAAGAGAAAAGAGAGCAAGACTGTCAGATTTGGAAAGAGAAACCCAACGTGAAGCTGACAGAACTAGACATGCTGTAAGGCGGTTAAATTTATCACAAGATGAAATTCAAGAAAGGCAAAGATATGCACTGGAAAGAGAAGCAATATTACGATCGAATGAATTATATGAGGTAAGTAGACGTACACAAGGTCAGTTGAGAGTGGCTCAACGACATCAGAATGAATCGGAAACCCAACGAAGCTTTCGCCTATACCAAGGGCAACAACGAGAGGCTGCATGGAGAGAGAGTATGACTTTGCCCCAGCAATTGACAGAAAACGAGGCAGCTAGACAACGAATGACTGCTTTGAGACACCATGAAATAGAACACTGCAATAGAAAAGGATTGCTCTACAACAAAAATGACTCTCTCACTACAGCTGATATAGGAAAAATGGACAAAGTATGTCAACATTGCTCAGCTGTAAAATTTAAAGGAGAAACCCCTGGTTGTTGTTGTTCTTCTGGCAAAGTTGTGCTTGATAGCTTTCCACCACTGCCTCAGTTGCTTCAAGATTTGCTATCCGGCAATGGTCCCATCTCTAAAGATTTTCTGCAAAATCTACGCAGTTATAACAATTGTTTTGCAATGACATCATTTGGTCACAAAATTGCGGCAGTACATGGGTGGAATCCTTCTTTTAGAATTCGAGGCCAGGTTTGCCACCAGATTGGGAGTCTTTTACCACCTGAAGATGAAACAGCAAAGTTTATTCAAGTCTACTTCTTGGATAGTCTGGAAGAGGAACTACATAATCGGGGACGTGACAGTAGACTCAATAGAGACATTCTCCGAAATCTGACTGAATTTTTACATGAGAACAACAGCTTCATTTGTCAGCTGAAAACAACAAAGGAGAGGATTGAAGAAGAACACTTGGTAGAACATAAAGTTGTCATAAAGGAAGACCGAAGGCCGCAAGAAGAGCATCCATGGCGATTCAATGCTCCAACAACAACGTATGAGATTGGAATATTAATGGAGAATGAACCAACAGCTAACCGGGATATTGTCTTGCGTTTTAGAAATGATACATTAAAACGGATCTCCGAACTACATCCCCTCTACGATACTTTAATGTACCCGTTAATGTACCCCTATGGTTCTCCATCTTACAACATCTACATGAAGGCATCCAATGGGCGAAAAGTTACCCAACAGCAATTTTATTCGTACCATTTAATGACTCGGCCTGGAAACTATTTTCTCTGGTACCGAAGGCTATTTCAACAATGGCTGGTGGATGTGTACTGCAAGATTGAAACAGAACGTTTACAGTTCCTGAGGCGTGAGCAACAGACCCTGAGAGCTGACAATTATAGCAACTTGAGAGATTCAATTCTTAGGGAGGATGGGAATCCAGAACAGTTTGGTCAACGAGTTGTACTTCCGGCAACTTATACAGGAGGCCCTCGATACATGTTTGAGCGTAAAAGTGATGCCATGGCATATGTTCGGCGAATGGGCCGAGCCGACCTCTTCATCACGTTCACAACAAATCCAAAGTGGACAGAAATTACAGAAAATTGTCTTCAAGGGCAAGACCCTCAGGATCGTCCAGATATTGTTGCCAGGGTTTTCAGGCAGAAGCTAAAAAAGTTACTTTAATTTATTAAAAAGGGAGGATTTGGCAGGTTGAGGGCTTTCCTGTACAGTATTGAATATCAAAAAAGAGGACTGCCGCATGCGCACATCCTCACCTGGCAGGCCCCAGAGGACAAACTTCTACCAGAAAAAATGGATCTCTGCATATCTGCAGAGATCCCTGACAAAGAGGAAGATCCTGATCTTCATGCTAAAGTGATGGCACATATGGTGCATGGACCTTGTGGACCATTTAATCCAAATTGTCCATGTATGATTGACAACAAATGTTCCAAAAAATACCCAAAAGAATTTCTTCAGTGTACCGAGCAAGGCCAAAACTCTTACCCCAAGTACAGGCGAAGAAAACCAGAAGATGGAGGCCAGACTGGTACAATAAGGATGAAGAGAAATGGTCGGTATGTTAATCAAGAAATAACAAACCAGTGGATTGTTCCGTACAACAAGGTCCTTCTTCAGCAGTTCAACGCTCACATTAACGTAGAAATTTGCAGCTCGATCCAAAGCATCAAATATGTCCTCAAATACGTGAATAAAGGATGTGATCAAGCAGTGTTTGAACTACAAAGAACTCATGGAGCAGCTAACCAACAAGGCCAAGTACAAAGTCACATTGTGGATGAGATCCAGCAGTTCCAGAATGCAAGGTATGTCGGCAGTTCAGAGGCGGCCTGGAGGATATTGGAACATCCCATCCATGAACATTTCCCCCCAATTGTACAACTTTCTGTTCATCTTGAAAATGGGCAGCGTGTCATGTTCTCAGCTGATACTGTTCTGGAACGAGCCCAAGGTCCACCGCCTGCCACAACTTTGACAGCATTTTTTCAACTCTGCCATGAGGATGACTTTGCAAGGGGTCTCAAATACGTAGAAGTCCCTGAGTTTTACACTTGGAACAAATCGACAAAGAAATGGATGCGAAGAATGCGTGGGGTACAAGTTGAAGGTACTGAAAATGATGATGTATGGAAGGCACCATGCATTGGGAGAATCTACACGATTAGTCCAAAAGCAGGGGAGTGTTATTTCTTACGCCTGTTGCTCAATGAGGTTGCTGGTCCAACTTCATTTCAAGATTTGCGAGCATACAATGGTCAGGTGTTTGAAACATACAGAGCAGCGTGCCTTGCTCGAGGCCTTCTAGAAAATGACCATCATTTGCATCAAGCAGTAGGAGAGGCAAGTGCCACTCAATCACCTTCAAATTGGCGAAGCCTATTTGTGATAATTTTAACAGCCTGTGAGCCAAGCAATCCTCTTGAGATCTGGATGGCTTTTCGTGATGTAATATCTGAAGACATTCTTCACAGATACAGGCAAGAAGTTAACAATCCAGAAGCAGATTTTAATGAGGACATCTACAATAAAACTCTTTGTCTAATTGAAGAAAAAGTTCTCCTTATGTGCGGTCAAACATTGGCAAGCTATGGATTACCTGCACCAACGCAAGGGAGAGATGAAAGACTCGCGAGAGAGTATCAACGTGAAGTTACTTATAATCTTGAAGAACTTTCCCTACAAGCAGAAAATATGCAAGAAAAACTGACCGATTCTCAAAGAGACGTTTACAATTCATTCATGGCAATGTTGGAAGCACAAGGTGAAATGAACAAAAACATGATGTTTCTTGATGCTCCAGGTGGTACGGGCAAGACTTTTGTAATCAATTTGATCCTTGCAAAGATTAGATCCATGAGAAAGATTGTGCTTGCAACAGCATCCAGTGGCATTGCTGCTACTCTACTACAAGGTGGCCGCACTCTTCACAGCACTTTTAAAGTACCCTTGGATACTCATCGAATGGATCAGCCAGTTTGCAAAATTACTGGTAACTCAGCCTTGGCAAATGTAATTAGAGACACCTCTGCAATCATTGTAGACGAAGCCCCAATGACGCACAAGAGTGCTTATGAAGCAATTGACCGAACACTGCAAGACATCACAGGAAACAAGAATCCCATGGGTGGCATTCCAACCTTATTTTGCGGCGATTTCCGTCAAATCCTCCCAGTGGTTAAAAATGGCACAAGGGCTAACATTGTCAATGCAAGTTTGAAACAATCCTATCTCTGGAGGCACGTTATAGTGAAGAGACTGACTACTAATATGAGAGCCTATATCTCTGATAACACAGCTGCAGCAGACTTCTCAAAATTGCTTCTCCAAATCGGTAATGGTCAGTTTCCTACCACTTCTTCACCTGACACAATTAAGATTCCAACTGCGCTTGGTAAATGTGTCGGTAATCAGAAGCAACTGAAAGACAAAGTGTACCCAGACCTGCAAAACAATGGAAAATCACCGGATTGGCTTGCTGAGAGGGCTATTATTTCGCCATTAAACAGCAATGTGAATCATTTGAACAATTCAATAATGGATGAATTTCCAGGAGACACAAAGCAATACAAGTCAGTTGATTCGGCTACTAATGAATATGAAGCTGTTCACTACCCTGTTGAGTTTTTAAACTCTTTGGAGATATCTGGAATGCCTCCACACATTTTAAATCTCAAAATTGGATCGCCAATCATGATTCTTCGATCCTTGGAACCGCCAAAAACAACAAACGGAACCAGATGTGTTATCACCAGATTGCACACCAATGTACTTGAGGCCACCATTTCCTGTGGTCCCTACAAAGGCGAAACCGTTCTACTGCCAAGGATCCCCTTAGTTCCATCGGACTCAGAACTTCCATTTAAATTCCGGAGACTCTAATTTCCTGTGAAGGTGTGTTTTGCAATGAGCATAAAAAAAAGTCAAGGTCAGACATTTAACACCATTGGCGTAGACTTGACATCATACTGCGTCAGTCACGGTATGTTCTACGTCTCCATCAGCCGGACAGGAAGTTCAGAAAAACTCTACATTCTGGCTCCAAATCAAAGCAGCAGAAATGTAGTTTACCCTGAGGCTCTTCAGTGAAAAGTTCGAGAAATGGATATGAGGAAAACTGACATGATCTGATTGTGGTAAGTTTTTAGTATTGAATGTGCAAGATAAAATTTAAGCAAGAGTTGAAAATTACTTCAATGAAAAATTTACTATGCAACATCAAGTAACCTTCCTTTTTGATGAAAATGTTTTGTGAAGTTCCTGATTGAATTTCAGTCACTACAAGAGGTAGTTAAAATGTTAATCACCTTATGCAATCGTTGCTCTTACAACATCAACTTACTGGAAAGGTGCCCACAGATTTTGGTACCCGAGTGCGCAACAAAGCTCCGTGCGAAGCACGGGTATCTTTGCTAGTATATATATATATATATATATATATACATATATATACATATATATGCATACATATACATATATATATACATTATTATTATTATTATTATTATTATTATTATTATTATTATTATTATTATTATTATTATTATTATTATTATTTAATGAAAGAGACGGGGCTTTTTTGTCTATGAATTTTGTTTTAGATATTTTCTAACTTACGAATTACGGGAACTGGCTGGTGTAATCACCATATTTGTCGTACGTCCGAGCACTTTCTAACCTTTCCGGGTCCATTGTCAGGGATGGGTTAATCTTATTGGTTTTGAACAATTTATATATTTTTATACATATTTTTTCATTGATTTTTTCATTGATTGCTATAACTTTACAAACATTTTAGGATGTTATTACTATTGGTAAAGTTTATTTTATTAATAGCTTTTCTAGTTTTTGTTTGTAATGCTTCTAAGTTTTCGTTTATTGTTGGTCTGTACAAGTATAGAGATGTTGTTAACTAAAATATTCCTAAATTCGAACAAGGGACAGGAATGTTGTTAGCTATGTGGTTAAATATAGCACTGCTTTTGAAACGACGCATAGTTAATTTTTGCGACAAAGTGTTGGTAGTAAAACCTATGTATATGTTTCCACTTGTATTATCGGAGGCACAGTCTCTTCAAAAATGATTTTGAATTCATAAACTAAGTTAGTCCTATCAAACAATTCATTCCTCACCGTGAGGTGGCGCCGTTATTATAACCAGATTAGAATTTGAAAAGGTCCAAAAACAAAATAAATAGACAAAAACACCTATATTATTCAATGAATTATGCTTAAATAATAAAATGCTGCCTAAATATACATAATTCATGTATATATTTATATAAAGAGAGAGAGAGTTATATATATATATATATATATATATATATATATATATATATATATTTGTGTGTATGCATGTGTGCGTGTGGATTATATCTATACCCAACTTTTCATTATGTCAAAATCATCAAAGCTTAACAGCCAGATTAATAAATATTTCGCTATATTCATTCAAATTTATTTGACATTCTGCTTGGAAAATATTCTTAAATATTTCCTTTTCGCCGTCAAAAACAGCCGCTTTAAATCTTTTAATGGTAAGAATACATTAAAACCCAGACTTTCCGGCGTATTTCGTTATTGAAAGAAAAAAGAAAAGTATATGTGACTACGTGCTTTCTCTCAACAAACTGCTAAGGTGCCTATTATTATTTTATTATTTGATTAAAAAAAAAAGACTTTCGACGTTAAGTGTAGATGCATATCTCGCTATGCAGCGGGTTCGAATTAGAATTAACGGATCACATTGAGCGCCAGCATGTGGCGTCGATAAGCAGTTATTGAAATAAAATTCAGTTGATGTTATAATTCTGGATTAGTGACATGTATTATCAAGTCTAGGAATATGGGGACAGCCCAGCAAGAATGAATTATACATGTTAAGGAAATGCATCTCCGTTATGTAAATGAAGCGAATGCATTTTAATTAAAAATTATACCGTCATCCTATATTGGCGACGTCTAAGAATAACGGACAATAACTATTAGGATTTCATATTACAAATATATTTCCGCAAAAAATGAAACCCACTATCTATTTTTGCTATTAACAAGCAGCAGCAAAATTAGAACAAAAATCAAATTTCAGTGCAATATTTCTTTGTGTTTTATTTAATGTCGAAGCAAAATTGTATACGACTAATGCATTGACTTACTTGAATACAACTGTTAATTTTAAAAAGCATTTAAGAGGAGCTTGATAATCCTTTCAGTGATATTGGAGTAAAATGATTATATTAAGAAAATGTGATCTACACATCCGTTTTTTTATTCTTGAAGTAAATAAATAATTATTTCTGAAAATATATTATTCTTTATCTGAAATCTTGCATAAAGTGATCAAAGATCGACATTTTTATTAATGTCATAGGCATCTCTTTTTAACCAGTGAATTTCTAAAGTACTTCATATAATATCTCTACCCGGATTTCATAAATAGACTTAGCATAACAGTGAGTTAAATCCTTGCTATTTCTTTATTTATGTTGTGGAGACGCCCACTAATTAGCATACGTGGGTGAACAAGATATAGATAAAGGTATCAAGTCAGCAAGACCGGAGAGCTATGTTCGAACGCCGGATAGGCAAGACGCATGTGCCGGTTGCTCCATGAAAGACTTTAACACGCCCTCTGCCGGACAATCTTCCAACTGCAGTACAACTGCACCTTTGTAAATATGTATTATCTTTTCGTCTTAATATATTTGTTTTACCTTTACTTTATGCGTTCGTGTTGTTATTGATACAGACACAACAATTTATAACTAATCAAAGTTTAAATTGCGATTAGGATTTAATGAAATTTTACTTTTTGGTTTTTGTTTTTATAATACATACCAATATTTGCCTTCACGACGATATTTTACATATTTACCTTCTATCAAAAAAGATATGGAGAAAAACTTTACATTTATAACAAAGTTTATTTTAAGTTGAAATGCGACTACTGCTTATAACCATATAAAACAAACAAATGCATAAAATCGATAGAATTTGAACGCGGTATCAAATACAAGAGTTTAAGGCAAACATACAGCAGAAAATTCTTTCCCTACAACCCTCGATATTAAGACTGTCACAAGGAATAGCTGAATGAAGCCATTTAGAGCACGACATTTCCAAAGTGCAGGAACATGTTATTTTATTATTGAAACCTATCTATATACACAGTGACCCATAAGTCACGTTACTGTTTGAAAATGAAATAACTTTTTCTTAAATTATTGTATTTACTTAATTCTTGTTTATTACACAGTTTAGAGTGTGGAATTAGTTCTGGCTTACTTACGAAAGATAATGCTTATTAACTAGCCTCCATTCTCGGCTTCGCAAAGTCGAGTTCTTTCTAAGCTATTCCTCATGACAGTTCTTAATATCGAGGGTTGTAGGGAAAGAATTTTCTGCTATATGGTTGCCTTAAACTCTTGAATGGTTCGAGAGTTATTTGCATACACTTTGTATTTAAGATATCTCCAATGCCAAAAGTCCGAAATCAAATCAGGTGAACGTGGATGCTATTCATAATCGATTTTTCCAGGGATTTCTGATCCAGAAACAACTGCATTGTGACTCTAGCTGTATGTGCAGTTGCTCCACCATCCTGCCACTAATACTCTGACATGCCTGCTTACTGAGGTTGAACAGAATTCGCTAGCATAACTCTATATCTCTCAGCAGTTACAGTCACAGCACATTCAATCGTATCTTCAATGAAGAGCTTAATAACCCATACTGTGATTTAACTTGTCTCTCGCTCCTAGACAAGGTCCAAAAGAGAGTATCCAACCTGATAGGCCCTGAACTGGCATCTAAGCTTCAGCCTCTGTCCCATCAACGAAATGTTGCATCCCTCTGCCTGTTCTACAAGTATTTTAGTGGTGAATGCTCTGACGAACTGCAATCACTTGTGCCCCCACGACGTAAGCACCCTCGACAAACCCGACAGGCTGCTAAATCCCACCCCCACACTGTAGAGATCCCTAGATGTAAAAGATCTTTCTACTCCAATAGTTTTTTCCCCAGAACCGCTAGACTTTGGAATTCCATTCCAGGTCCCTGCTTCCCTAACAGTACTGACGTGCAGAAGTTCAAGTGTAACGTGAACCGACATCTTGCTGCCCAAATCCCTACATAGTACCCCAGTAGTTGTTGCCCCTGATAGTAGGCCCCTCCACCAAAGTGGCAATTTGCCTTGTTTGGGGTGAAAATATAATAATAATAAAAATAAAAAAAACTAGCTACGTTGGCTCGCATGAACATAGCGTGTATTTTCGGTGTCCTAGAATCTGGTATTCTTTTTATTGGCATGTTTATCCAATAGAAATGAGCCTCATCTCCCACGATCAACTTGTGAATAAACTCATTTTCATTTCTTACAGTGTAATTTACTCGTTTCTGAAAGATTGCACTAATTGAACATTATTAGGATACATGTGCAAGTCTCTTTGAATGCGCTGTAGATAATTCCATAAGATGGAAAGTTTTGAGTGAATATAGTTGGGTTCTCTTCTATCATATTTTTCGTATTTTCAGGTATATGTACTGAGCGACCTCGTCTAAGTCCTGACCTATCATTTACAGTCCCCTGCTTCGGAAAACGCCCCATATGAGGCCATTATTACAGGCTTAATAGGAGAATGTCAGACATTAAAATAGCGCAGATAATAGCTTTGCGTAACAACAATTGACCGTCCATTTTCAAAGTAAAATTCAATTATTTTCACACGTTGTTCTACAATAATAATAATAATAATAATAATAATAATAATAATAATCATAATTTTTTTTTAAAAAGCCATCAGATTCCTTTGTAAATTTACGTTTCAAACTATTATTTTTATGTCTTAAATTTATAAATATATAGCAGAACTCGTGTCAGCCGTTTTCTGAGGCCATTAAACAACCCTAAAATATGTTTACTTCCATCATTGAGTCAGATATTTTGATTTGAATCTTTACTTTCTATACGTATAAATGTTCGACTTCTTTAATACTATAAAATCCCAAATCTTGCTCGATGATAAGTGTACATTAGGGTATGTCATTTTTCACTGTTTTTATCAACTTAGCTAGACCAAGGAAAGTTGTGTATTTATATAATAAATAATTATACAAAAAATTACATCTCTTATTTACACCGTTATTTGCGGAAATGACATTAAAGAAATAAACGAATTGAAAAATCTTTGTTTTTTTTATATATTTACCTTATAAATGGGTTAGAAAAGTTATTAATTTCAACATTTTACCAAAAATGTTATTTTGTTTTATTGAAATAAAATGAATAATAATAGCTATCTATCACCCTAATACCATCGACAACTCCGGCATTCGCCTTTTAATCTCCTTAATTAAATTGAAACAGGGATTAAATTTAACAAGATTAAAAGAACAGGTAATTTATTTTGCTATAAAAAGACAAAATAAATAAATAAAATGTGAACTCTCTTGATTAACATATTGCATTAAATTGTTGTACGTAAGATCCCTTACAAGCAAAAGAAGGGCTCATTTGACGACACATAGGCAATTATATGCCTATGTCTTGCTTCAAACCCATCGACTGATTCAGAAGCTTCATTAGCTAATTTAACTGCCCTTTCAACACCTTGAGAATGTGAGAGAAAACCGGGCAACTTCAACTTAGTTCCGTTCATAAGTGAATCCAAAAGTTCATCTTCAGAAAATGTTTCTATAAATGCCGGTTTGCAAACTCCACTTGATTAAAGGTTAATTAACTCAGACCAATGATTGTCATTTAAATTGATTTGTGTTATTTTTTAATCTTTTTTTTTGTCCGGCTTCTCACTCCTGAAAGAATATAAACATTACTTTATAGCGCTAACTTAAAAATGGAAGCTTATCTATTTTAATGTTTATGATGAAATTCAAACGATAATTTAAAATGACTCGATAAATCGACATAAGAAATTTAATCAATATTATATGATAAAATCGTTACTTACCTTATGGACACATTTTTTCTATTGCGTCCTCCCTAACTGCTAGCGCATCTGATTGTATCGTAGCATACAATACATTTCCCGGCAATAAAGCAAAAGTATTATGTTGTAAATTTTGTAAAGTAATATTTTGAATTTAAGGTTTATCATATTGACCATTTACAGTTGTTGGTTATAAACTTATGCCTTTTTATTTCAAAGCAGCTAATTATGAATCTAAAGAGGCTGTGAAATTTGCCAGACATTTCTTGTGGATAAGTACCTCGTGTTCATAAGCACATAAGTCTGATGGCCCAAGATATTGTAGTAGATATTATCCGTTACACAAATTTCATAAAAATTGCTAAATTAAAATGGAAAATAAAATAGGAAAACAATTAAGTAACATAAAATCTAATCGGCTTATTAATGCTTGTATTGAAAAAGCTTATGGTTTTAATAATTGGTTAAATATTAGTAAAAGAAAATTAAATATAAATTGCCATTAATTAATTTTTTTAATTATAAAATATTTTTTATAATGAAAAATAGATATTCTTAAAATATACTGAATAAATCTTGGTAAAATTTTTATAATGAAAAATAGTAATTTTTAAATAAAAATTTACAACCTCTTTTTTAAGCAATGAAATCACTATTTTTGCCTCCTCATGAAGTTAAGCTAAGACAACGTTAGTTTTTTTTCATGTGGTAAAGTCAAGTGCAAAATAGAGAAACTCTACATATTTTTTTTTATTTTGAAAACAACTTCCAAGTTGTGATTAACTATGCATATAAAAAATAAGTTTGCATTAATTTAAAAATTAAATATATTTTATTTGTTTTACATTATTGGATGACGGGTTTTAATTCTTAATGAAGGAGGATAATTACGTTTCACCGATGACCGGATTCTTAAATTGAAATTTTTATTTTAAAATAAATATTTTATAGTATAACATTTTTTATTAAATATCACTCGATTTATTAAAGAACAGCATTAATATTTCTTATAAAAATATAGCCTTACATATATTTACTGAATTTATTTGCTTTAATGCCTTGTCTCACATTTATCGGCTGACATCGTTCGGTAACATCGTTATCTTATCAGAATCCTAAAGTATTTCCCAATTTCAAGCTATTTCCTCAAATATCGATAACATTTAAGGGAAAATATATTATGGGGTATTTTTTTCTAGAAATTTGCAACTTTCCCCACCCCCGCTCTGTTACCATTCAAAAATCGACTTACCCTATTGTACATGAGGTTTTCAATTGGGTGATGAACAGTATTACGAGAGGCTTGAAACGATGAGTGAACAGAGCAAGAATTGATTACTGAAAATGACCTCTCGACAAGGGTTTGTTAACATCAGGCTGGGAGACAACTAAATTTTAATTAGCAGGGAAGCAGCTCCATTGTGTTATATTTCGCACATGGGTGATTCTTTGAAAGAAGCTCTGCTCATTGAACTTCCGTTTGGTTTTATATATTCAGACGAAACGTAGAACAAACTTCGCAATTTCGGTAGTTAGTCGCGTACAAGCCGTGAAGGTTTTACCGAGAAGGGAACTGTAATTGTTGCTCCGTCGAGTACCTCTAAGGAAAATAACAATCGTGTAGATAATGACAAGCAACCTCTTCTCTGTAAGAACGATGCTGTAGAGAAAAGAATGGATAATTACCAAATTGTTTTTTACTTTGCCAACGAAAACTACATTAGCTCAAATGTGGCAGCAGTGCTCCATCTGAAGACAGAAGGTTTTACTCCCTGTTTTATTAACGTTGCTATTTTTTAAAGTCTATTTCATATATTTTATTTTTTGAATGAAAAGCTTCAAATCAAATAATCGGTTTGTCAATGTACTCAGTGTTAAGTTGCTGGCCGGTAATTTAACACGTCGAAAATCTACACATGAAAATCGGCGTAAATAGCAAATGCACTAAAACGTGCTATTTTTACTTTACGGTAGAAAATATAGGTTTATCAAAATAACAATAAAATGATAATGTACTTAATGAAGTTAAACGATAATCAACAAATGTATTAACGTGTCTTCTGTTTCTGATTTCACTGTCTACAATGTGTTTTAGTACATTTACAAATATATACTTACTAAATTTGAATGATGAGTGTATAAACAAATCAGTTGAAATGTAATGGGAGATAACTCTGTTTTCTGTGTATGTCTGTGTAACAACTTTTACAAATGTAAGTATATATTGTTTATCGGTCTGTGAGTATTTAAACTGTGAACGGAAATTAATTAGTGACGTAAAATCGAATATAGAAAGAAATGGAAAAATCAGAAAACAACTGTGAGAAAAAGTCAAATAGATGAGAAATATAAACTCAAAACAAAAAGCATTGTGACATTATGATGTGATCAATTATTGTAACAAAAATGTCTCCAATAAATAATTGTCATCGGTGTAATGTGCGACAGGTATAATAGATATGAGTGTTAGTTAAGTTCTCTCCCATTGTCTATTTTTAATGAGGAAAAAAATCGAACGGAATTAATATAAAACATAATGAAATCGATCAGAATTTTTTTTCAGAAGAATAAAGCATTTATTAACCATATTATTTAATATGGTCATTCCTTATAAAGCTATTCTGATCATTTGGATAAAATCTTGCATAACTATATATATATATATATATGTGTGTGTGTGTGTGTGTGTGTTGCGTGTGTGTGTATCCATATATGGTTTGTATAGATTGTAAGGCATTGTTATAATAAACTTATTGTAGTGAATATTTCATTACAGTAGATTTGCTATGTGAATGGGAACATTTGAGCAAGTGCTGTATTGGATACAGTGGGAGATCCTTTTTGTCGATTTACATTTAAAGTCATTATATGCATAACAATTATATTCATGATCAAAGACATGTAATTTGTAGATGTACATGGATAATGAACGAGCGATAATGAACGATAGATAACGAACGAACGAACGAACGATAGATAGATAGAAAAACCTTGTAAGAGATTTAATTGGATTGATATAGATAATAATCAATCTAGATAGATAAATGGGCAGGTATGTAACGAGACATTTGAACAAGATATAGTCTCGAAACGCTATTATTAATGAGGAGCTCATTATATTTCTGACGCATCTTTAGCGGAAATAATTTTCTCTCAAATCTAATGAGAGTATTTCACCTAGTTGCGCCCTTGGTTGCACGTTCGTCCGCTATGTCATGTACCGTATTTTTAGAAATAAATAAATCTATAAATTAATAAGACCTTCGAAATAAACAAATTTCTTATGCTATCACTAACTTGATTGATCTAGAAGTGTAAGCCATGTTTACTTTCAGAACAGTTTCCGATGGTTTGTTGTTCTACACAAGTCTTGAGAAGTGACTGGTTTGCAGTAGACAGTTCTCGAGTTGGAATCCAACAGAGCAAAAGATCCTTCCCGTGTTGAGACGGAGAAAACATATGGTTATTTATTTCCAATAAAAATACAAGATTTTTAAAGAAAAATTTGGCACAAGGCCGAAAAATTGAGGAATGGAGGAAAGGTGGTCATGGCTAACTAATGCTGCCTAAGCTAACTTAGCTAGATCCTAATTTCACTCTACTCTCACCACAATACTTCAATTATACTATACATCCATCAGCGTATACATCCTTCTTCAATCACCAAAAACTCATACTATGACTAACCTACTTAAACCCAATGTAATACAATATGTAAAAAAGGGGACTGGAGGGGAATAAAGAAATTAAAAGTTATATTTACAATGAAAAGAAAGAAAACATTCTTAGTATTAAGACCCCCCTTAGGCAGATACATGGATTTTCCAGTGGAAAATGGTGATGCGGGTCGGATCGCTTTATTACTAACACCTTTTACGAAAATATCGCAAGGAAACCCGCATCTCTGGCAAATCGCATGGTATGTAACCTACATGGGGTTTGAGAAAAAAAGGAGTTTGAAGATACCGCTCACACATGAGCTAAGTTATGAACTTGAAGTGTCTAAAAATAGAACTAAACTATATATTTGACTTTGAGAACCGAGTCACGGTTGACGTTTGTTTTGGGGACGCAAAATCTTCAAGCCTAAGGCACTTCCAAATACCACTCAAGTCTTGCACCCCTTATGCGACAGACATACACAACAGACACCCACCTTTCAGCAAAGTCTGACGAAAAGAGTCTAACCCTCTCGGCTCTAATACGAACCTTCAAATAAAAACGAAAAATTCGAACAAGGTCGAGAGGAGGAAAGTCCTCAGCTCCATAAATCACTTTCATGCGAGTCCTCCATATCACACCTCTCATTACTGTTAGCAAGGTCAAACATATTTGTCTTCTAAGCCGATCAGTTGTCGGAACCCAGTTGCTACAAACATTAATAGGTTCCAGGTTGAAAGCCGGTACGTTCAGGATGCGAACCATGAGCCCAGCAACAAACTCACTCAGCGGCACAATGATGCGACAATAGCAGAAGGCATGATTTAAAGTCTCGTCCTCGTCACCAAACCGTTTACAAATAGGCGAACTTGCCAAGCCAGCTGAGTGAAGTCTCTTACTGACCCAGAGAGCATTTCGAATTACCAGCCAGGCCAAAGATGCCTCGTTGTTAGTGAGACATCCTGACCCAGGTGTCCAAGACTAGATCGAGCTACGCTTCCCTTCGTCAAATTCAATTGCATCCTACCCAGCGAATTCCCTTATAAATACTTGATATAATGCCTTTCGGGACAACAGCAGGGTGTCAGAAAGGTGTTCTTCTACCCTTAGAAGGAGCTTCCAAGCGCGGCAACACTCTCGATAGAAGGAGTACTCACCTCTGGGTTATCTGTGTGCCCTCTCACTCGAGTGCACACTTCTCAACGTCGGGAAGGCTTTCTGAGTGTCTTCTTTCCAGAAGCCACTATTTCCATCAACTTGCATACACATTCGATGAAGGAAGTACAGGCGCAGTGTGTGTTGACGAATCTCCACGTTTGGCACACCCAGACCGCCCTTAGAAGGATGGAGGAAACAAAGCTCACGACGGACCACATGGGCCTTTCCAAGCCATAAGAACTTTACCAGAGCCCGTTGCAAATGGAGAAGTGTATCTGACGGGAGTGAAAGGATTGAAAGACGGTATGTGAATATTGGATATAAGTGTGAAACACACACTTCTGCTCTCCCCTTTTAACGAAAGATTTCTGCAGATCCACCAACTAGTGGCAGCAGGCACAGCTTTCAGGACTTCTGACCAATTCTCCTCCAGTTGAATATCTGGGCCGAACCAGATGTCGAGTATCTTGCAAGGCCCGTCACTCCAGCTGAAAGGCCCTTGAAGGGAGACTCCTTTCCAGACACCAATTCGCAGGCCACAGAACTTGTCACAATTAATTTTGGCCCCTGCGACTGTCTTGTATAATATGAATTATGCGTCAACACTAATCTCAGCATTGTTTGTCACAAACACTGTTACATGATCGGCATAGGCAGAGTACATTACCGTGGCAGAAGCGCCAGGCAAAGTGATACCGTGTATGGCCGGATTCGTCCTTAGCCTACGCAGGAAAGGCTCTAACGCAAGCACATAAAGCAATGGTGACAGCCCTGACGAATGGATCGGGATAAACTGAAAGGCTTCGATCTCCTTCCATTCACTTCCACCAGAACCACGGGATTAGCATAAAGGGGGTGAACCCACGAGCAAAACTGTGGGCCAAAAGTGACGATGGTCCACTCTATCGAAAGCTTTGGACTGATCTAAATTGATCGGCGTGGCTTTTCTGTTGACTTTTTCTATGATCAAGCGTATTGAATGCAGATTATCCTGAATTGTCCTGCCTTTCACGGCACAAGTTTGCTCGGGGCTAATTAGGCCAGCCAGGACAAGCTGCAGACGATTAGAAGAACCTTGCCCAAAATTTTCAACTCTGTATTAAGCATTGTTACGGGCCGATAATTATCTAACCCATCTCCCACCATCTTTCTTTTTGCGTAACAGCTTCAAGATACCCATGGTTGGGGATTGAGCCATTCTTCAATCATGAACTGCCAGCAAGGGAACAAAGATGTGCAACATCCTCAAATACACTTCGTAAAGCAGACCATCGATCCTCCGTTATACCCCCTTAGCACCTAGCCGCTTCAGTCGCCGAAAGGCGAGGAAAGTCAGCCAAATAGGTGTCGAACTGTTCCAATGACAGACCGGGTTCACTGGTATAAAGCTCGTGAAAGTGCGACCTACACGCCTCCAGAACGCCTTCGTTTGTGGTCACAGTTCGTCCATCCGGCAATGTGACTTGCGCGATGTGCCGATCGGCCACTTGTTGAAGCTCCTCCGCACGTAATTCAGCAGCCATGTTTGTTGCCTCCTGGGGCATTCTTTTTAACCTAGCCCTACTTGCTAGAGCTTGATTTTCCTTTTCTGTTAAGGAGGCAAGCTGAGCCTTAATTATGTTTACATTAACACTATCCCTCTCCTCGACCGCCCGATCTAAACTAGACTCTAGTGTCGCTTTAGCTGCCCTAGATTCTTGGTTGAGTCATCTGCTAAAGTTGGCAGAAAAGGATCTAATATCATCCTTAAGATTGGCCCACAACTTATTCTCAATAACAGCTCCCGTCAATTCTCGCTGTAGAGTTAGTAGTAACCCGTCCCGGTAGCCTTGCACATCAAACAACGACGTGTTGAGCTTCCGGTAACTGGCCAACTTAGGCTTAGGTCTATCTAAGATTAGCCAAACGCGAACAAGTTAGTGATCCGAGTAAACTATGTTATGAAAATTTGGACAATCTAATACTCCTACATCGACTCGCCTAACTAAGAACCGGTCGATATAACTTGAAAGTTGTACCGTGCCGGAGCCGCGGCTTCCTGTCCAAGTTCACACTACATCACGGGACCTTTCATTCCGGAACTTGTCAATAAGATCAAACTTGTCAAGAAAATTCCGAAAATGGAAAGCGTCCCGATCGTGGTTATTGACCCCAAGCAATCTAACTCGGGATCCAGGAGCGCGTTCCAGTCTCTTGCTAAGATAACGGTTCGAGAAGTACTCATGAACTGCTCAATCCGACGATGAAAATGAGCACGCTCACTATGACAATTAGGCGCATAAACACCGATAAAATAAAAGCCTTACCTTTTATGGTAACATCCAAAATGTACAGTCTCCCATCCGGATCCATGAAGCACGGGTCACACGGCGCATCCAAAGATCTTTTCACTGGCCAAGAAACACCTCTCGAGCTCCTAGACAGCGCACTCAAATGGTCACCTGGAAGGAGATGAGTTTCTTGAACACAACAGATATCAACTCCGAGGTGCTGCAGATCCAAGTTTAGTCGAAATTCATCCCTCAGCCCTCGCACATTTATGCTAGCAAGCTTGAGATCCATTATGGTGCCTCATGATTGGGTTCCAGAAACAAACATCGTCGTCGTCAGCGTGCCGATGGTTCTCCCAAGCGAATAAGTACGCATCTGCGTATCGATAAACCCATCACGGAAGATACCATTAACATACAAGGGATAGCTTAGTTTTGCTATTCTATAGCAAGAAGGGTGCATCTTTATGGGGACGCCCAACACAACATTCTCTTAAATTTCTGATATCAAAGTCCTTGAATATAACTAGAGGAGGTGAAAGTTCAAAAGCTTTATTTGCTTCCTCCAACATTACCCATAAGTCATTAATTTCCTCTCTCTTCTGGATCACAGTCAATATTCGTTTTGCATTTGCAGGGGTCTTCGACTGGCATTCCAGCCACCTCCCTGAAATCGATTAGTTTCATCAGGTCAGCATTTTTATAGTAATGCGCGTTATTAATCTGTGCCTCGCTGACCGAACAAATGTTTTTACCGGGACGGTAAAGTGCTCTTTTCTAATTGTTTTTTTCAGGGAGGGGCTCCGCGCTTTTTCTGGGAAGTGGTGAGCTTTTTAGTGTTCCTAAAGGTCTGCGCCACTGGCAGGAACTTGGCGGGGGATGCATGCGGAGTATTCAACGGAGTCATGGAAATATCCTGAACAATGGAGGGGGGCGGATTTTATTCTTTTGACAGGACTAAGAGGGATTAATTTGGGGAGCTTCTGCGCTATGGGGACCGTGACAGGAGGGGGGCATAACTCTTGTAGGTGAACAGAGTTTTGCTTTTGGATGTCGACGGTTTCACTGGGGAGTGTGGAATTTTGGAGGGGAGAAGGGATTGTGGAATTTTGGAGGGGAGAGGAGATTGTGGGTTGATGGGGGATTCAGGAGTGTCCATTCTTAATGCATCCGATTTTTTTTTTTTAGGTTAACAATGTCGACATATTTATCCCTACCCAGGTCATTTATTAATATCGCCTCCACCCGCATTTGATCTAGAGTAAGGCGGCCAGGGGTCTTTTTCCCGGATACAATTTGCCATCGCTCAGGATCCTCCGGGGTAGCGTCTTCTTTAGCAATTCTTGGGGAAGAGGGCGGGGTTCCCTCGCGGAGATGGAACCCCCTAAATGTTGTCCCACTCTAGTCTTTGGGTTTGGTTGCGGTCTTCTTTTGGGGACACTCCATGGTGATGTGCCATATCTCACCACACGTCCAATAAAGCGGCCGCCTGCCCGCAACGATGATGGGGAGTTTCTCGTCCCCCACATCCAAGTTGTAAGGGATTTTGGTAAACCTTTCTTTGTCTAGTAAAATCTCAAACGTTCAAATACCTTGGTACTCCTCATTTGTTACTGCCACTATATCACCAAATTTAAGGAGGAATGCGCCCAGGTGCTCACCCTCCACATAAAACGGTACATTGAAAACAGAGGCTGTTGTACGTCTTTCCCCCATGTATTCAGTGCGTAAAACGTATTCTAGTGTGATAATCTCTGTTTGGGATATTTTTATGCACTCGTCTTCCGTAGAAAAAAGGGTATTCCAGGTATTGTAAACTTTACATTTTATGATACGCTGGGATCTACGCTCCACTGTCGCTCCACAGCTTGAAGACAATTTCCGAGCTTGCTTTATGATGTTAAATGGGATGGTAAATAGCAAAACAAAATAAACCAAATACAATACGCAAAAGTCCAGTTAGAATTCGTCATTGAAAACTTTCTCTTTCAGCTTCCAGCACGTCTCTCCTCACTGCCTCTGCCAACAGACATTTTATCAGAAAACTGACCCCATTCTATGTGCATACATGTGCAGTGGAAGATGAGATCTCGTGAGATTCCAGGAAACTACACCTTATAAATCCATGGCTGCCATCTTTAATTTCTTTTTCTCTCAGATCCCATGCGAAGGTAAGTTGTATGACCGCACAACACACACACGGGGGCGCTTTCCTTTTTGATTATTACATTCAACTCTACACTCACCCCTGGTCTCCAGACCACACATTTGGCATGGTGGATGCGGTCGTTTGTTGCGGACACTCCTACGAAGGGGGATTGGCTGGACTACTTCATCTTCATTGGATCTCTCAGAAGATATGTCGGAACCATTAGCATCAGCATTAGGGCGAACAGTCATACCATCAGGCTGGACTTCTTCATCTTCGTCGGAGCTCTCAGAAGGTGTGCTGGAACTATCGCCATCAGTGTTGGGGTTCACAGTTTTACCATCGCAGGGAATAGGACGGATCCACAGGTCATCATTGGATGATTCACCATCACTGCTACTCGCCAACTGGTTCGTTCAGGGCAGGCCGGATATCCTTCACATGGCGTGGAGTACCATTGACTAGCACGGCTTGCTCACTGATGATGCCAGTGATTTGCCCTCTTTGAAAGCTGCTGGTGCATTGATTATTGGGAGGCTTCACCCAAACAGTGTCCCCTAACTTATACGGCCCTCGGGTTTCCTGCCGATTAGGCAGACGGGCGTCAATGTCCTTGATGCGCACTCGATAGCAATGGATCGCATTGGTGGGAGCGCTTGCAGCAGTCATGCCATCCTTTGGAGTTGCATTATATCTATAGACCGCCTCTGTGATCGTGCATTTTTTTCTTTCTGCGATTCTGTTCACGCTTCGATGGCACCGCTCTGCTATTTCTTTGTCACTTGGTACATATGCACATCTGTGTCTGAGCTGGATCCCCTACTCATCTACGAAACGTCTGAACTCCTCACTGCAGAAGGCCGTGTCATTGTCTGTAAGGATCTCTTCAGGCGGCCCCCTTTCATAAAATATGGACCCTAATTCACGAATTACACTGGAGGAATCCTGCCTTATTAACGGGCGCCAGATTGCAAACCTTGTCGGTCCACAATCGATCAGGGTGAGGAAGTGATGGCTGCCGTAGTGGGTTATGTCCATACCCAGTCGACTCCAAGTCATGCTTAATCCCAGCTGACCTTTCCGCCATCTGGCCAGGGCAGAGTCGATTGACTGGCATGTTTGGCATTCTCTGACTACCGCTTTCACTGCACTTTTGGACACCGATTGATTGGACAATTGCACAAAATAACATATCCGTCTCACTCCGGGGTGTCCACTGAGGTGGTGTATCTTCCTGATTTCATCCGCCACCTCAGTAGAGGCGGCACATAATGGTACTGGCTCGGCTTTCTTCTTCATGGTGTCATACCATCTCTGTGGCACCCTAGTGAGCCTATCAGCAAGTTGCAATTTGAAGTGACCAGTACCGCATCCACGGACAGGTTGTACTCTGTTACCAGCTTTTTTACGGTCTCCAACCTCCGTCTGATCAGCATCTTGCTGGCTGTCTTAGTGCGCACCCTAGCCTTGCCTGTCAGTGTGTCTGATATCCAGTGGTACACACCTAGTGAATCTGTGTGTATGCGTTATTTCCTGACTTTCCACGCAGCACCAATCTTCTCCAACAGCACACCAATTGCCAGAGAGCTCGTATCCACCCACACATTCAGTTTGTCTCCCTTCACGCACCAGTCTCCTTTGGCCGGGTCATACAAACCAACAGATCGTCGGCTGTTTCATCATCCCAGCCTTTGGTGACTGCGCTTGCCCTACTTTTTATGATGCATGTTGCAACGCGAGTCAATCCGCACACTGGTAGGTGCTCCACAAGTTTTTCACACAGGGAGAATACTGCTCGCCTCGTGAAGACATCGGGCACTTCAGGAACTGCAGTTCCGCGCCTCCATTTCAAAGTTTCTGGCTCCTGTCGAACGTTCAGGCCCAAGATACGAACGCCATTCATCAAACGTTCTTGATCCTTGCACATCAAACAAAACAGCCAGTTTTACCCTCACACGTTACGATGACACAGTGTCTTCATTCACATATATGTCATCATGGTACTCTGATGTCCCATCTTTTATTGTCTCTTCCTATGACAACACAGTGTTAATAATGGTCTTCATTATTTGGGGTGCCACGTTCAGCACAAAGCCTAGTCTGGTAAGGCAGTACCTCCTGCCAGAAAACACTACCGTCTGAAATGGCCACATTGTTTCACGTATTCGGACCTACAGGTATGCTTTTCTTAGATCCAGCAGGGACACATTGGAACCCTGCTGGCGCCACTCTCGTAACTTGCTGGCACAAACGTCAGCATCTGTTGTGAATGCATCAACATGCGCGTTCAGTTCGCGATAGTCCATCACTGGCCTCAACTTTGCTTTGTTGTGCTGAGCGACCGCCATCAGCAGAATCAGGCCTTTGGGAGGTCCAAATTTCTCATAGGGGTAGGGAATCAATAAGCCATCCTTGATCCAATCACGAAGTTCCTCTTCATATGCAGGCCTCATTTGGTCGGGCACATGGTTCTCTGTTACCTCATTTCGCAGTTTGGCTGGTTCCTGGTTTTCCGACCACTTGCACGCGGCTGTCCAAGCCTTCTGCTGCTGGGCAAACTTGACAATAAAGTCTGGCTGATCAATCTTCAAAGCAGCACACACTGGAACTTTCTCCTGAAACTGTATCGCCCCCGTCTGCGGTATGTGAGCACCACCTAGGGCTCTGATGGCATCATAGCCTAGGAGCAGGTCAAAGTTGAGCGGTTCCTCGAGTACTATCAGCGCATTTCCAGTTTTAGTGCGAATGTTCACAGTGCCCACCCCGCAGCATGTCCGCGTCGCTCCACTGAGGGTGGTTTATCTAGTAGTCTTCTTCTTCCAAGTGCGGTAGAGGCCCGCACTCACTATGATGCGAGAGCACCCAGAGTCGAAGAGTGCTGAGCACAATGTCTCATTCACATAGACCTGAATGTCTAATTTCTATTTTGGGGAAGAGGTCGACACTGGCACCTTGTCCCCGACCCCGTTTCCCGAACAATCCCGGGCCATATGACCAATCTTATTACATTGGTAGCAGCGAATAGCTGTCAGTCGCCCCTGGCAGTTCCTCAAAATGTGGCCCTGGTCATTGAATCTATAACAGATGACTTCACCGTGCAGGACGGGCCCCTGGGACGGTCTATCCTCATTTAATGCGCGCTGTGCAGCAGCGACTACCGGTTCTCCCATCTCATAAATATTCTTTATCACGGTCCTGGCCCGGACTACCAGGTCGTTAAGGGACAATGAAGCTATGCTTGAACTAGCCCACAGGAGTGGCTTTGCTCCGGTTGTCGACCACGATGAAGACACGGCTTTTCTTTCTAATAATCTCCAGCTTTTGGTAAGTCTACGAGTAAACCATTGTCAATGACAAGCTGCTCGTATGCTTTCGCCTTTTCGACGAATTCAGTGATATTAATTTTTACTTTCAGCGGCTTGTTCCATTCCGAATTTGTAGGGGTGGGAAGAGCAACTTCCGCCCCTGTTTCATCATTGTCTAATGGAGGCGGCATACGGCCTGCCACGGCCATAGCCGAAGCCCGTTAAACGGTAATAATAATAAATGAAATTTTAACAATATATAAATAAAACAACCAGGCATAAAAACAATAACGACGGCGACTTCAAAAGAAAGGCTTTCTTTTCAATAAATGAATTTCCCCACCTGGCCACGCGGCGAGCTACGCAAAAGACGTCTTAACACGGAGAAAATATATGCGAAATTGCTACAGAAAGGTTTAATATTTATGGAGCAATTCTGGTTTCTGATTGGTTGATGGAAGAACGTGAATTAATTCGATTCGTCAGTTCCTAGCAGCATCGTTTATAAATAGAATCACCCGATTATGCGGGATCATACTCCCATTATAGTCCAAAAATATTTAAACATCCCCCCTATTTTTTATAATGGGGGAAGTCCCCATTATAACCTTGTTATGATGGGATATGTCTCCTAGCGGCTTCGGCTGCAGGAAGAGAGGGTAGAGTACTCGTTGGGGATTCGTTCTTGACACTCAGCCAGACAGGTGAGGGGCCAGGAACCGGCCCAGCATCTGTCGGACTGAGGTACACCGCTTGGGTACTAACTAGGATGCCCACCATCCAAGGTCTTGCCACCAGGCTTTCCGATGGGGCAAGTTTATTGCTTGTCGCTTAAGGCGCCCCTACGCCAGAAAAAGCCTTGTCTTCTTCGTGGTCCACATGGTGCCCAGGCAATTTTTGTTGAGGCAAGAGTGCCCCTCCTTTAGGAGAGCTTGCATATTCTGCACTTTCTGGCCTTGTGCCATATTTTGCTGCGGTGCACAGCGAATAAATATCTACCCCCATTATAGTCCAAAAATATTGTAAACTCCCCCCTATTTTTTATAATGGGCGAAGTTCTTTTTTCATTCTGCTCAAAATAAATATATATTTTATATTCAATTATACATAATAAAATTACAAATCATTTGGATGTTAAAATTTTAACATATAAAAAAAACGCCATTTTTAATTGTGTTCAAATGTCAAACAGATATATATGTGTACAGAGAAGAGAAATAAAAGAAAAATGGAACGTATTTTTACCTTAAAAAGGGATGGACATGTGAAAAAGAAACCATTTCTTAAATTTGATTATGCAATTTAACGCATACATATATGCATATAAATAAATATACATATAAATAAACATGCATGCAATATGTACCCGTTTAAAAAGAGTTTTTTTTTTTTGGTTTTGTTAATTAAAACAATGCAAAAAATAGGACATTTTTGATAAATAAGAAATAAAACTAATGTGCACAAAAATAAAAGTCAATTTTAATTTATGCGCGCCTTAAAATAAGCATTCAGAAAGTATTTGCCGAAAAAAGAATTCGCACAGAAAATGTTTGCCAAAAAAATGCTGCAAAAAAGGAAATGTACAAAGAAAAGGTTTTGAAAAAGTGACTTTCTTATGTCTTTATTTTTTTATTTCAGTAAAAGTATTAGTTACGCATTACTAGGTTAAAGTGTTAATACAAAAAAATGGTGCAGTTTAACGTCTTGCCCACGACTAAATTTTTTTAATATATAGACATTTATATTTATATACATACAAACACGTGAAAAAATTATTCAGTCGAATCCCCCAACAAGTTTTGAAGAAAAACGCTTTAACTTTATTCTTGTTGCGGGTTTCGTGAATTTTGTTCTGATATGTAATTCAAAATGATGGATTCCTTTTTCAGCTCGCTTTTCATGAAATGGTATTTTATATCTATATGCTTCAAACTTTGGTTTATTATCATGTTCTGTGCTAAGACTATACTGGCTTGATTATCACAATTAATTACTACGAGGCTTTTAGTTAATTCTGGCTCTAAAATATATTTAGGATATTTTAAGGTAGAGTGCTTTCTGGGTCGTGTGTGTGATCGCGATAAATTCTGCTTCACACTTAGAGATGTTATATAGGGGGCATATTTAGAGAGAGATATTATATTATATGAGGTGCGTGTTCATACAGGAGAGAGAGACATTTATACAGTGAATTTTTCTATAACATATATTTTAGAGGGGAGAAGGGGTATCAGTTCTTTTATCACAAGATGGGGCATTCATTACTCTTGATCGAGAGGGAGACACATTTCTTACTGATGGTGGAGACACATTACTTAGATGATGGAGTTTATACAATATTCATTATCATAAATGAGTGGAACAAAGTTCATATAAATAATTCACAATACCTTTGTTTGTTGAGAAATACGCAACACAAGACGCAGTTACAATATGATGATGTTCCTTTATTTCTTCGACCGGTTAATGATTTCCCATCAAGGAATTCAAAGTCACTACATGATTTCAACTTCTAACCCTTCGCTTCCAAAAGTGGATTCAATCCGGATTCGACTCTCCTGTCTGACCCTGTCTGTCGACCCTGCCCGACTCTCTCTGTTTGTCTCACTAAAACTAGCCAACTATATGGAGAAGTCATCTCTTAGCCATCACGTTATTGCATGGCCAAAAACGTGCAGATCGATCCCATGGGCTGGACATGCTTCACGTGTCTCGTTCCCCCAAGTGCGAGTATGTGCTCGACTCACGTGGCCCTAAACTCATGTGCACTGTTCACACATATCTGCAACCCAAATTCTTCTAATCGATTTTTGACGAACCTATTTTCCAATATGTTTAAATTTTCTAGTTTTCGTTTTTCTAACTGACTTTGTTTCAATTCAATTTCCATAAACAGAATTGAATCATCAAATTCCTTTTTCACAATAACATTTCTAAACAATCGAATTCCTTTTCAAACAAACATATTTGCTATTTATTTTAAAACTAACAATCGGAATTCTCCTGAATCTTAATTCCAAACCTAGCTTTCCAGGTTCGAATTCTCGGTCTATCCTATCTCATTTTTACTTACTTACAAGAACAGGGGACTTGAGCTAGGATCAAAACCAACATCTAAATGTATTAAGTAAAGTACGATAAGTATTAGGTCAGCTTGATACGATCTTTCAAAAGTGTATCAAACATACCTATTCTTAACATAAGGAATATGTCAAGCGATGAAAATGCATTTAACAGGTCAACCAATATCTACGAAACAGCCCTAAAAAATAGTGGATACAAAAATATCGGTATCAAATATAAGCAACAAAACACCAACAACTATAATAAAATTAAAAATAGAAGAAAAAGAACTATAATTTGGTATACGGCCCCATACAATCAAATGTTAAAAACAAAAATTGGCAAGAAATTTCTAGATCTTATTGAAAAACACTTTCCCGCAACCAACCCCTTCCACAAAATCTTCAATAAAAATACCTTGAAGTTATCTTACAGTTGTTGCGAAAATTTAGAGATGATAATTAAAGCACATAATAACAAAATACTAAATGAAAACAATGTAAACAACAACAAAATAAACAATAAAAAAGTAGACACCACACCATGACAAAAATAAAACCAACACTAGCAGAAATAATAATAATAATAATAATAATAATAATAATAATAATAATAATAATAATAATAATAATAATAATAACAAACATACCCCGGACAAGAACAACCATACCATAAATAAAAATACTAATAACGAACAAGATAAATGCAATTGTAGACACCGCACACTTTGCCCAGTCCAAAATAAATGTCTAACAAAAAGTGTAGTTTATCAAGCAACAATATTTGCGAAAGAAACCCCGAATAACAAGAAATATTACATAGGCATGACTTCCTTAGATTTCAAAACCCGATACTATGACCTGTAAAAGTACATTAAAAAATAAAAAAAACACCGTATAAAAACAACACTAGCGAATAAATACTGGGAACTCAAAGAAAGCGGACATTCGCCGGTAGTCGAATAGAAAATAATGAGACAAGCTACCACGTGCAGACATTTAGACGGCCCATGTAAATTATGCCTCCATGAAAAATTTTCTATCCTGTACTTTAAAGAACCTCAAAATCTATTAAACTGTAGACGAGAAATAGCAAACAACTGTGTTCACAAAATAAAACTTACTCTATGATAGCGATACAAAATAGCTTTAAAACTAACAACAACAATAGAAAACAAACAAATACATAAATTAAATAAACATGAATATGCATAAACGATCACACATATATGTATATATATATGTATATATATGTGCATCTATGTGTGTACACATAGGTATATTTATATATATATAATAAAAAAGGAAGGAAAAGATCTAGCTGAAACCACTAACCTAGTTCTAAAACAGATCCTTCGTTCGATAAAATGCACTCCCATTGGCTGATAGGAGGGGGCACGGTGGATACTAGAAAGCTGATTGGCTAACTAGAAATCCTCAACATATATAAAAACAAGAAGCAACCACAAAATTCGCGCATAAGCCTGACGAATCCTATAGTGGATGAAACGCAGAATATTCAGTGTAGCTTAATCGCCATATATATTTTATAAATTACTAAGTAGCTCTACCTACGTATTGAGCACTTTTGAAGTAAATACTTAAAGTTTACGCATAAATCTATACTTTCGTATATTAAATTTATGTGAGTAAATGAAGTAGTTATATATATATATATATATATATATATATATATATATATATATATATATATATATATATATATATAGTGGCAGCAAGTTAATATTCAAGCACGTCTAATTGAACAGGACAGTTATTTTTCCCCCCGATTTTTCTGAATATCTTTTCGATTCGCCGACCGGTCATTTTAATTTCAGCTGGCATTTGTATAAAATAAAGTTGTCGTTCAGCCATATTCTCCTCAAGGGCTTTCTATCGGTGCATCCGATTATCATCAGGAACGATGGTTGTTGTTATCGTTTTCTTTTTCTTATCCTTAGAGGGTTGGTGTAATTATATTTTTTATTATTGGTTATAAATGTGGGCGCAGGAAGGTTAAGGGTAAATTATTTTTATTCAATTTGGATTTTCCTATTTTATAGTTTATTTATTTCGTTTCTTGGTAGTTATTGAATCTTGTTATTATATTTGTCCCGGTGTGAAAATGAGATCCACTTAAAAAGGGGCTGTAGTATTTTTTATAAGTAATTCTAGTAATTTTATTCATCATGTGCAGTTGTTAAGGTATCGAATTTTAGTATTGTTAGTTAAGATATTTCTAATATCGGACTACTGTAGCTTTTATCGTGGGATTTTAGGTGTTGTTTTATGGCACTATTATCAGCTAAATGATAGGTTAGTCGTCGTGTTATTGTTGTGTGGCCTATGTATGCGGTGTATGAGTTTTAAGAGTGGGTTCGGAGACATTCTTCGCAGGGCAAACAAATTCATACACTATGTTTTTTGGTTTAGTTTAGTTATAGTATTGTCATTGTTTTTAATTATTAAAGTGGAGGTTTTAAATTTAGTATAATATATTGTTATTACTTTTTCATCTGTTTTGTGTGTAGTTGGTTTTTTATAATAAACTTTGATAATGTCGTTTTGTAAGGGTTAGGGTTTATGTTTTTCTTTTGAAGCGAGTTAAAATAGAGTTTTATATGCTTATCAACGATTTTAATGGAAAAGTTATTGTTTATTAGGGTTTGTTTTATGTTTGTTAGTTCTTTGTAAAATATTTGCCGGGTTGGTCCTAAAGTGTATGAGCGGTGAATCACATTTTTTATTAGGGCAGTTTTATATTTTTCTGGGCATTCACAATGAAAATTTAGGAGTATTGCATTGTTGTTGGTAGGTTTTTTGTATGTTAAGGTTGTGTATTTAGTAGAGCAGGTCGAATCTATTAATACGTCGAGAAATGGTATTTTGTTATTTATGTTTGGTTCATAGGTGAATTTGAGGACGGAGTGGGCTTCTGTGTGAAGTTTTAGTTATTAAATGTATTTTACTGATTCGGCTGCAATGCTGTCGACATATCGGGCATAGATAGTGGATTAATAATTTTGATCCGAGAAGATATTTTTTCGAGTAGATTTATAAAGTACTAGACTACCTGTTGCTATGGAATGAATGTATGAGCGTGACACCTGTGACGTAAAGAACATATTTTTGTGACATAACAGAAACATTTCTATGAAAGTTTATTAAAATGAAAAAAGAATATTCCTATGAATTGTTTTATTTATAATTGATTAATTTTTAAATAAGTAGTTTGTCATACTTATAGATAAATGTGCACTGATCAGATAACATAATACTTAAAATTAAATTCAAATTTTGATATATCTTTTAATTAAATGCGAAAAAAAACAATTGGGACTCTGTAAACGTACACAGTAAAGCAATACGTTTTATTGTCACGTTGATTATTTGTTTATGTACGCATGCGCAACCGGAAGTCCTATACCGGAGGTTGGGTTACAGCACTCCTTACAACGTCATTTGAGTTTTATAATTATATAGATTCCGTGAATGTTGGGCCTAGAGGTGATCCCATTGAGATGCCATCTATTTGGATGTATGCTTTCCCATTAGGGTCAGTAAAGGGAACTTGTGCGGTGCATTTTAATAGTAACTTCTCAAGGGTTTTATCTATAGCTGGAGAGGGTATTGTATTGCGGTTGTATACTTGATTAATGATTATTTAATCATATATATATATATTATAATTATGATTATTTTAATCATATATATATATATACATATATATATATATATATATATATTGGAAACGTATATATATATATATATATATATATATATATATATATATATATATATACAAATTTGAAAATTTTTAAAACTTTAAGTGTAAGGAAAATGTTAAATCATTTTTATGTCCTTTTTGTTGGTGTTGTATGTCCAATATTTCGCTATTGGCTGTAATATTTTATAAAGACAATCCCAGCTAAATAAAAATTGCTCGATATAACAGATAGAGCAAATGAATCATACTTTAGTAATTTAAATTTCCTGATGTGAAATGGTTAAATTTCAAATCTAGAAGTTTTATATAATGTAAGACAAGAATATCTCTTAACCTATTTACTAATATTTTTTCCTTTAAGGAGATGGGTAAACATCGAAAACCTATAGGTTACGGAGATATACTTATTGAATTGTATTCTTTGTCTAGCATGTAATAAAAAGTATAGATTTGAAATGTTACCATTTCACATCAGGAAATTTAAATTGCTTAATTATGATATATATATATATATATATATATATATATATATATATATATATATGTATATATATGTATATATATGTATATATATATATATATGCTTATACTATGCATATATTTTTATTCTATGCAAATGATGATTTATTTTTCCATCTATTTTGCATATGTTTTTGTGTATAAGATCAAATATTTAAATAGTGTTGCCGCTTTAAAAAGAAGAGTCTTTCTGTTACTTTCAAGTCATAGACATTGGAAATATTTGAATGTTTGAATCAACATTGATTGAGAAAGGTGAGTGATCTCTGTATATATCTAAAAGAGATGAGGTTTATTTGTTCAGTTAATTATAAATTACGATTTATTAGAACAATTGTAACATAATATTTACTGGCTTATCACAATCCCTAAACTAAGCCATATTTAAGTATGTGTTTTTGTTATGATAAAAGGAAACAAACGTTAATCAACATATATTTTATATCTATCTATCTATATATATATATATATATAGAGAGAGAGAGAGAGAGAGAGAGAGAGAGATAGATAGATAGATAGATAGATAGATAGATAGATAGATAGATAGATAGATTGAATGGAAACCAGGTGCAGTTTCATATTCATATGACGTCAAAATAAGAAAAAAAAAGTCGGAAGATTATTCCTTCTTAGTAACACCAATTATCTCGATCAAATATCTCAGTGGAAAACATGGCTTTTAGAAAAGACAGTATGATCACTTGGATTATTATAGACGAAAAAGTGTCCGTAAAGTCGACTTGTTTTCCATGTAGGCGGAGTTATATACAATTTCCTAACGTTGTATTTTAGATTGATGACCAATGCGCATATCAATCAAAGCTGAACTGCCTTTGGGGGTTAGGGTGAATTCACAATTGGCGGCAAGGGCAAAACGCCAACAACACGCAAAACCAGTCCTTATTCAACTGAAAGCCACCCATGCCAATTCTATCCGGCTTCCCTTTCCGATCTACAGTTTGGCCCGTTCATTAATCAAAACTGAAATAGACGATTACACCCACCGCGGTCACCTCGCCACACGACCTCCTCACTGCTGCCTCCGTTGCCGTGTGTTTGCACTTTCTTTTTTCAGATATCGTTAATTGGATGTTGTTTCTCTCATATTCAAGGGTCAAAAACGATTATATATTTTTTTGTTTCGCATTTATCTTATCGATATGAGCACTATAAACGTTATTGTTGATGCAATAAAATACGCTTAGTATAATCACATACTTCTTTTTATTATAATAAACGGATGAGAGATGCTTATTTTCTTAAATCAATTTATTAAGATTAATTTATTTATTTTAAGTAATTATATGAATTTATTTATTAAATTATTCATATTCGCATGAGTATAAGAGTTTAGTTTGATTTATATTATTATTTATTTTTATTTATTCCCTTTTCTTTCTTTTTCTAACTTTATGACACACACACACACACACACACACACACACACACATATATATATATATATATATATATATATATATATATAAATTATAGTTGATGTTTATATTTATTATCTTAGCTTTAGCAATTTGACTATAATCATATGCGTAGCGATGAATATAAATCCTGGATAACTGTGAGTAGGGGAAACGAGAGAGGCCGTAGAAATAAAGATTTATTTGTGTAGTTTATATATTATTAGGGCTGTTAGTGAGGCGAGTATTAATTTGCCATTATAATTTTGTATGTTATAATTGCCGTTTGTTAATCGAATTATTTTGCTATATGTGTGTGTATATATATGTATATGTATTGTGTGATTTATTTATTTTCATATTTTAAATGTTGTTTTTATTTATTTGTTCGTATATACATATACGATTGTGTACTGATAGAATATAAGCACATGTCTATACATATCTTATAGATTATTTAAAACACGCAATCAACAAGGGGAGAATAAGATGGATACATAAACTCACTTAAATTGTCAGGGCTAGAATCAAGCAAATATTTAAGGTTGTAGTAGTACGACAATCGTATATAAACTTTTATGTGCGTGTATATATATATATATATATATATATATATATATATATATTATTATTATTATTATTATTATTATTATTATTGAATGTTATTTTGTATCCTATTTAATTTATTACACGAAACTCTGATGTTGCCTGACATTAGATTTTAAATTATTATAACATAAAAAAAATAAAGTGTGAACATATTATTAGCTGGAAAAGGTGACGCAGTTATATTATTAAAGGAAGAAAGTAAAAGGTAGTGCCCAGAAGTTGTGACTCTAGTGCAGGCTAGAGGGAGGGGTTAATGACTTATAGATAAGGCATTTAATGTAAAGGCACAGTACAGTAAAGTCATAAAAAGGGGTAAAACTTTGGTGTGGGTTACGGTTTAGGATCGGGTATAAGTATAAAAGCTGGAGCATAGAAATAGTGCGAGCAAAATATATTAAAAAGGGTAGAATAGAAGTAGAGAAAATGTGAGAAGAAAATATAAATCAGATAACAGTAGAAGAGGGTTTTTGTTGTTATTTTTACATAGGCATAACCCACTTATCAAGGCCCAGACACCACTATAAGATAAGGGTTAAGAGTGTACAGTAGTCAATTGGACAATATAGTAATGGTTAGTAATGGAAATTCGGTAAATTTGTTAAATTAAGTGGAACGGCTTATCAAGAACTTGTTTACGTTGGACTTGAAGACAATCATATTGTCGTCAGCTGGAAAACAGGAGAAAAGTTATGGAAAGGAATTTATTATAGGGAGAAGTAAAGCTCGAATTGATTGAAGATTTGTGTTGAGACAAGTGTAGTGTCACAGAAAGACTTAAGTTACCAAGATTTCTAACTGAGGCAAACATGTTGATATAGATGTTTCGATGAGTGTTATTACATGAGGAAATGTGTTTATCGAAGGAAGAGATATAGGTATTCAAGTACTCCTTGGTGTAGAGGTGTTCAGGTTTGGTGATTCTAACTATGTAGAAGCCATTATACTTATTACACTGCTAGTCATAAATGACGTGAGTGCGTTGTCATAGATCGTTAGAAATTAGGAAATTGCCTATAGAGCCGACGTCAGGTGTGTTTTTGTTTGTTTTTGGACAGGTGTTGTTGTAAAGAAGGCCAGTGTGGATTGGTTAGATATTTAGGTTCTCACCATAAATGTTTTTGTGGATAGAAGTCACTCTATCGGTGAAGAAATATAGTTTAAGAAAGCAGGTTTAAGGAAAGTATAATGTCTACATCGTTTTATATTGTTAATGATATTTTATATGGCGGATGCAAGGTTGCCATTGATCGAGAGTTGGTATTGCGTTTAGTTTTGTATGCTGTGGTGGAGCATGTATTCTGTATGTGAGTAATTTCAGCATGAGCGTAACCTACCTTGACTGTAATAGGTAAGCCTGGCATGAAGTTAATAAACGGATTTCTACAGATGGGTTTCCTCTAGAATTCAGCATGCATGGAACCATTTCTATCGATAATGAGGTTAAAGTTAATGGTTGAGAGAGAGAGAGAGAGAGAGAGAGTCGCAGGAGTTAGGATGTTTCATTATCAATTGCAGATGGTTCTACGTGTCGAAAATATTAATAGCGTCATCACAGGAGAATGAGGATGTCATCAATATATCTTATAAAGAGAGTGTATGTATGGTATGTGCTTAGTGCTTGTCTTTCAACTTGGTCAATATGAGATGGCTAGGAGGGTAGAAAAAAACTAGACCCTACGGGCAAACCAAAGATTCGTTTGTAAGTGTGCTGTAGAAAAGTGAAAAAGTTGTTGTCGATAATGATGTAGAGCAACTGGTGCATGTCTGTAGAGGTTATTCCAAAACAATAGTGATTAGTAGATTATATTAGGTCGGTGATAAGGTCGATCGTAAGGTGTCTTGATGTAGAGAGACGCAACGTCGGGGCTGAAGATATAATTGTTTAGGCGTAGTTGTTAGGGTTGTTGTCTGTGTAATCTATCTAATATCTGGATGAAATTGCATGCATGTGCTAATAATCTGGACAGTGAGGGATTTGGTTTGTTAGAAGCCAGGTAATTTTATGTACGGGTCCATATATACTGTAAATTGTTAGTGTGATGTATAAGCTTTCTAACATTGAAAACTATATAAAAACTTTTTAATTTAGTTTTTAGTCCTTCGTTACAAAATTATTTTATCAGTAAGTTATTTTATCTTCTATAATCACTGCGTTAACTTGCTTTATCGAACTCAAAATAGTCCTGAGTATGTATATATATATATATATATATATATATATATATATATATATATATATATATATATATATATATATAAATGTAACTCTTGGTTCGTTCGTAATTAATAGTCTAAATAACCACTGGACGGATGGCTTCCACATTTTGGTGGTATATGTTTATGGTACGCATGCGTGTTTCTATATATCTCTTTGTAATTATAATATTATACGTAATTTTTCTATAATAAATGTTTGGTTTTCTTTGTACGGATGGGCCATTTTTTTTATTTGGAGACAATTATTTCACACCGCGTGTTATCACGTGACATCACTAAACGGAACTTTTATATACCAAATTGACTTTTTTCGTTTAAAAATGGAATTATTTCTCTTTCGTTAATATATATATATTTTTTAATATTTCGTATTTTATATATATAAAGTACAATTTTTGAATGTTATTTTATTGATTATATTTGTTTAAGAGAAACACAATTAAAAAAAAATAGATTAAAACGGATCGAAATTTAAATTTCCATTCCATTTTTACTCTTTATGAATATTAAAAGAAAAATTACTAAACATTTATTAATAATGCCTCACTTTTACAGACATTTGTTTTTAAATTTCTTAAATTACGATTTTATCGACTTTTTTTTATAGAATTTGCGGATGGGTATGCTGACATTTGTTTTAATTTCTTTTTAAATGACTTTTTATCGACTTTCTTTTTTTAATAGCATTTGCGGATGGGTAAAAAATAACAAAAACATTTACTGATAATTCTCACTTTTACAAATATTTTAACAAGTAAATTTTATCAAAGTCAAGATACCGAGAAATTGCCAGTAAATGGCTTAGTTATTTTTTTCGTTTTTTACCCATCCGCAAATGCTATTGAAATAAAAGTCATTTTAAAAGAAATTAAAAAAACAAATGTCAGCATACCCATCCGCAAATGCTATTAAAACAAAGTTGATAAAAGTCGTCATTTAAAAAGAAATTTAAAAACAAATGTCTGTAAAAGTGAGGCATTATTAATAAATGTTTAGTAATTTTTCTTTTAATATTCATAACGAGTAAAACTTTTTTCAAAATAAATGTGACAAATAATCGTTTAGTTACTACGACAACGTCAGTAAATTAAAAAAAAAAGTGTTACGTACGTTTGCGTCAGAAAGGGAGTGATGCGTGGTTTTTATACTGGTCGCCATGGAACTCAACGCCCAATGAGTACCAAATTCTGTTTTCAAAAAGAAACGTTTAGTACCAACTTTCTTTTAAAACATAAGTGCAAGTTTTCCTGAAAAAAAACCTTTCACCTAACAATTTATGGCAAAAATAGCGACCCATAAAAATCTGGGGTGCTTCTACACATTATTGCCGAAATTGGCGACACCATTTTTTTTTCACGCACTTGCTATCCAAATCTAGGGGAGACATCATTATATGGCCGAACGATTGCTTTCGGAAAGGGAAAGAATAAATTTACCAAAATTAACATTTATTACTTCCGGAAACGTTATTAAACTAAAATTATATTTTATTACTTCCAGAAACTTGGTGAATCGATATTACTGGAGAAAATGAATCTTGACAATTCAAAAAAATGTTTAAAATTATTTATTTGTTCGAAAAAAAAACATAAAAAAACTATTTTATAAAAGTCCAATGTTGCTTTAAAAGTAAATAAAGAAAGTGAACGAGAACATATATCCGTAATTGTTTAATTGGAAATGTTTCGATTTAATTGATGAGAACGGGAAATTTCTTCATGGAACAATTTTTTTTATTATTATTAAAAACAGAACATTGAAATGACATATTCATAATAGTTTAACCTGGGCGACCGCCATTTGAAAACCAAAACAAAACCAAAACATTTATTAGTTGATTTTTTTTTGTTTGTTTGTTTATTTTTTCGTTTGTGTGTGTTTTGTTTTGGGGGGGGGTTCTTTTCGAACAAATAAATAATTTTAAATATGTTTTTGAATTGTCAAGATTCATTTTCTGCAGTAATATCGGGTTACCAAGTTTCTGGAAGTAATAAATGATAATTTTAGTTTAAGGGAGTAATAAATGTTAATTTTGGTAAATTTATTTAGTTTAATTTATCGTTTCCGGAAGTAATAAATGTAAATTTTGGTAAATTTATTCTTTCTTCAAAATGTTTACAAAATGCCGGCGTGCTTTCATGCAGCCATTTTTTACGTAATAAAATCAATAAAATTTTACGAGTTTAATATTTTTCAATTTTTAAACTTTAAAAATCTATCAATTTTTCTATTGATTAAATTTTTACGATATTTTCAGGGTCAATGTGTAATTTTATGCTCTTTCAAATAAACCAAATATAATAATTTAGGCAAACGTTTTTTTTTCAAATTCACACCCCCATTTTGAAATGTTTATTAAAATTTTAATAATTAATTTATGTGTAAAAGTTTATACATCACAAATTGAAGATAAAAGATCAATAAAGAAAATATTCCAATTTAAAACAAAAAAGAATAGTTTTTTTGAAATTTACCTGTAAAGTCCAAAGTGTAAAACATTTTTTTTTTACACGTTGATTTTTTTAAATGAAAGCTCATGTTATGCTTACATCGTCAAGTAAATACCAGACGCTGACGGCAAATTTTTCTACCTCATTGAATGTTTTCTTTTTTTAGGTCTTAAAAAAGGGAAAATTAGTTGATGAAGAAGTATTAAAATATATCAATCAAAAACTCGTGTATTTCATTAAAAGAATTATTTTTAAATCGATGAAGCGGATTTTTTGTTCTAGGGGAAAAACTTATGAGTGACTGTGCGTTTCTTTTTTAACTACGGATGATGAAAAATACTAATTTTGGTTAACACACGAAATAAAAAGGGACATTATTTATGCCCTTGGACGAAACCATACTTCATAAATTTCATTTTAGCAAAGGCAGCTATTTAATGCTTCGCGACAACATGTTACAAAAATGCGATTTTCTAGAACCCTCGCTTTAAAAAATCCTTTTATTTAAAAAATACATGGAATTTAAAATATAAATATGGATAAATTCTTAACAATGAAGAATGGAACTACCCATTTAATAATATTTTTTTAGGTAAGTGATTTTTTGGCATATATATACATATATTTATAAGCAAGTCAAAATATATTGATTTTCTTCATATTTTTTAAAAGAAAACCGCTTTAAAGAAACAAATATTGCATAATTTGCTATTAAACCTGTTATTTTTTTTTTAAAATTGGTATTTTCTCCTTTAATTGAAAAAACATTAGGGTTTGAATTATATTTTCAAGTAGTTATAAGCTTTAAAAAATAGTAAGTTGAATTATTAAGGTTCTGATCATCATTTTTAATGGCCACTTTCTGATACAGCTATAGAACCTCTCCCAAACATACTGGCAATAATTTGGTTTCGTCCTTCCTTTCAGTGTTTCCAATAAGAGGTATTGATTTACTAGGACGTGTATTAGGGGCTGGGCACTTAGTAAAATTATTTAAATCTTTAATTTTTTGCATTTTGGTTAAATTTGTTAGTTTGCTAGCGCTAAAAGCCCACACAAAAAATTGAACAAAAGGCAAAATTAAAAAGAATGGTACTCATGCAGAATTTAACCCCTCTCCCCGCACCGGATTAGTTTAGGGTTCGACCGGCAATCACCGGATTCAGCCGAGTGTTGTTCAAATGTTGAAACACTAAACCAACATTTTATTTATTTTTTTCCAGAATTAATTAATGATGGGCGTATTTTTCCGTTTATTTTCTTAACATCTATTGACAAAAAAAATTTGAACATTCTCTTGAAAAAAAAATCTAACTTTTCTCTACTTTTACCTAATTATTTACAGTGTTCATATAAAACATTCAATTTTTCTTTTTATAATAAAAATTTTGTTTTCAAAAAGAAATGTTTACTGCCAACTTTCTTTTAAAAGAATTCCTGAAAAAACAAAACTTTCACCTAACAATTTATGGTAAATAATTCACCTTTTCTTGGGAAGAAACACCCAACTTTTATTGATAAAAAAAATTGCAAAAATAATAAAATAAATAAACAATACAAAATGCAATTTTTATGAGGAAAGTGTACCATTTTAACAAACTGAACCACAGCAACGCGTGGTCGGGTACGGATTGTATATATATATATATATATATATATATATATATATATATATATATATATATATTAATGTTTCGCCTTAATTTCAAGATTTTTACATGAGTTCTTAAGTCCTTGTGTGAACATTTTTAAATAAAAACAAAATGTGGATAAATATATCATCATTTGTTTTCAGTTTTTATTTTTCATTTTCATAGTTACTATATATATATATATATATATATATATATATATATATATATATATATATATATATATATATATATATATATATAATCTCGGGTTCAAATCTACAGCCTGCACTGAAGACTCCTGAAAGGGTGAAACACTAGTGTATGTAGGTACTTAATTATTATACTAAATAATTATATGAGCCCGTTTAAGAAACTCGTTTCTTATTGTTGAGCACTTTCAGTTGAATTAGGTCGGTCAATTTTGTTCTTATGCATAGATCATCATATAATGATTAGATCACTCTGATTGATGTAAAAAATAAATAAAATGTTTAATTTCAACGTTTTTTCGCGCGGTTAACGGTAGCCGAATGGATACGGTCCTAGCGAATCAAGCCAGAAATGGCTTGTGTCGCCCAGTTCGAATCTATCCACTGGTGGTAATCGTGACACCATGCACTGAAGATTCACGAAAGGATGAAACACTAGTGTCTGTAGATATATAATTATTATAGTAAATAATTATATATATATATATTAATGTGTGTGTGTTTGTGTCTATGTCTATGCCTATGTCTATGTGTATGCTGCATGCATGCGTGTTTGTATTTGGGTGAGGGAGAGATAGAGAGAAATTGCCAGAGAGAGAAACAAAGTACAAAATAAATTACACACTGCTTAAATAATGCGACAAAATCGGGTACATATAAAGAAAGCAAGAGACGTACATATATAGAGTGGGATGGGTGGGGCAGAAAGCAGATACATGTGGGTATTCTTATAAGTCTTATCATAAAATACATCGTTTCTGCAGATGCTAAGATACTGATGCCTAATGTTAACGTTGTGAGTACTGCTCGATTGATAATTCATCCAGACAAATTCCTACCGAAGAGATCAGTGTATAGAACTTGTTAGTGGAATGCATGTCGAAATTTCCTGACCTTACACAGAGTTTGTATGATTGGTTTCATACACTTGCAACTAAATATATTCAACATATCGATTCCGTGTAAGCAATAGAAAGAAAAAAGCCCGCAGCTTGAAAGTCACGCAATTCTTCAATATTCTCAACAAATATGATTGAACAAAACACGGAATAGTAATCCAATTGGATACTAACCGAATGACTCGTCTCTAACCAGTGGCTGATTTGTATAGGGAGTAACCAAAATGCGTTAAGGTGGAATTTAATTTTATCAAGAAAAGATAAGCTATAGATATTCACTGACCTATTTGTTTTGCCCTGGCTTATATGCATATGCAGAGGTTTTTTATAAGTAAAGGTACAGTAATACCTTGAGATACGAATTTAATTCGTTCCATGTCTGCCGACGAATCTTGAAAAAATCGTCTCTTTAAATAATTATTCGCATTTGAATTAAAAGAAACAGAATTAATCCGTTCCAAGAGTAAGAATTGTACTCAAATTATGCTTACTTTACACTTTAAAATCACTAAAGAAAAATAAATGCAACAGTAATGACATGAAAATTGATGCACACACACACACACACACACACACACACACACACGCATATATATATATATATATATATATATATATATATATATATATATATATATATATATATTGGCAAAATTTTTTCTTTACGGCATAATTTATTGAATAAAATGGAGTCCTTTCTCTATTAATTCTATTTTCGATCAATTCCAACTTCCGAATAAAAGTCTTCACTTCTGGCAGGAACTGGCTGGTGTAATCACCATATTTATCATAACTCTGATTACTTTCTAATCCTTCAGGATCCATCTTCAAGGATAAATTAATCTAACTGATTTTGAATAATTCATATACTTTTTTATGTCTTTTTTCCCATTGTTTAATTATTTTATTTATTTATTTATTTTATCCTTTTATCCATTGGTTTAGATTAATAGCATCCTGAAATATTTGCAAAGCTATTAAAATAAATAGCCTTAAAAATGTTACTACTGGCAAAGTTTATTTTATTAATAGTAGTTGTTTTTTAGATTTTAGAAGGCGAATCGATATCATTAGTTACTATGCTATTTCAGTAGATTAATGTAGTATTTCTCAAATATTAATTCAGAGTTAGTTCCTTATGATATTATCCTTCGAAGCACTTAGAGGGGGAATGTAGTATTTTATTTCGTCATCAGAGGCTAACAAAAAGTGGAAACTTTGTGATTGCGTGTATGTATGGTCGTAAGAAAAAAATCAGAATATTTTTTTCTTAAAAAAGGAGAATTGTCTAAAATAATACTGATCTCTGTATTTATATCGCGAAGCATTTAAGTATGAAATCATTCTTATTAAACTTGTTTAAACAATATTTCTACTTTGAGTTATAAAATTTCTATTATTTAAATAAAATATTCTCAAATAATATTGACCCTTTCATAAGTACCGTTGTTCCACAATAATAAATAGAACAGTTATCAGTATCATAAATTTAGATGTGATAAATTATAATTGTTTTGTGAAAGTCAGTGATATCGGACAATATTCTTGCTTCTAGTATTAGTTGGTGTGGTGCAGTGTGGGTGTGGGGGTTAAATCTAAACAAATTGGAAAAAAAAGAATAAACGAACGTAATAACCCTGTTTAAGTATTATAACTTTTTTAAAATCGGAAAAACAAAAACTTAAAAAAAAAACAGCGAACGTGATGCAAAATAAAGAATAAGCGAACGAAAAAAATGGTATAAATAACTATGTTTAAATGTTAACACTTTTTTAAAAGATCAAAAAAAAAAAAACAGCGAACGAGATGGAAATTTTTTTAAAAAAACGTCAAAATTGTATAAATAACCCTGTTTCGATATTAAAACTTTAAAAATCAAAAAATATATCAAATATCTAGGCTTAAACGTGTAATCTTAAGATAACGACGTTGCCATTATAACGACTGTTATAATCGCGGTCTATGATCGCGTGAGCGAAGTTGGGTCGTTTATTTTATATTTAAACTAATTCAAGAAAGAACTTTTTTGCGCATGCGTGTTTGGCTAAATTGTCATGAAGGAACGACTTTTCTACTCCTCCCTGTAGAAAATTGTCCAGTTGAGGTTGAAGGAATTAATGTTTTGGCCAAGTTTTCGATATTTGTCTTCTGAAGGGTCGAGCTTCAAAACGATACCGATTTCGTAATAATTCGTCGCTTCTGTGGAAAGTTTTAGGCAGAAATATAAACGTACATGCATTTAAACGGATGTTTGCCCTTTATATAATAGACCTGGGTGCCCGTTGTAGGTGTGGTAGCAGGCAGGCAGGCTCGAAACCGTGACACGAAGCGGAAAAAAGTGTAGGTGTATGTATGGTGTTGATTGAACAAAAATATATATGTATTCAGCAAAGGTACTTCTAAAATATGAACAATTATTTGCCAGGATATAGTGTTTTTTCTTTCTCTTCCAATAATGATCAAAGTTATCTCGAACATACTGTAAATAATTGCAATATCTCACGTCGGGAGTATAGTAAAATATCATCAACAGCAGCATCTGTAGCAGTATCATTATGATCATCATAATCAATTAAATTATCTAGGTATTAACATTAGCTTCTTGTTCAAAGAGAGTTTATGTTCAATGATGCATCAGGTTTGGAACTTGATTCCCTTTACCATTCTTGCTAAAGTGATGGGTGCGTGTTAAATTGTAAAGTCTGGCATGTTGACGGGGTTTTTATTTAGTCTGAATAAAGGGAGATATTTTGATGTCGGTGGAATGCGGAAGTAGGGTGGGAGGTGGAGAAAATATTTGCGGACATCACTTGGCTCAGCTCAGATCTCCATTACGGCGAATAAATACATTTGGCAAATGGACGATGGCTGCAAATGAAGCGTTGATAACAATAAAGCAATCATGTGCCTTCACACCTTCGTCCTCTCTTTCCCCTATCCCTCTTGCTAGCTGTGTCTCTCTTGTGTACACACATAATCACACGCCCACGCAAACATACGGGCTTAAACATAAGCACTCATTCACACACATGTGCGCATATTATAATTCCAGCCTCGACGTCATCTCGCGTATCTTTCTCTTTATATAAAGTAAATGATTAATCAACATAACACAAGCATAAAGTAAATGTGTTTATATTATATGTATGAATAAGCATCCTACTGTTTGTTTGCCCCTAATGAGCCTACACTATAGCAGGACTAAGAGAAATTATCATTCGAAACTTAAAAAAATAGTTAGCATTTTATTTGCTATAAGCCAAGTTTAATATACCAGGTGCCTTCAATAAGTTTCTAGATTTTTTTTTGTAGCTTCTGAAAAATTGAGTATGTTATCACTATACATCTTATGAGATGATTGACAAATATTTATACTAGTTATAATTTCAGGTTCAAATGAACAGCTACAGCAGAAATTGGCATACACCATACTAAAGCCTGATTATCACAACTAGTAAATTTCAAAAATGCAATCTGGACGTGAGGACACTTTAGAAGACCAATATGCAATAGAATCATGTTTTAAATTTGGGAATAATTTCACAAAAAACGTATGAAATTCTTCTTATTCGTTTTGGGTCATCTTGCATGAATCGAGCATCAGTTTTTGAGAATCATAAGAGATTACAAGGAAGGTAGGAAGCCTTTGAGGGATAATGTGAGAGATGGGAGGAATAAGGAAGTCAGAACACCAGAGTAGATTGGCCAAATAAAGAATTTCATGGGTAAGGACCGTTGTATGTCTATAGAGACAATGAGTGCACAGTTTGAAGTCAGTGTGGAAACTGTACACACAATTATTCGCGAGCAACTGAAAATGCGGAAGATTTGCCTGAAGTTTGTCGCAATGGTGGTCAGATAAGATGAGGCTATTTAACCAAGATAAGCATTAAGACAGTTACTCACCCTCCCTATAGTCCAAACCTTGCTTCCTGTGATTTTTGGTTAATACCTACGTTCAGAGAAAACTTTAAAGGTTGTCGTTATGATACAATTGAGATAAACGAGTCTGTGACGAGGGTTATTGACAGGCTCACACAACCGGACTTTGATGGAGTCTTCCAGAAGATGTTGGAACTGTACAACAAGCTCATTGTAGCCGGAGGAAATTACTTCGAAAAGGTCTTGAGTTTCATGTGTGTACTATCGATAAAAGTGGCCATACGAAAAAAGTCTGGAAACTTATTTAAGGCACCTCGTATATTCTGATGCTACATCTTCAACTGAAAAATATTTTTCAATCTTCTACTTAAGACTTAAAATTTGATTAGCGAAGCTCAATATTATTGTCACTTGATCTAAATCAACAAATTTACATGGAAGTAACTTATGAGATACGAGGTTGTCTGCCGTTAGAGTTGTTTGAAAGAAAATAGTTTTTTTATCCAGGCATACACACACAAGTAAAAACGGTTAAATGCTCATTTCGTAATGAAAATAGTCTCTAAATCGCATAACAATACTAGACTTGATAGAAACTCGATAGAAATCGAGAATAATTTCTTTATGATAGTAATGGATCTTTGATATCCGTCCGTCTGTCATTCAAACTATCCTACCGGTTACTTTACAATTAGCATTATTTTATTCGACTGATAAAATATTTATATTTTTTTCTCGAAAAAGGACAACGTATAATAATATGCATTATAAAATGCAATTGAGACACATTAAACAAACAAAAGTTAAAAATCAACAAAACTTATGTGTTATCTATCTATTAATACACACTTTACATGTGAATTGTTAGCTTTGTTCTGTGGTTAGTAGTAAGGAGTGAATGCTCAAGGTTGTGGCCTCTGAAGTTAAAGTGAACAAGACCAAGGGTGAATACGTGAAGCGTGTGGATAGAGGAAGGACAGAGGAATTGAGTGGGAAATTGCACAGAAAAATCATATCAATGTTTAGAGGTGGCTATTTGGCTTGGAGCACTGAAATCTTTGTTTGTAGAGCACAAAAGCAGACATTAGGAACGTGACTGTTCAAGAAAGTGGTTCAATGAGAGGATGTTACTGCAGAATGTAAAGTTTGTGGAAAGTTTTCTATGGTTGGCTGTGCACCTTGGAGTAAGGTGTAGGGGATTGGCTCAGAAGGAGTATCGCAGAAGGCTGGCTGCCTGGAGCTTCGAATTTACTGGAAGGGGTGTAGTAAGTTTGGGGCAAGTGTACTGGAAAGTGGTTAAAGGAGGGGCCTGATTATGTAAGAGTAAGAGAGGATGGCAATGTGGAGTATAGTGAGAGTAAAGCGTCATAACAGCCAAGCAATATGAACGTAATCGACCGGATTTTATAGTCGATGACAAGGTCTGAAAGAAATGGCACATCGAAGATCTTTCAGTGCCTCGGGGACAGAATGTGATTAAGCAAGAGAACGAGATATGTAGCAATTATACTCCGTTGGTTTTGGAAATAAAACGTATACATGGGGTTCAAGTCCAGGTAGGTGCAGTATGAAGTCATCTACAAGACATAAAAAATGTGAATTCCTGATGTGGTAGACGGTCTGCAGACCTTTGCTATCGTAGGTTTCTAATATATCGTTATTGTATTTTCTGGTTTCGAGTCGGGATTTAGTGAGAATTCTTGGAAAATTAATCTCATCTCTTTTTAGGTAGACGTTATCAAAAGAAATCAGGATCCTTTTCTTTTTTATTTACTTTATTTATTTTTTATCGAAGTGAACCCGTTTACGTGAACGCATGCGTAACGATGCATGGCTGTTCAGTAGAAAAAGCATCGGCATGAGGTTGATAGTTAAACCTGTGCGTTGACATGATTACTAGACTATACTATATTCTACCCTGCAACAGCCTTCATATATATATATATATATATATATATATATATATATATATATATATATATATATATATATATTTATATTTATATTTATTTATATAATAATTATATACCTACAGACACTAGTGTTTCATCATTAACACCAATCAACAGATTCGAAACCGGCAAGACGATCCATCTCTGGCTCGATTAGCAAAGACCGTATCCAATCGGCTACTATTAACCGCGAGAAATAACGTTGAATTTAAACATTTTAAATGTTCTTTACGTCAGTCACAGTGATCTAATTGTTATACGATGATCTATGCATAGGAGCTAAATTGGCAGACTTAATCCAACTGAAAGTGCTTAACGATAAGAAACGAGTTTCTTAAAGCGGCTGACATAATTATTTTTTTACTATATAAATTAAATACCTACAGACACTAGTGTTTCATCCTTCCGGAAATATTCAGTGCAGGGTGTCACAATTAACACCAGTCGACAGATTCGAACCCGGCAACACGAGCCATCACTGGCTCGTTTGAAAAATACCTTATTCTATCGGCCCCTAAGAAATAACGTTGAATTTAAACATTTTAATTTTAAATGTTCTTTACGTCAGTCACAGTGATCTAATCGTTATACGATGATCTATGCATATATATATATATAAGTATATATATATATAAGTATATAGTCATCCACATACAGTATTGTTTCGCTGTTTTACAGCTCATCAGTGCGGCTAGACAAGCAACTGCCTCAAGCCACAATACACATATATATATATATATATATATATATATATATATATATATATATATATATATTTAAAAGAGGGTAACCATCAACAATTGTGTTTTTTTTTTAAGGTTTTCATCATATTTTTATTTTAAAATATTTTTATAACGCGTTTCGAGCTTAGGGTGTGCTCTCTTCAGATGTTTTCGTAAAAAGTTTTTCTTTAAAATGGGAGTTTGTAGAGTTACCTCCGCTGATATTTTTCAGAGTGATGTGTGGCCTCAGACATTCTGACTCCAACTGTAAGTGTTCAAAGTGTCCGGTCAAAGTTATTTTCAAAGAGTGGCTTTTGGTCCATTTGGTGAAGGTTTTTATGGGTTTTTATGGTTCTTTTTAAAGACTTTCTTTCCCCATGTATAGCACACACTCACACACAATCACACACGCATACATATATATTCATGTACATGTACACATGCACACGAACACGCACGCAGGCACACACACATACACACACGCACATACATAGAAATATATGTAGGAGCATACATATATACATACCCACCTACACACTCACACACGTACTCGCACACATCCAACGCTAACAATTATTTTTATTTTTTATTTTATATATATATATATACACTTTTTCCCCAACCAAAACACGCATGTATATATGCGCTTAATCATTCAGGCATACGTACACGCACCCACACACACACAAGTAAGATGGAGAATAGGTAGTAAAAGATATATATACACACATACACGCACATACACACATATATGTACACACATACATGTATGTGCATATACACTCACAAACATCCACATACTATGTAGGCACATTCACATACACACACACATGCACACACACAGACATATGCAGGGGCTCACACATACGCGTATATCCATATCCACACGAACACATTTACCCACTCATACATGTGCATACATATGTATACATATATACACACACAAGCTCAAAACGCGTTATAAAAATATTTTAAAATAAAAATATGATGAAAACCTTTTAAAAAATCCCACAATTGTTGATGGCTACACTCTTTTAAATATACATTTTTTCTCTCGTTGGAACTACACAACCATCACTTTAAATATAAATAACTGCAACGACAGAATGCCAGCAACAAGAAAAAAATCTCTGGAGGACCTGATGGATTCACAGACAAACCTCTCCATAGAACACAAACATCTCGAGGACGGATTGCAGCAACTAAATGAGAAAATGGACAGAATAATCCAGCTTATTTCCAACCAACAGGATAAGAAAGAGATCCAAATTGAGGAAATCATTAACCAACTCAAAACACAACAAGAATACCTGGAATACTTTAGAAGACCATACATACAGAATGAATTACTAAAAACCAAGAAATAGAATCTCCAAAAACTGGAACATCCTCCTTAAACAAAGAAAAATGGCTTTTTACCATGCAGTAAAATGCAGCGACACCGTAACAACATAGAAGACATTTCTAACGATGGAGGACCAATTCATTCCATATAAATTCCGGGAAAAAATTACACCACAAGATACAGAGGAACAAGTGAAAATCAAAAAAGCCCTGAGTATTTCAAAACTTCAGGCCGAAATCGACATACGAGAAGACAAGAAAGTACACTCTACGGAGAAGTACACAGAAATTGACAATAAAATATTTAAAAAAATCAAGGAACTTTGCCCCAGGGAAACACACCAACCCCTCTTGGAACTCTGGGATTCTGAATGCAAAAAAGAGGAGGAAAAATCCAGGGAAATCATTGGACGGAAAATAACCTGGCTAAAAAACCTGCCGGAAAAAGAAAGAAGCAAACAATCGACAAACACATACAAGGACAACCAGGAACAGAACACTCTTACACGATATCCGCAAACACAGAGATCACATAACAAAGGTAAGAAACGAAACATACACCATACACAAACACATCCACACAACAGATACAACTACACACAAAGAAGCAACCACAATATATCCACGTCATACACAAATTCCCAACAACTGACCCAGCCAAAACGCACACTAATAACACCTCAAAAGTACACAAGAACCCGCACCCTTAACAAACACAACACACTAGACAACATACCACACAATACATCTCCACAAAAATACCCACTTATATACAATTCTAAGCAATACAAACCTAACTATTACCACCCAATTCAGCAAACACAATCAAAAATCCATTCCCACAGACACTACATCGCTAACACAAACAACGAAAAAATACCTTTACTAAACAACCCCTACCAAAACATCCCCACAATGCAACACAACTACCTGAGACATCACCTAATTCAAAACACTACCTACAACTCTCACCCCTCATATCCCACACAAAGAAACAAACCCCTAAGGCACCTCCCCCATCAACGGGAACAATCAGGATATCCCATGCAACACCAATCCCAACAAACAGACCTTCCCTACAACAAACCCCGACAACACAACGCTATACACCAATGCATGTATCCTCAACAGCAACACCAATTCCGACTGAAACACAACTATGCAACACAAACAACATATAACGACAACCCATTCAATCATTTATCACTGAACCCTCACAATATTGTACACAACACTCATTTTACAAGGAGACATCACATCACCCTAAAACACACCACTCCTCGAAACAAGGAAACAAACAACCCCCACCATTTTTAGGAAACCCCCAGGGAACAACAATTCCAGATTAGAAAAAATTAGACCCAAAATCATCAATTTATCCACATACTCCTTATCAAAGAACGAAATGGAAATACTGAAGCTGGGCCTCAAATTCTGCCCCACCCCTAAAAGCAATATAGCGGAACTAAAAAAGGACCTTAAAGAATTCGAACGGAAATTTAGACTAATAGAAACACTAGATAACAAAGGGGACAAAAATGATTCTTTAGTAAAAAACAAATCAACATATTTCCCTAATAAACAGAACAACACAAAAGAACTAAACAGTTACTTCCAAAATCTCTGGAACCTTAACCTCCAAAAAAAAAAACACAAAACCACAAGCAACCTCACACATAAGCAAAAACAAGCACTCGAAAAGATCCGTAATAATAATGACATAATAATAAAAGAAGCAGACAAAGGCAGTGCCGTAGTAATCATGGACAAAACGTATTATGAAACAAAAATTACAGAATTACTGGCTGACAAACACTACTATAAACCCATTAGTACCAACATAGATAACACCACCATCTCAAAAATCACAAAACTTTGTACAACACACAACAAAATATTAAAAAAGAAAGAAAAGGACTTCCTCACAAATTTCATTGCAAAGACCAACAACTTCTACGGACTGCCTAAAATACACAAATCTGGCACAGTAAAACTTGCCATCGATACACAAAACTCAGAATATATTAGCGCTCCAACCCCTAGTGACCTTACATTTAGACCCATTGTAGCAGGGCCAGCCTGTCCGACAAGCAGACTTAGCAACTTAATAGACATCTTATTACAACTTTTCACAGATCAAGTTAAGAGCTACATAAGGGACGACATCCATTTTCTTACTACCTTAACACATACAGTAGAAAACGGGACACTATTAGTTACATTTGACGTTAGCAGTTTATATAGTAATATACCCCATGAATTAGCAAAAGAAGCAATAATATTTTGGATCAACAGACACGCACAAACACTACATCCCAGATTCACAAAGCAATTCATTATCGATAGTATAAACATAATTCTGAATAATAATTCCTTCGAATTCAACAATACCAACTACATCCAAACACTAGGTACAGCAATGGGAACGAAAATGGCACCGACTTACACAACCCTTACATTAGCCTTCCATAGCAGAAACCTTATATAAAAGATAGAACAAAAATTTGGCCACAGCACTAAAAAACTGTTTGTAGAATCATGGAAAAGGTACTTAGATGACTGCTTCATCCTATGGAAACCCACATGGGGGGACATCACAGACTTACACACCATACTCCAGAACCTACACCCAAAAATTAAATTCACCATAGAACAAAGCTCTACAGAATTACCTATAGATATATATACTGATAAAGATTAAAGACAATAACATTATCACAGACATTTACCGCAAACCTACAGACACCTAACAATACCTACACTTTAAAAGTCACCACCCTAAAAGCTGCATAAAATCAATTCCCTACACCCTAGCACGTAGAATCCGCACCATAATCACGGACAATAACCTTCGGAAAATCCGACTCAAGGAACTACGAATATATTTAAGAAAAAGAAAATACCCATCACAACTTATAGACAAAGGGATCCAACTTGCGACAAATGTACCAGTAGAAGATTTGAGAACCCCTAAAGAACGAAACAAAGAACAAATCCTAACATACGTCTCCACACACAACACAAACAACCCTGAGCTTTTCACAGAGATAACGAAAAACCTCGTCCTATTTAACCAAAACAGCAAACTAAGCAACTTCCTTAAAACAACAAAAATAATAAAAAGCAAACGCCAACCCAAAAACCTAAAACGCATTCTTACCTCATCCAAACTCAATCAAGACGCAACAAAAGGAGTAACAAAATGCAACAAACAACGATGTGGATTCTGCAACATAATATTAGAGGGAAACACATACACATTTACGAACCCCATACAAACATTCAAAATTTTAAAAAAAAACCTAGATTGCATCTCAAAAAACGTGATCTATGTAATAAAATGTCCAGCATGCGATAAATCCTTCATAGGCGCTACAAAAAAACTTAGTAATAGAGTAGCCCTACACCGATCCAACATCAAAATCGCGGAAAATAGACACCTGCATGTATCACAACATATACACACATGCAGTGGAGGCAGATTCGAGATAATGCCCATCTTCCAAACTGACAACTACTTCTACTTGCTAACACAAGAAAAACACTTCATAGCAAAGTTTAACCCCGCCTTAAACATCTCTCCATAATTATACATATAAATAGGCAAAACACAAAATACACTTACACGCATGCATACTGGGGTAAATGTGCACCCTCACACACGAAACAAAAAAAGCACAATAAAGCACACGCACACTTTCACGGGTGCGCGCGTCCATACCCAATACAGTACCATTTCTCTAAACTAAACAAACAATTAGAAATTATACGTATGTATGTGTATGTACGCGCGTGTGTGCGTGTGTATATATGTGTGTGTGTGTGGGTGTGCACATATGATTGTGTGTGCGTGTGTGTATATGTATATATCATCTGTTATCTATGCTACATCTTGTTTGTGTGTATACGTGCACTTATGTTTGGGTGACCGGATCCATGTATGCATATGTGCTTGGATTAGAAAGGAAACTTCAACCAATATATACATAAGGTGGGATGTATGAATATGTATGTGTATGTGTGATTGTGAGTGCATGTGCCCATATATATATATGGGTGGATGAATGTATACACATCCGTATGTATGTGTGTGTATATATGTATACCTATGTATGCACATGTATGAGTGGGTAAATGTGTTCGTGTGGATATGGATATACGCGTATGTGTGAGCCCCTGCATATGTCTGTGTGTGCATGTGTGTGTGTATGTGTATGTGTCTACATAGTATGTGGATGTTTTTGGGTGTATATGCACGTACATGTATGTGTGTACATATATGTGTGTATGTGCGTGTATGTGTATATATATATCTTCTCCTACCTATTCTCCATCTTACTTGTGTGTGTGTGGGTGCGTGTACGTATGTCTGAATGATTAAGCGCATATATACATGCGTGTTTTGGTTGGGAAAAAAAGTATATATATATATATATATATATATATATATATATATATAAAATAAAAAAAAAATAATTGTTAGCGGTGGATGTGTGCGAGTACGTGTGTGAGTGTGTAGGTGGGTATGTATATATGTATGTTCCTACATATATTTCTATGTATGTGCGTGTGTGTATGTGTGTGTACCTGCGTGCGTGTTCGTGTGCATGTGTACATGTACATGACTGTATATGTATGCGTGTGTGATTGTGTGTGAGTGTGTGCTATACATGGGGAAAGAAAGTCTTTAAAAAGAACCCTAAAAAACCATAAAAACCATCACCAAATGGACCAAAAGCCACTCTTTGAAAATAACTTTGACCGGACACTTTGAACACTTACAGTTGGAGTCAGAATGTCTGAGGCCACACATCACTCTGAAAAATATCAGCGGAGGTAACTCTACAAACTCCCATTTTAAAGAAAAACTTTTTACGAAAACATCTGAAGAGAGCACACCCTAAGCTCGAAACGCGTTATAAAAATATTTTAAAATAAAAATATGATGAAAACCTTAAAAAAAAAACACAATTGTTGATGGCTACACTCTTTTAAATATACATTTTTTCTCTCGTTGGAACTACACAACCATCACTTTAAATATATATATATATATATATATATATATATATATATATATATATATATATATATATATATATATATAATTGTCGCCATAGAAAAGACGACATTATTTAATTTCCGTTTGGTAGAAAATCGGTTTTATTTTTGTGTTGCTGAAGCTGACACAAAGTCTAACGAGCGAGATTGGAGATGCGCCGCTGTACATCTTATGCTCTCTATCGATCAATGTTATGACAATAAAACCGTTGTCAGCACCCTGAAAATGCATTGCTGAATTTCCACGAATAACGGGAACGTTTCTAGGGTGATGAATACAAAGTTTATTGCGACGATTATGGTTTCGAGTGAGGGCCACATCATGCCACATCCCATCTCGAAGTCGTCTTGAAAGTAAACACCAAAGTTTGCTTGGATGTGATAAAGCGTGTGGTGATTCCCTGATGCAATCAGGTGGCCGCTAGTAAACTTTAGGTGTTGCATCAGGACTCGGCGCTGGCCAACAAGTCAAAAGAGACCACGGCTTTTTTTCAGAAGGAGTGCTATTACTTTGCACCTTTCTCTCATTTCCCCATCCTTCCTCTTTTTTGACCTCTTTTTTGCCCTATATTTTTGGCGCCTTTTAACGTCATCTTGTGTGTTTCATTTTGACTTTGCTTTTCTATTTTATATTTAATTCTATCACCATTCAACCCTTTTTTCTCTTCTTCTTCACGCATTTTTTCTCTCTTCTTCTTCTTCTGCATTAATTTTTCTTAATTACGCCTTGTCTCGGCAGCCGAGTCTAACGCATATCTTATTTTTCTTTTTATAATATTATTGGAATTCTTTCCTCTTTTCCTTGTACCTATTTGTGGATTATTCCACGGATTTCGGCCTTTTGGATTATTTTGAACCATCTTCCAATTACGCGATTCCCTTGGATTTTACTTATGCAAATGGAAATTTAACTAACTTTCTTGGATTTGCATTTTTGGATTTTACCGTTATTGGATACTTAACCTTTTACCAGACTATCCATTCACGTGAAATCACTGTTTTCTTCACCCTATTCGCTTGGCTTCACTTTTTGTCATCAAGTAAGATCTATGACTTACTTGCAGTTTCATCAAATACTTTTGCGAGCAAAATCCGGTTCCGCATTTTGCTAAATCCTACCCTCTGATGAGAAGGAAAGTATTTCTTCGAAACTCCGCGGATTAAGAACTATCCACTTTTTTAGTGTTTCCATTTCAAATTAAATATGTTTTAAACTCTTTTTCAAAGTGTTTTTAACATGTTTTTTTTAACTATTTACTCTTTAAGTTATGAATTTATTATATTTTTTACTAGAATATCTTGTCCTTTTCTTTTCCAGTTTTAACAACTAGTCATTTACTTTTCTATTTTTAAGCTAAACCATATTACTCTTCATGCTCGCATTTTTCTATTGGAGCCATAATTTTTCAAGCTTCCGTAAATTCACTTGTTCTTTGTTTAATTTTAGTCTTATTTTTGGCCACATAAACATAACATACACATATGTAATATGAACATACTGCACTCGTCTGCTTTCAATAAAACTCCCCCCAATAACCTCCCTTTCATGCTTTCATTCTCTCTGTTTCACTTTTAAATTCTATTTTCGCAAGAGAGGTGAATTGGTAGCAACAGTAGTCGCTGGAGCGACGTGGTTGCTACGGAAATCAGTCATAAAATACGTCGCTCACCTACTTACATCTTTTGCGATTTTGAACACCAGTAAATTCATCATAACTTCTGTTTTACTGAACGAAAATTCAAAAAAGAATGTTTCACAATATAGCTGAGAAGGTGATCCTTAAACTTTAATAATTGTTTGAAATTTGGTTAAAAAAATATGAGTGAGCGGTGAAGGTTTAAAGCAGCTCTGAATGACTAAAGCTGCCACTTAATCATATATTTTAAAACACTACCGTGTTTAAATCTTGATTTTTTTTTACATCAAATTTCAATTGATTAAATTTTAAAAATGTCCGTATAATATTTCGGACGCCAAAGTAAACAAAAAAAAAAAGAAAAAGAAAAGGACGAAAAAAGAAAAAGGAAGAACTTGAATAAGGAATTCCATGAATTTAATGAATGAAATTATGAATTTAAGAATTCTTAAATGATTCTGTTATTAATCATTTTATATATGTAAACTAATTATCGCGTCACTTATAAGATGACTTTGTAAAGGTCCTATCGACCTAAAAAAAACCTTTAAATCCGATATTTTCAAGTCTGATTCGAACGGATAATAATAATTTTTATTTATATAATACTATATTTAACTTTATTCTTCTATATGTACTATATTACACATGCTTATATTCTCCTAAAATCGCCCAATCTTATATGGGTCAAGGTAAACTTTTTTGAATAGTCTGAAAAAACTATCTCATATATATTTTAAATATACTCCTCGAAATTATGTCTAAAAATCTAATCCTCCATATTGGACAAATTAAAATTTAAAAGTAACATAAAAATAGAAACTAATAAGAAAAATTAAATTAAAAATTATTTTTTTTCTCTTCCTTTTCTTTTTCTTTTTTGCTTTCTTTAACGTTACAAAATATTAAATTAGTCACGGCCCAAAAATGGTAGAACAAGTTGTTGTTTTTTAAACGAATTAAAATCTTTTAAAATGCATCATTCTTGAGTAACTTTTCTGTTCAAAAAGCTAAAAGCCTGAATTTCATCTTATGAAAAGCAGAATAATATAAAACCTTTTCTACTATTTTTAATAGAATTTTAAATTAAAAAAGAAACCCATCATTCACTGATATTTTTGTCCCGATTGATAGCACATTTATATATCTTATTAGAAGGTTTTTTTAATCAATTGTTATTTATTTTGTGTGTGGGTGCGTGCGTGTGTGTGTTTCTAAATAAGCTTTAAGATGATTTGTTATGAGAATATGCAATAATATTATAACATAATTCCATCTTTTATCTCAGTCCATAGATTTTGCGTAGCGAAATAAAAAAATCCAAAATTTATTGATAGTTTCGAAGAAACTATGGTAACCTTTCTAGGAATAAATGAAGCCATTCAGTTCTGTAAATTTCCATGTACTTGTCGGATTTGTATTGATGATTAAGTGAAGATTCATCTTTATAAAGATTTAATTCCTTTATCATAAGCGATATATATTTGTTACCTACATAACACCGGAAGTTAAGCAATGATGAGGCTGGCCAGTATCAGATAGGTGACAATTTTGGGAATTCTAGGTGTCGTATGTGTTGGAGACAACTCCTGCATCTAGTATCATGCTTGGTGGTCTTAATCCTTTCTTGCAATCAGGACCAAGTGTTTCTGGACGAGAGATTTTGGCAGATGCAAAAGTCCGCCTTAGTCAAGCGCAAGCCACACCTAAAAGGAAAAGTGGGAGATTGCAACGCATTGTAAATACGAACAACTGTTTGTAGGCTTCTATGGTCTACCATAGGTGAGGAAATATCACGTAACGACAAATTGCCGAAATAAATTATCGTATTTTTAGCAAAATACGCAGTTATTTATCGATTTATTATTTTTTTTATTTTTTTTGGTATCGATTTTTCAAATCATTTCGTATTTAAAGGTATATTAGCAATAGTGGACTCACTAAAAGAAAATTATTAATTCATTTTTCAAAGATTTAAAATTAGTGTTTTTCGTAAAAATTATGAAAATGTAGATATATATATATATATATATGTGTGTGTGTGTGTATGTGTGTATGTTTGTGTGTGAGTGTGTTTGCTAATCTTAAAGAATAATCATTATTAACATATTAAAAAAACAATGGATTAAACACATTCAAAATTAGGATTTTCAATCTTAAATTCTGATTCGCACATAGTTGTTTTTTTGTTTTGTTTTTTATCTACAATCCTCACCTTCCCCACAATAAAATATATTTCGTCAAGTTTTGGCTGATTATTTTAAGTATAATTGTAACCAAAAATAAAGAAAGGCGGCTTTTGTAGGCAAAAAATATATACATAAATATAGATTATGAAAAAATACATCGTTATAAAGTTTATTCTTCAGTGAATAAGCGGTAAAAATTTGGTATTGATTGGATAATTACTTGATTTTTGGTAAATTTTTAAAGAGAGACTCCGTCAAACATTACTTACTCTGTCCTTCCGTTTAAGCCTTGCCTATATTTTATAGAAAATTTTTAAAAATGTAATCCGTTGAAATTTAAGGTTAAAAAAACGATATTTTTGCACGAGATCTTGTAATGTATGTGTATGTTTCTACTTCCGGTTATAAAGAGATGAGATAGATCGGCTGAAGAGACTTATGTCATCTAAACTTCATGAAAATAAAAATATAAATTTCTATCTTTCTCTCAGCCGTTTAAATGACATCTACGCTTTTTATAAATGGTTATCTCAATTATATTTTTCGCCTGTTTACGTTGGCCGAGCGGTTTGTTCTTTGCAAATTAAGTCAAAGATGACCTCATAACCGGCTTTGAATCTCCTGATCGGCGGTAATTGTGACAATCTGCATTGAGGATTTTCAAAAAGACGAAACACTACTGTTTTTAGGCAATAAAAATTATTATAGCAATAATTATATTAATTATAATAAAAAATGTTATAGTAATAATTATATTAATTATAATAAAAATTATTATACTAATAATTATATTTAATATAGGTAAATATTATTTCGATGATATCATATATGAATAATCTATATGCAAAAAAAACACGTTTTAAATATTTAGAGACCTAGTATTATTATCATGGTTCAATGTACGTTACTTATAAAACATTTATTGTAAGTTAAAATACGTTGTAAATAGTAGCTGAATCTCGAACAAAAGAAATTTGCGTTTAAATACACGAAGATTTGAGCTTTGGCCCCTAAGTGCTGTTATGTGCACGATATAAACAGTCTAATCTTGCTTAATAATGTTTATTGCTCTTGATAAACGCATAAACACAATCATTTGTATATTTTTATTATTTTGTTCATGTTCAACAAAAGTTATTATAAAAGAATTTACTTGTAATGTATTTCCTCCTCAACAAAACGGTAAATCTGCTGGCTATGAAACAGCAAGACTGACCAAAAATGTTGTTAACTCATATCGATTATAAATAAAAGAGATTGAACAATGATATAATTAGAAACTGAGTTATGCACGCGTATTTTACAGTGTAGATGATGCATAACCTACAATACGGCATGAGGTTGAATTTTTAGTTGATTTATCCTTTATCTGTATTCTAAAATACGTGAAATTACCCCAGTTTGTTATAGAATATTTGAATAATGCATACTACTAAGACTAAGCTCCTTTTATCTTTAAAATAAAAGGAACTTCGTCGTGGAAGTATTCTTGTCCGTATTCTATTACTAACTGATTGGAATTATGAGAAAATATTGTTACCACATATAGTAATAGCTGAAGACACTCTTGCCGAGTCCAAGATTAACTTCTGACAACGGTCTGATATTCTCAGCCAGCATGAAGTTGAGTACATAAAAGATGTTCTCAAATCTACTAAAAAATACGCATGTGTTAGACAAACTTATCACAGCAGTTATTATCCTCTATCTGTATAAAGTTATTATTTATCCGTAGATAGAGTATTGTTACTGCAGAGAAATCGTAACTTACTTGGCAAGCATGTGTGTGTTCTTCAAAGGATCGGTCGTGTAATAAAAAAAAGCTAAAATGACGACATACAGTTGGTCTTATGGTTGACGGTCACGTGAGCGACGCCGTTTCTATGCAAATGAGTTGGAAGAAGGTGTGTGTTAGGCGTGTGCAATTCAATTTGAAAGAGTGTCAAGTTTTGCACTTGAGAGTTTTGCCAATAGATTGCCGAGTTGGAAGTTTTGACAACAGAGAGTCGATTTGTGAAGTTTTAAGTTTTGACAACAGAGTGTCACGGTTTGAAATTGAAAGTTTGGACAGCAGTGTGTCGGATTTACCCGAGAAAATGTTAATTTAGTGATAGTTACCTCATTTGAACTGATGCATCAACTACGGGCAATTTCCGCTTGGATAGGGTGTAAAAAAGAATTAGTAAACTACTTAGCACTATTTACCAAAACCAAATGCTTTTTGAATCGATTTAATGTTGCATTTACAGGGTGAACAGAAAGTCCTTGGACCAATTCAAAAGTGATTTATTAATAGAAAATTACAAAAATATAAATTAAACATGAATGAGAATTATAAGTTAGGAAACCAAGAATAAATTCAAATTATTTATTTTCAATGTGATGTCCCTTCCTTTCGATTAGACGTGCAATTCTCTGTCTGAAGTTACCAACCGAGGCACGCAGCGTTTCCTGAGGTATTTTAGCCCATTCACTCAGAAGAGATGTCTTCAAAGCATCAACACTTGGATGAGCAACAGAACAGACCTTTGCCTCCAACAAAGACCACACAGAAAAAGCCATGGGATTCAAATCAGGCGATGCAGGAGGCCACATCTCCTTACTCCAGAATCTTGGAAAATGACGTTGGCACCAGTCCTGAGTTTTTCTGGAGGTGTGGGATGGTGCTCCATCTTGTTGGAAGGTGAAAGGCTGATCTTTGAAGTGTTTCTTCATCTCTTCAAATGCTGGAACCAAAATATCGTTAATGTAGCGATCTGTGTTGATGTTAACCCCCTGCTCCACGAAAATCAGAGGCGACTTCCAAGATTAGCAGACTGCAGCCCACCCTATGAGGGAAGATGGATTTTGTCGGCGGAAAACTATTCTCACGGAGTCATCAATGTCTGCTGAAGACTTTGCGCAAACTTTGACGTTCTGATTCTTAACAGTCGCTTCAATTGTGAAGAGTTTTTCATCAGAAAAAACGATCTCTCGCTCTGCCGTTCCAGCCTTCAGTTCTCCAAGAAGAAGCTTTGCTCTTTCAAGTCTCTTGTGCTTTTGGGCATGTGTGAGGTACTGTCTCTTTCTCATCTTGTAGGGGGACAACTGGAGATCGTTTTTTACGATTGTTCTCATCGAGGTCACGCTCACATTTATGTCTTTAGCCATTTGTCTTGCAGATCTCTTCGGGTTCCTCCTTACCCTCTCTCGGACAGCTTTAATCACCTTCTTTGTTCGAGCAGTGCGAGGTCTTCCAATCCTAGGACGGTCTTCAGATGTACCAAGTTCCTTAAATCTGTTCACAACATGGTACACGGTGGATTTAGCCACTTTCAAGAGCTTAATAATCTCTGAGTTTGTCCTTCCCGCGCAATGAAGTTGAATTATGGCCTCTCGTTTGCTCATTTTTCTGAAAGTTTAAACAAAATTATTTTAATATTTTTGTTGAAAATAATTAGATCAATAGTTAGACTAAATACTTACTTTATTCGAAAAGAGAAAAAGTGATTTTAACAATATTTATTTTTAAAACTAAAAATGGTCCAAGGACTTTCTGTTCACCCTGTATGTCTTGTCTTACAAGTACTTTCATGGAATGTGTTCCAATAAACATACTGGAGTTTTGGGATCTCATTGTAAATGCCAATGTTACTAGCAGCAAGATCGTACCGCCTAATGTAGCGAGCGGTAGTTTTTCCCCCCTCTGATAGGTTGTTTCCTAGGACCACTTGACTTTTAAATTCCCTTTCTGTTCCTGTTTTCGCAACCGTACAAATACAGAAATTTAGCTGTGAACAAACATGGCTGCCCAACTCGACGCCAAATTTGGCACTTATAAACTGGCCCCTATCACAGGAGCCGCTTATGTTCAACTGGCAATATGACTTGTTTGGGGAGTAAGCAAAATTATATTCTGATGCTTATTTAAACTCGTTTCCATCGTTCATTCATGCTTTCACTCTTATTTACAACCGTTTAACACATGGAGTGTTTGAAAAAGATCGAATTCTACGTTATAAAATATTACCTCAACACAAAACAATAAAACTCATGTTGTTCCACTCAAAGTCATTTCATTAAGTCTAATGCACTTTCTCTGCCACGAGTCTTTGCGTCGCTACCACCCGCTTGCTGACATTTTCACCTTTCAACCGAGTCCCATTGATAATCCATTTAAGCAACCAGGGAAATAAAAAATATCACACGGAGCTAAATTTGGCGCCGATTACTGCCGGATTATATTCAAAAGATTGAATCATGCATAAAACTAATATTGCCTATAAGGTATTGCGTTAGATAATTAGAGTATTCATCCATCTCTCTTTAGTTCATATCACACAGCACAAGCGTAATGGCCCATCCTTACAGACGGTTGCCTTTATAGACTGTGATGTATTTCTTGAATCCGAAAATGCTAACAATACGTTTATGAACTTTGCTCAAGGTGAAGTGACGTCTAAAAGTTTTATACCAAAAATTATTGTCATTTTTTTCTCTTTGATTACAGTCAGGTGTCAGTAAGCTGAATGCATGAGCTATTGCTTTTCGGTTGAAAATGCGTTGAATGACATCTTAACCATCATATATAGATGCACCAGAAATGATTGCATTTTCAATGTTCCATATGCACATGACCAGCAAAGGAAACATAGCAGTTGGCAGCACTTTCGGTTAGTTTTAAGCAATTATAACAGATGTAGAAAAGTAATTGCTAAACACTAAAAATGTCTTTAATTTCTTTCTTCAACGGAGCTAAAATGCTTTGCTTCCTTCGAAAAAATAAAATTAATGTTAATGAATTCGTTAACGTTTGCAGATAATTTATCGATAGAATAATTAGTTTGGTGCTGTCAACGGTTTGCCTTATCAGTTATAGCAATAATCTTGGATTTACAGCAATCTAAATCCTCAGTTGAGACTCAGAAAACAACTTTTTTCTGTTTTCGTAATCTTTTCTATCAGTACTTGTGCAATCGGCATCATAAATATGTTTACTTTTATTTAGTTTTTTCTCATTAATCGCAAGCTGAAAAGTGTTTTGATTTTATGTTTTTTAATCATTCTCGTCGGCAATGAAATAAAGGAGTCTTTTGAAAGTTGTAAAACACAAATATGAAAAAAATAATTTGAGTGAAAATGATTCAATAACTTTGTTTTAATATAAAACAAACTTTAAAAAATTACATTGAAATGAGGACATATTTAATGGTCTATTGCTGAGTGAATGTCCATTGAATAGTTTCTCATTGTCAACTGACAAGTGCAGGGGCACATAACGCTGGTTTTTCAAATATCTATCAAAGAAATTAACTTAAGAATCAAGTTATTTCCCTTTAAAATATACTCGTAACTAATATTTCAATGTATTATTATTCTCTAGATAGAAATCTGTTCCAGTTAACAAATGTCTTCACTATTTTATTTCTTATATATATGAGAATCGAGAAAATATCTGATTATCAGGGAATATAAGTTCATGTTATGTAAGAGTTGTCTTCAATAAATGGTTAAATATGTTTCTTGTAAAAATATACTGTAATTATAAATTCGCATTTTTATTTACTTTTCATGATTACTTGATTATATCTTCGGCTAATAACATTACATTCATTATAATCATAATCGTATTCTCCACATCTCAGCTTTCATCTGTCTTCAGCTTTTCTAGATCTTCTTGCACACAAACAGGTTATGACCTCTTAACGTATCTGTAATTCCAATGCACTACATTTGTACCTAATGCGTTTAATTACCACAAAATGATGTTCATCATCATCAGCATCAGTAGCAGCATTATTATTATTATTATTATTATTATTATTATTATTATTATTATTATGAACTAGAAGTTTTCACACAAGTCACTATCAAGTATTGCTTTTTTAGAACAACCTGTGGTGTTTCCTGAAATCTGAGTGACAACAAGCCTCCCCAGATTTCCAGTACTCACCATTTCTTTCGATAATCTTTGCAAATGATTTTGCGTTATCGCAATAACCGTCTGCCACTGATTTCTTGTTGGTAGTAAATATTGACTGGCATTGGAATCTGGGTGACAATAAGCCACTCCACGGTCTCAGTCCTCTTCGCTCTCATCCAATGGAGGTCTGGTTAGTCCCCTTGTTTTCTCCGTCTTTCTATCCTCCTTGATCCGTCTCACTTATTTAGTGTCACCAGTTTATGGCTCAAACTTACACAGTCACAGTTTTTTTATGATTTCCAGTGGTGTTCTCTTGTGTTTTGAATCTGTGTCAGTTTCTATATGTCCAGTTAGTGTGGATCATGCGCATTAGTCTTCCCATTCAAAAGTTTTCTTAATATTTAATCTGTTTTCATTACTGCTATCCGTTGTATCTTCTCAACCATCCTTCTGATTCCAATCTCTCCTATTCAGTTTTCGAAGTTTTTCGGTATTGTTTCTAGTGCTCTTACTGTTCGTGTTATCTTAACTTTTTTCATCTTCGATATACTTTTGAGCTGTTGGGCAGTTCGGTATCTATCAGTCCTTGATCTACTCTCTGCGGACCGTTGGGCGGCAAAATCTATAATCTGGCAGGTCTTTTCCTTCTTGTTAACTAGTATAATATATGGTCTTCTAGTTTGAAGGGGTTAATCCGTGTGTATATTCATGTCCCATAGGATTTTGTGACTTTCATTTTCTTAGTACTGCTGCCGGTTTGTATTGGTACCATTTGTCTTAGCGATCAAGATGCAGTTGTCTTCATAATTCCTGATGTACTGCGTTCCCCCTTGATCCTGTCTGTTTTTTGTATTCTTTTGGGGCTAGTTTGCTGCATTTGCTTATTATGTGATTTATTGTCCCGGCTCTTTGTCCACGGAGTCTGCATTTGATGTTTTCTTGTGTTTGATCTTGAATTTATATGATTGGTTCTACTTGCATTATCTTGTGCGACTGTTATTAGGAATTCGGTTTCTCTGTTTAAGTTTCTTTTTGCAGCCATATCTTGTGTTTTCGTTAGTCCTAACTTTTGTCACTTTTATGAATTGTCTGTGTAGTTGGTTGTCTTCTAATTTTTCTTTTCCAGTCTTAATATTTGCCTGTCTTTTTCTGTTTTGTTCTTTTTTTTCAATTCCTTGTTGTCATAATTTTTCTTTTGTTGTTCTTCATTATTTTTCTAATTCTTTTTTGTCGCATTTACAAAATAGTCCACAAAACCGATCCTCATCTTCTGTCTTCCCCTTTAAAATATATTCGGCCAGCATCATCCGCTGGTTGTAGTGTATTGTGCATCGTCATAAGTTTCCTGGTGTCAATCCTTCCTTGGTACAACAAATAAACGGTCCAGAATATTTACTAGGGACATTACCCATATGTTTATGCCTGTTATTAAGTTTCTAATTTATAGTTTAGCTACGAGAAATTTTCTTTTTCGTCTTTCCAATTTTCCCTTTCATTTCTGTTTCTTTGATCGTGTCTGCTTCTAGAACTCCCAAATATCTGTAGCTATTCACTTAGTTCTCTCATTTGTATTTGATTGAGTAGTTCCGTGCCTTCCGTTGCTTCCTATTTTCCGCTTCTCATGATCAGCAGTGCGCACTTTTCTATACCAAATTCCATGTGTATATCTTGGTTGAAGATTCTGGTAGTGTTTATTAGCATCTCTGATTCCTTTTTGATTTTCGTAAAAAGTTTCAGGCTATCCATGTATATTACGTGATTCATTCTTCATCTGTATTAGTAAACATGTATCGGTATTTTCTTAGTACATTGTTAAGGGGTATCATGGCTATAATGAACAGTAGTGATGATAGGGAATCATTGAAAGAAACCTCCTTATATTTTAATCAAAGTTATGTATTGTTTATCAGCTGTCAGTTCAATCTCATTGTTCTCATTGCATTTTCAAATAATTGGTGCTTTTATTCCATTTCAATTGATTGATTATCTTGCCTGGTATTTTGTACATTCTTGTGTATTATCCATGCTTGTGGGATCTTGTACGTTTTCTAGTAGGAGATCAATGACATGGCTAAGTTCTTTCTTCCATTTTTTACCTCCTTATGATATTTTGATCTACGTATAGTAAGCCATGTGTTCCTCTTTTACTTGTTTGGCAACCTTTCTGTTATTCAGATAAAAGTACGCAATTGTGAAAGAAGCGATAAATTTATTCCACCAGTTGTGCTATTTATATTCTCCATATTGTAGGTAAACAGGTTATAGAACTGTAGTTGCTGGGGATAGTTCCTTTTTTTTTTCTTTTTTTTTGTCACCTATTGTGACACGTCTGCTCCGTGGATACATTTTTTCGGGTTCTGAATTTGCATTTTATGTAGTGTCGTTAATTGTTTAAACCAGTATGTATACTTTTCTTATTATGCTCTCCAGATTGTTGTTTATCGAAGGGTTGTCTTAGGGGGTTTTCTTTGCTGATTTCATTCTCCACCTCTTCTTCGATTTGCTGTGACTCTTCTCCCATGTTCTCCAGCCATTTAGAATTTTTTATTATTATTATTATTATTATTATTATTATTATTATTATTATTATTATTATTGTTGTTGTTGTTGTTGTTGTTGTTGTTGTTGTTGTTGCTGCTGCAGCAGCATATCAACGATCTTTCCTTGACACCAGCTTGTGGTGTTCCCTGGCAGTTGAGTGACAACAAGTCTCTCCAGTTTTCCAGTACTCGCCACCTCTTTCGATAACATTTGCAAGTAAATTTGCATTATCGCACCAGCTGCTTGCCATCGATTTCCCCTTGGTCTTCATTGGAATTTGAGTGGTAATAAGCTTTCCCAAGGTCCCAGTTCTCTTCGCACTAATCCGGCGGAGGCCTGGTCAGTTCCTCAGTCTTTCTTTCCTCCTTGACTCTACTTGATTATTTGGTTTCACTCTTTGTGGGGAAGGGCAGTAATGTAGCAATGGGTGACTTGGGGTCAAGTTGTAGTTAGAGAACTTATAGATATGTGGTCTCTGTCTTCTTGTTTCCATTTAATGTTTCATGTTTTGCCTTTGCAGCAGTTTGTCTGGTCCGCACTTGTCCTGTGTGTTAGTTTCTACATTCAAGGGTTTTTCTTAATATTTCAGCTGTTTTCATTGTTGTTGTTTGTTGTATTTTTCCAGTCATTCTTTTGATTCCAATTTCTCCTATTCTTTTTTTCAAAGTTTTTCGGGATTGTTCTTCGAGCTCCTACTATTATAGGTATTATTTTGATTTTCTTCACCTTCCATATCTCTTTCAGTTCTCTGGCTAGCTCTGTGCATTTGCCCCGTTTCTCCTTTTCTTTGATATTCACCCTGTGCTCAGCTGGAACAGTAAATCTACAATTTGACAGGACTTTCTTTCTTTTTAATTATTACATCTGGTCTTTATGCTTGGATTGGTTCATTAGTTGGTATGCCCATGTCTCATACGATTTTGTGACTCTCGTTTCCAAGTACTGTTTCTGGCTTACGTTTGTACCACTTGTCTGTTTATTCGAGATGCAGTTGTTTGCAAAATTCTCAGTGTACTATACTTGGTCGTGTCTGTTCTTGTATTCCTTTTGGGCCAGTTTGATGCACTCACTTATTATATGGTTTATTGTCTCGTCTCTTTGTCCACAGAGTCTGTATTTGCTGTTTTCTTGTGTATTGTCGATCTTTGCTTTGATGTGGTTTGTTTTTATCGAATTGTCTTGTGCTACAGTTATTAGGAATTCAGTTTCTCAGCTTATGTGTCCTTTTTCCATCTATGTCCATGTGTTTTCGTTATTTTCATCTTTTGTCATCTTAATGAATCTTCCGTGTAGTTGTTTCTCTTCTAACTTTTCTTTTCTTGTCTTATCGTTTGTCTCTCTTTTTCTGTTTTATTGATTTTTTTCAGAGTCTCTCGCTGCTACGATTATTCTTTCAGTGTTTTGAATTATGTATTATTCTAGTCCTTTTTTGGTGTCCTTCACACAGTCTTCTTTATTTACTAGTCCCCTTCCGCTGTCCTTCCTTTTTATGTAGATCGGTCAATATCGTCCTTCGGGTGTAGTGCGTTGTTCATGGTCATGCATTTCATGGTCTTCTGATCGAGCTGCTAATTCTTCTTTAGTTCATCTTATGAACGGTCCAGAGTATCTTACTAGCGATACTTCCCATGTATTTATGCCTTTTATTAGATTTCTGCTATATGATTTGGTTTCGAGAAGATTTCTTGTTCTCCTGAGGTATTCCTTTCCAATTCTCTCTTTTATTTCTGTTGCTTTGATGGTGTCTGCTTCCAGTACTCCTAGGTATTTATAGGCGTCTTGTTTCCCTAGTGCCATCATCTCTGTTTGGTTGGGTAGTTCCATGCCTTCTGTCGGCTCTAGTTTTCCCTTTCTTATAACTAGTAGTGCACACTTTTCCATACCAAACTCCATTTGGATATCTAGGCTGAAGATACTGGTGGTATTTATTAATGTTTCAGTTCATTTTTGGTTCTTGCGAAAAGTGTAAGATCGTCCATGTACATCATGTGGTTCATTTTCCCTCCGTGTCGGCTTGGCACTTTCTCAGGGGCATCATGGCTATGATGAACAGCAATGGTGATAATGAGTCTCCTTTGAAGATGCCTCTTTGTATCTTAATTTCTGTTATGTGTTGTCCATCAGCTGTCAATTCCATTCTCCATGTTCTCATCGCATTTTCAATCACATTAAATATCCTGCTTGGTATTTTATACATTTTTAAGCCTTCTATTATCCATGCTTGAGGGATCCTGTCGATCCATGCAATGCCTAAATTCTTTCTTCTTCTTTTTACCTTCTTTTTTCCTTGTTTAGTATATTTTGTTCTATATATAGAAAATCATATTCCTCTTTTTTCCTTTCTGGCAAGCTTTCTGTTCCTATTATTATTATTATTATTATTATTATTATTATTATTATTATTATTATTATTATTATTCGTATTATTATTATTATTATTATTATTCGTATTATTATTATTATTATTCGTATTATTATTATTATTAGTAGTAGTAGTAGTAGTATTAGTATTATTATTATTCGTATTTTTATTATTATTATTATTATTATTCGTATTATTATTATTATTATTATTATTCGTATTATTATTATTATTATTATTATTATTCGTATTATTATTATTAATATTATTATTATTATCATTATTCGTATTATTATTATCATCATCGTCGTCGTCGTCGTCGTCGTCGTCGTCATCATCATCATCATCATCATCATCATCATCATCATCATCATCATCAAACTAGCGGGGGTACCCGGCGTTGCCCGAGTGTTTTTTCTCCGGGACGGGGGGGGGGGAGTTTTAAAAAATGTTATGGTAGGTAAGTAGGAAGGATCAAACCCGGAGTCATGAGTATGGGTAAAAGTAGGAAAATAAAGTGTGAAAAAAAACAAAAAAACATCTGCAACGTTAACAGTTCGGCCACCAAGAAAAGTCCATTCCAGTTGTTTAGGAAAAAAAAAAAAAACGACTACGGTAGGTCGGCGCGAACGTGAAAATATAATGTGAATTGTCCAGCACGCTAACCACTACGCCACAGAGCACTGCAGCTTAGTTTAGTGATTTTAAATAACTTCACATGAAAGAACTACGAAGCCAAACCGGTGTTCTCTTCTCAACTGTTCCTTGTGAACGATCCCCAAACGGTGTTAAGTGGTGGCACGGGGAGGAGGAATTTATTAGAGAGAAAATATTTTACCACTTCTATTGATCTTAACCGATTTTGGCCGTGACTTCTCAGCAGAAAAAGTATAGAAATCTAAGATTATCGAGGAATTTGAGAAATAATAAGCCTCTAACACACCTCAGATATTGTTTTGCCGTTTGTGCATATTATATTTGCATGAAATATCTTGATTTTTAATCCTATTAATGTCAAAATCAGACGGGAAAAAATGAGTTCATTTTATTTATATAGAAAAGAAGAAGAAAGAAAGAAGAAAGAATAGAGAAAGATAGAAGAAGAAGATAGATAGAAGAAGATAGAAAGAATAGAAGAAGATAGAATAGAAGAGAAGAGAAGAGAAGATAGAAGAATAGAGAAGAAAGAATAGAAGAGAAGATAATACTATTTCAAATGCACACAACTCATAAAATTGTTTTAAATTCTATTCCAATATTGCATGTGAGTGTGCCTAAGCATAAATAATATTAGAATATAATGTTGATCTATAAATATATAACGTAAATGGTTTTCTTTTAAAAATAATGTCTGTTCTAAGAAATATATTCTGTGTTTAAATGGAAAGGTGTCTTAATTTTAGAGTACATTTGTTTACGTTACATTAAACTTATTTTTTTTTCTTTCTTAAAGCATAAAACAAAATGAAACTACAGATAGGTATTTTATTGGGTCTCCATGCCACTTTTGAGGCATTCTTTTAAAAAGTAACAATCATTTTGCTTGTTGTCGAAAGAGTAATTTTAGACGGAAAACAAAAATTCGAGGGTTACTTGGTGTAAAGCAATTGCACCAATAATCGAAACGCATAATTTTGTACGTTTGCTGATTTAACAAAAACGGATTAAATCTCCAATGAAAATACGACAGAACGAAACAACTCAGCTTAGAATACTTTTCTACAAACATCTTTAAATATTTATATTTGTATCTACAAACTGAGCCTTCTTATTCAAAGAATATAATCTAAGATTAGAGAGTTCTTAGTTAAGGGAGATAATCTTAGATTGGATATTTTTGTGAAGGGAGATAATCTCCAACAAAATGAAGTTTCTTTGTTTGTATTATGTCGGGTATGTGTATATGTTTATACACTTGTTTGTTCAGCATTTACTCGTAAATTACATGACCAATCCTTATGCTGAGTGCGAGTGGGCGTACCGTAGGTTATATTTAGTGCAATTAAGTTTTATGCAAAAAGTGAAAAGAGGAGGTACATTCATACATCTAAAATTTGCTATTGTCTTTTCGGTGTCACTAGTTGTATCTACCCCACCTTTCTAAGGAGTAAACGAAATAAATTATTGACTTGTTTATAAAGTAACGGAACTTAATTTTGTTGTAGCTAATTTTAAACGCAATGTACAATTTTAACATCAAATTCATGTAAAACTAAATTTATACACATTCCTCAAAATCCAGTTCTTTTGTACATTTTAAAGAATATTTAGTAAACATTTAGTTTCATGACTTTTCCGATTTGCATTGAATTTGAAGATATCAAACAGCATATAGCACGATTGAATATAAATTTCTTCTTATTACTTTGAAATTTAATTTTTGTGTTTAAGACATTTTCTACAATCACAATCATATGTTGGATTTTGATTAAAATTGGAATAAGGATTTATCTTGGGATCATTATATCTTGGTTTTTGTCTTATATGAAAACATACAAGATGTGCAAAACTGTTCCGTTTAGGAGATTAATATTACTTGCCCTAAGGCGGGTGTTTTTCTAGTTATATATACAATCTAAATATTATATTCTCTGCATCAATTCTCGATGCTATTTCAAATAGTTTACATTACTAAAGGACTGCTGATAAACAAATTCAAGCTTCTTAAATTTTCTTTAGTCTTTTTTAGTTTTACTACTTGTACCTACCTGGCGTTTTACGGGAGTAAAACAAATAAACTAGCGGAGTCTGTGGAAATTCCACAGCAGAGTCTTTCGTATGCAATATATTGATATTGGTATTCTATGAATGTTCAGCGTAAATGGAGACGCCCTGGTATTATTGTAACTCTTTTGTTAAAACTACAAAAGTATTTGTCTAAGCAACCGAAACAAAACTTATGAAGAATTCTTGGTAAAATTATTTATTACAAGAAATGGAAGGTCACACCAATTAAACAACAGTCACTCGGAGGAAAAATATATGTAAGCGTGACATATAAAATAAGACACATGCGATCATATTAATATATAGATAAGTGACTTGTTTATGAATTAATGGGAATTCATTTAGGTGATTTTTATTAACTGATATAAATATTTTTTTAAATGAAGTCTTTCAAATTTTCGATTTATTAGATGACTCTACTTGCTGAATAATAAAGAAAAAATAATTATGTAAATAACGTGAATACGATTAACAGTCAGATTTCAAATAGAACAACTTAATTAATAATTATATTTATTGTTTAAGGGGATTATGAGAAGAATCTAGCATAATTGCACATGTTTAAGAGAAAGAACTGAACTCGATAACTTCTCTTTAAAATGTGTCGGTCATAAACGAAAACTGTGTCTATTTTAATAAATGATAATCATTTTCAGAAAAAAAATGAAGCCAAATAAAATATATTCATATCAATAATATAGTTGCATTAAAAACATTAGAATTTCGATTTCTTAAACGGATCGCAATTTGGGTCTAACTTTGAAAATTGGACAAGATAACTTTATCTGTTAGATTACTTTTATATTGCAGTAATTAATTAGACATAGTACGAATTTGTGTTGAATATAATTGTGTAGTACACTCCCTCTGTGTATACCACATTATCGTGTTGTTCTATCGACGTGATCGTTTGTGTGATTCGTTCAAGAAAAACAATCTATAGAAATTTCTGAAATGCTGTGAAAAATTCTATCATCGACCACAAACTAATTAATTTACATGGGTTGTGTTTCAGCCAAGGGTGGGTGAGAAAATGCATCCGAACAGTTTAATTTCAGAACAAGTCTAGAATTGTATTGCATTACATTTATTTAGCTTTTGTAGTGGAAGATTTCTATAATGAGATTCAGTGACAGTAATAGAAGACTTTTGTACACAAAGACAGCAATTAATGGCAAACTCTATATTGCATAACCTTAAATAAACACGTTTTCGAAAATATAAAAGTATTATAAACTATGAAGAATGCATAAAGAATTAGCATATTTATTATTAGTAAAATAATTATTTTCTAAGAAAATTCTTTGGTCCAAAAGTTCATATTTGATTGTTTTTTTCTGATAAATGAGATTTCACGAATGGCAAGGATTAATGCAACTGGTAAGTTGCCAGTTGAATGATATAGGATATTATGAGAGGATTGAAAATGACAAATAGAAAAACATATTGCGATTATTTATGAGAAAGATTCATGATAAATGTTTATTATTATTATTATTATTATTATTATTATTATTATTATTATTATCAAGAAAATTATGTTGTAGTTTGGCAACATCTTCTACAGATGGCAATTTATTTTAGCAGGCTTAATCTTTCTTGCAAAGGAAAATCTGAAAATTCATGCTTTACTATTGGTTCATTACTTACCAATAATATTGAAATAATGTAGATATGTAAACGGTGTAAATAATATTATCGTTTGCGGACTAATATGTGATAGTAAAAAAGTTAAAATTGAGAAGTAAGCACTGAAGAAGTTCAGAATAAAAACATAAGCTCCCTTGTAACTGGCTCTATTATGCAGCATATCTAGTTTGCTTAAATACTATAATCCAGCTAATCATATATATATATATATATATATATATATATATATATATATATATATTAGCATTTCATCCTGGCGTTTCCCGGGTGTTTGGATGTGTGTGTTGAGCAAAAAAAAGGGATAGTAGGAAAGCAGGCTCGAACCCGTACTGCGAAGGAGGAAAAGAGCGGGGGGAAAACCCTGACGTCTTTGCTGTTACGACCACCGCCAAACCGGAAGTGACGTAGGTTCTAATTAAGGCTAGACAATCGAAGGAGAGGATGACTTTCAAAAATATCGGCGAAAAAAGCGAGCCCCTGTAGAAAAGTGCCCAGTTGAAGGTGAAGATATTAATGTTTTAATCCAATTTTTCGTATTTGTCGTCTGAATTGTCGAACTTCAAAACGATATTGATCTTTTAAGAATCCGTCGCCTCTGTCGAAAGTTTTAGGCAGACATGCAAACATACATACATGCATTTATATATTGGTAACTAAAAATTTTCGACCCAAACCGATTAAAATAGCTTGCCATATATCTGAATATCCTTTACGCAAAATTTCAAATGTTTAGACCATAGATTGTCTGAGTAATTTGGTAGAGACAGCAGAGGTCAATTTTTTTTTAACTTTGACCCCTATTATGGCCCCTTCACATTTATTGTTTTGGACTCAAGTCAAGTTATTAAGTTAGATCCCTGTCCAAGGTACCTATATCTAAAATGTCAAGTGTTTATACCCAAAATTGACGGAGGAGTTTGGTAGAGTTCTCAAAGGTAAAATCGTTGAACTTTACCCTTTAACAGCAAAATTTCTGGCCGAAAACGGATTACAAAGATTTTTCCAGATCTTAATAATCTTTATATGAAATTTCGAGTCTGTAGACTAAAATTTGAGAGAGTTATTGCGTAGGGAAAACAGACACACAGACATACATACACGTTCACTTATATATATTGCTATTTCTCAAAAGTAAAGTAACCAGTGAAATATAACGAGGTTAATACAAGAGTGCTCAATACCGAAGTAGAGCAAGTTACACTTTCAATTTTTATTTACATAAGCAGTAATGTGGTGCTACACAGTTATGAATATGATTTAGTCTATTAGTAGAAGAATTAGTTCAATCTCCTTATCCAAAGAAATTTTCGATAGACATAAAGGTTTTTACAACAATATAAATACACTAATAAATATACAAACAGAAGACTAACACATGTAATGGTAATAAATATTAGGAATTGTCTAGAAAAACAGGTTTTGGTAAAACTGAGAAAACAAACTACCACTATTATACAAATTATGGGCCTCCTCTATTCTCCCTTCTCTCTTTCCTCTCTCTTCTCCCTTCTTCCTTTTTTTCTTCCTGTCCTTCTCCTCCATCTCGCTGTCCTTCTTCTTCTCTCATCATCCATCGTCTCTTTCTTCTCTTCTTTTCTGTCTTAAGTCTCCTACTCTCTTCCCTTAATCGATCCCTAGGGGGTTCAAGAAATGGTCAATATATCCACGTGAATCTTAACCTTTTTGCAGAAAGACATAACAATACAGAGAGAAAAAAGATAATAAAAAAGAATTAAAATACACTAGCTCGTATATGTTTTAGACTGGCAGTGAGCAGCAGACAGACGAAACAAACACTTGTTGAAGATAACATCTATATTCGCTTTGGCCCCAAAACATAACTCCCCAGCCCCCAATCCTACCTACTCCATTTCCTAACCCCAACTTAAAAATAAATGAATGAAAAAATAAATAAATAAATAAAATAAAATAAATGAATAAATAGATCCATACCCAATTAACCTTGTTCTCCGCCCAGCTGACATTTTTTTACTAAAAAATCTTCTGTTACTGAAAGTTGATTTTCGCTTTTCATTAAGAATTCCGCTTTGGAATATAAGCGTTGTTGCAAGAAGAGGTCTCTAGGTATTAAATAATAGAAGATCAAAACATGCTCATGACTGTGTAGCAACACATTACTGCCTATGTAAAGATAAATTGAAAGTATATATATTTATATATATATATATATATATATATATATATATATATAAATTATGTTTATATGCTATGAACTACCGTATCATTCTCTGTATTCAGTATATTGTCTAATACGGGCTACGTATATTCTATTTTTTTTTTCATACATTTGAGTGTTTTCTGAAACCTATTTCCGATGCCTTGCGCATCAAACGAAAAGAATACCGAACGTTTTACATTGTCTGAATCAAATACAATAACGTGCAACGGTTAATCAATTTTTGCTCTCCCAAAATAATTCAGACGACGGCGCATCATGTAGGCAGTTGGAGTTTCGTTGTGTAGATAGCACGTAACAGTAATTAATTCCTCTTTCATCACCTTCCTCGTTGATGTTCAGTAATGAGAATTGCGAAAATAATTGGTAAAAAGGACAGACAGTTATTTCAGATTTAAGAATGCTTTCGTGTTTTTTTTTTTTTAATTCTTATTTCCTAATCGACAGTATACATCCACAACCTAGCAATTCATCCCCCATAGGAGAGTGGTTACAACTATCCTAAATCCCATCGGCGTATATTTGCGCTTCGGAAAAGGAAAAAGATTTAATCCACTTATTCGTTACCTGCCTCTTATAAGTTCGTATTTATAACGCAATATCCTGTTCAGTAACCTACATTCTCGTCTTTAAACTTCGAATAAAATTTTGAGGTATTTTTTCCGTGCGTTAGATGTTAGAAATTCTGTATGAAAATTATTTTTATAAAAATGTCAGTATATATTGCTTTACGTATTAGATTATTATATCTCGTTAGGTGGAATACTTGAATAAAAATACACAGAAGAAAAAAAACTTGTTCATTATCGAAATACGCTGAAATTCTCAAAGATGGTGACAATTAGAACATCCACTTAAAATTTTGGCATATTAAAAAATGGCTGTGTTTCCATGACGTAAGATATAAACAACTTCTGTGAAAAACAAACAAAAATGGCGTTGTTTCCATGACGTAAGAACAAACAACTTCTGTGAAAATCTATCTTAAGCCGCAACTTTACTATTCTATTGATATACTATTGTACTATCGATAACTATCTTGGAATGTTTAATTAATGTTAAATTTATAGGCATAGTGCAGTATCTTCTTTATTGTCATAGTATCTTACTCCTAGGCAGTATCTTTCATTTTATGGAAGGATAGATACTGCAATAGCTGTTTTAATTTTATGAGATAATGATTTGAGTGATAGCTATTTCTTTGTGAAATCGTGTATTGTTGATCAACGCCTCCTCTTTTTTGGGGGGTTGGTGAAAGATTAAAGTATTTGTTACTTTGTCATAATGCTATATTCTGTCCGGTCTCATGTGTTTCATAGCATGGGGTAATAATCGTGAGCGAATACTTCTATTTTATTTCTTCGTGTGGTTTAGCATTTTTATATTAACTAATAAATTAGTCTTTTCACTAATTAGTCATAAACAAATATGACATTGAATTGAATTTTGAATCTCAACATTTGAAGAGAAAACTGTCGATATTAAATGATGTCTGCTCTTTCACTTCGTTGATCTAACCTCCGTTATACGTTGTATTACGTAACATTTCTTTGATAAATTTATACAACACTGCAGACGAATACACATAGTTACATGCGCTAGAAAATCGGACACTCATATATGTGTGCATTTGCGTGAATGACAAAATTGAAGGGAAAGAACTTGACGCGTCTGTTCACGTCATTTCCTGTCAGGTTTTCATGGGTCAGAGAAAGGCACGCATCTGCCACAAACGTTCTGTCACTGATAGCATTGTCAGAAATGGTTAGACGATTCTTGGGGGACAAACGTTGAGTAAAACACTTCACTAGAAAGTGAACACGACAGGCCGACGTCTCGCCAATGATTGTGCTCATGCGTTTTGCGTAGACCGGCCATGTTCAGACGAGATAAAATAAGATGAGAGAAGGAGGGGACTGTTTGAGGAGTCAGAGAACTAAAATCAATAAAAGAAGCACGTTTCTTGCAGCTTGGATGTTGATTAAATAACTTCTTTTTGCTCATCATCTTCTATTTCGCTCTCTCTTTCCGTCTGTGCCACACTGCATCTCTCTTCTGCTCTCTCTAAAAATATTAAAATAAAATAAGTAAAATAAATCACTTATCGAAAGCAATGTTATATATATATGTATATATATATATATATATTTCAAATAAATATCTTATGACACACGTTTATCAATGGCTCGATAATAACAGTAGAGATATTCTATTTTAATACATTATATTATCAGATGTAAAGGGAATAAAATTCTCACAAACCTAATAAAGAATAAGTTCGTTTTTATATTAGAATTAGCATTTTAGCAATTAATATATATTCTATAAAATATATTGCTTTGTGATATTTTAAAGGCTTTTAGAAGAAACAATTACGGCATAATCACGTGGAGACACCGGTTCCCTGCTGGATCACCGACGTTAAGCAACGTTGAACCGGGTAGCACTAAAGTGGGTGACCATTTGGAGCTTCCAGGTGCTGTATGTTCTCTCTGCTTATCTCGGTATTGTTTCCAGTCGTCCTGGACTTTTCATTGCCACTGGACGCAAACAGTGTCGATTCAGGAGAGGTGTGCATGGGATTGCGCAACCCTTGCCTCACAATTACACGTGCAGCTACCAATAAAAGGGGCATCCATTGTCTTTCGAGGCTGAACGGAGGCATCGTTAGAAGAAACAATATATTTAAGTATCGTGAAAAAATGAATATAACACGTTTTTTAATCTTTTTTTATTCTTTTTTATTAACATTGACTGTAGTAACATGTAGAAATCTAAATGCAATATGAACAAACACCTTGCTGCTTAAATCTCCACTTAAGATGTTTTCGTGGATATGTGTCTTAATCGACAGCAATCTTACAATGTTACTTACTTGGGTGAATAAAAGTTTATAAAATTCAGACTTTTTGCTATGACTTCCGTTACGTTTATCGTAGTCACTCGTTAATTCAACCATATTAAAAATGTTCTAATCTTCCGAGATAAATAATTTATGGATTCATTTTAGAAATATTTCATACACAATATAGCAATAAAACTCAGATAAGACATTTTCTCATCTTTATGTTTTCAATCGGATTATGCAGTTTCAGAACTGTTCTTATTTTATATATTGAACAATTTTTACACATCCCCCCCCCGATTTTTTGTTATTCATTCTGCTTTAAAACAAAGTAATGCGGATTACACTGTAAATTCGATGGAAACCGTTTTTGGGAGCCCAGTTAACATTTTTCTTTTACTTTTATATTTTCTTACTGTTCAGATTGTTCAGGGTGTGCTTTCATATTTCAACAATAATATACTCTGAATATCGTATAATAGTAAAAAGTGCCTACATATTCTTGCAAGCCGCATTTTTCTTACTGCCATATTAAAGGGATAGACAAAGAGATATTTCAAGCGTTTATTGTTTTACTTCCACTATTAGAGATAGCAGGTTTGAAAGGGATATTGATGTGTACTTATAATTTAACAGTGACTTAAAATCTTCTTCGACCTCGGGTACTAATATCATGAAAATTGATTTTTAGGCACGTTCGTTCAGCATTATGAATTTTAATCCTTACAATCATTTTTGCTTACTTAAATAGCTGTATTTATCAAACGTTTCCAAGTTGATAATTTTTGCACGGTTTTCTTTGAGAAAAATAATTCCAAAGAAGAAAAGGTTTACAATATTCGTAATATGGTGTTTTGAATTCCTTTTAGTTCAGTCTTATTTTAGCTTTCAATTGAATAACATTTAAATGCATCATAGAAAATTAAAAAACAATTTAACGTGGATTTATCAAAGTAACGTATTGGCGAGAAATCCGCGTATGCACGTGATATTATAGTTATATTAATACAGACATATTCATATGCATGTCAGACTCATAGAAGTTTTCTGGGTTCCGTGGGAAACTGTAATTTGATTTTGAGCATTTAAAACATGTTAGAATGTCAAAGGTATTTTATTTACGATTTTAAGCAAGCACAGAAACAATATTTTAATTATTTTATTTATATAAATCTGCCATTTCTAATATTGCCTTCAGTTTTGGATTCTGATATGAAAGTGAGTGCAATAATTAATGGGGTTTACGAAAATATTTGCTTAGAAGACTTTTGGTTCTGTTTGGGGTTGAATTTTCAAACTTATGAACTGTGTTTATTTTGTTTAGCACTTGCGAAGATTCTGATTTCAAAATTTCATTCTGATGGGCATTTATACTTTTAACGATTCATTGTATGATTTAAAGGCGATTCTGTATTGGGTGTTCAAGGCAAATTTGATAGTTTTTAGTTTTTAGAACAATTGTAAGGTAAAGTCTAAAGTGTTTCTGGACAACAGTAGGATATTCAAATACATTAACCTGCATCATTTAATTCGCGCCCTATTCAATAGTTCGAAAATCTTACCTGCAGCTTGGTGCTCCTTGAAAACTTTGAAGGCCGTGAGATGTGTACTCTCATGAGAACCGCCATGCGAAATCAAAGAACCTGTTCAAGGTTGACTAGACGCCAATGGAATTGAGGGTGCACTGGTTCTTCTCGGAGTCACTTTCACAACTCAGAGAACTCAAAGAAGGAGAAATGGCAGCTGCGCAAGTCGAAGTAAACCATTGGGGAAAGTGGGGTTTGCTATAGAATTTCCGTGTTGAAACATGTGCTTAAATTGCCACTTTGAACCTGTTAGTAGTTTCAGTCGCTCACTGTTCTGCAAATTTTCCCCTGGGGCATCTCTGATGAGATCTCTGATGGCTTCCCAGTCAGCCTTCTTATAGGACCTTATCGGTTTGAGCAATGGCTCTTCAGGTTTGGGATCGATTTGGGCTGATTTTTACCATTATCACAAGTAGTTTATGGTCATTCGTTACACAGTCATCGCGAAGTGTAGTCAGAAATAGGTCTAGAAGTAAGGTTTGTTGATCTTATGGGTTTGGGAAACCTTCGGAACCGTAACTGTTTGTGATAGGAAATGAGATACAGAGAAGCTATGTGTTATGCTACCTGCTGTGCCTGTGTAACTAGAGAAACTAAGCCAGTTTCTGTAGTGGACATTAAAGTCACCAAATACATGTACTTGCGCGCGATTATCAAGAAAAATGTTGTATCTATGCGGCCAGTGATTTGTTTATTAAGGTACAGTCCTGGTCGAAGAAGAGCTGTAGAGAAAATATAAATAGCAAACTATGTTGCAGGTTAAGCCTAAATCACAGGAAGGACTGATCGTCGGATTCTAGTTTGGATTCTCTAGTCAAGGGAAGGGCGTTTCGAATATAAATTCCAAGTTCGTGCATATGTATGTCTGAGTTCTTATCGCAAGGTGAGAGATAACCAGATATCTTAAAATGGTTAGAGAGGATTCACTTAGTGCTAAGATATCCGGGGAGTTTGCTAGGAGAAATGATTCAACATCATTTAAATTAGTTCTAAGTCCGTGGATATTCGTGAATGCAAGCTTCAAGAGATGTTGCGAATTCGTTTTCTTTGAGTTCACTACCCCACATGGTCGCAAAAAACTTTTATTCAGTCGGCTATATAAGGTTGCTATCTACTATTAACAAATTCGACGTTAAGGGAGTAGATGTGGGAATGCCGTTCCTGTAACAACAATACCTATTTCGGTATCACACTACCGATAAAACTGAAGTAAATGTTGTGAATTTTTATGACATTATCAGTCTTAACATCTTGCATTTAACTTCCATGGTTGCAATTCCATTGAAAAATTGCCAACTATACTGTCTTCATGATCTGCTGAAACATAGTCATGCATTTCAAGAAAACAATGCACCTTTATGTTTAGCATGTTTAGCAATAACTGATTTGAAAGGATCAAAATACGGTATTTGAACTTCTTTAAACTAAAAAATATGCAGAATGCTAAATAAAATATGGGTAGAAGTTGATTCTCGATTTTTTTCAAATATGGTGTAAAACATAGACACCCGTTTTACATACGGTCATAAACCATCAGCAAAAGGAAAAGACAATTATTGCTCTCTCTCTCTCTCTCTCTCTCTCTCTCTCTCTCTCTCTCTCTCTCTCTCTCTCTCTCTCTTCAATGAATTCTTTTACTTTGATGAACACATACGATTGTCGTTCACGCCACATCTAAGATGGTATGCTACATCTAATCTGTTGCTAAAGTCGTTTTAGAAAATGCCTACTTATATAAAATAAAATACGCTTATAACAGTCTTCATCATATTGACAGAGTTCAAAATCGACTCAGAAATTTAATGTGGGATTTTCTCTGCTGTTTTGTTAGCAAATCTTTTTTTAAAGACGATATGTTCCTTTTCTTTTTATACCTTACAGGGATTTTCATGAAAACTTTTCAACAGCTCTGATCGTTCTGCTTGTACAACGTTTATACCAAGAACCTACTATTATACCACAACGAAAAAACCTCCATTTCGTCATTGCGTCAAGCAAAATTTCTATAAACAAAGCTTCTTCGCAAAAACTTTTGATCATTGGAACACATTACCGCGAGACTGTTTCTATGCAGATTACAACATGGTCTTCTCCAAACCCAAAGCTAACACATGCTTGACATTAAGCGTTTTTACTAAAATTCAAAATTGGACCCCCCCCCTCTCTCTCTCTCTCTCTCTCTCTCTTTCTCTCTTTCTCTCTCTCTCACGCATTCTCATCTCTCATCTGTTAATCATTCCACATCATTAAACTTTATCCTCAAGCGCCTTTTGGGGAACCATTTATCAAGCAAAAGCATCTCATACTTATCGGAAAGGTCAATTTTACCGTAAATATGCATCCATGTTTTTGACCTGACAATCTAAAGTGTTTATATGTTAATCGGTTTTGTTTACCTATTAAGATGTTTAGTAATATGTTTTTGCACATTAGTTATGTTGATTGATAACGACCAGATGAATGATCAATGACTTGGTACAAAGTACAAAATTGAGCTTTTCGACGATTCTAGTTTTTCTTAAGCCACGCTCCTTTTTCCTGGTTTTCTCTTTCTTTATCCTCATCTCTTTCTAATCTTTTTTTTTTAATGAAGGTCAACTGTACAAACGTAATTTCACAAAACATGCGATTCCAATCTTTTGTAATCCGGATATTAAAAATGCTGAAAGACTCAAAATCTAATTAGCAAAGACGTTCCATTGCGTCATTATATTGAAAGGAAAATATGATCGATTTGTGAAAATCGGACTTTTATGTAATGGATGACTATAATATACAATTGTGTGCTCACTTTTCATATTTATTACAAGAATATACTCATGAAACTAGAGAGCTCTGTTTATGACACTAGAGAGCCCTGTTTATGACACTAGAGAGCTCTGTTTATGACACTAAAGAGCCCTATAGAAAAATCTGCCAGGATCAACACTATTAAGGAAATGAAAGACAAATAATTGCCGCTTGTAATTAAATTTTCTTTAAAGAAAAAAACGAATATATCTGTTTATTTCAAACTGTAACAATTTAATGTTTAAAGAAAACGTAAAAAATGTCAAATTAACATTTTTTCAAGCATTAAAGTTAATGCAACCATTTAAAATATATTTAATTCAATTATTTAAATTTGTTCTGTTTTCAGCGACAGGACGAAATAAATTCATTTGAGAACAATGTTATTTAAATTGGCTGGAGTATAAATTTTTACGTTAATCATCAACCATTTATTTTTTATTTCGATGATCTGATTTCGTTTAATATCTGTGTAAAGAGTTATAACTGGGGCTAGGACAACAGCATATTTTTTATTGTTTTGACTCTCGAGTGTGTGTCCGTGGATATCTTATATGCTTTTATATAGAATGATGTGGTTCCCGGTTAATTAACTGTGTCTAACTGTGTCGGATATATACTCGAAAGTCAAAACAATCATAAGAATGTTCTGTTGTAATAGCCCTTGTTATAACATAGTGCGAATATGAAGTGCCTTCGTGTATATATATATATATATATATATATATATATATATATATATATATATATATACTAACAGAGCGGCCCGACGTTGCTCGGGATTTAATAAGGATCAATTAATGTTTCACTATCCCGTATTTTATTGTCATCGAAATTGCTATTTTAATCGTCTATTTTTTAATCAAATCGATTATCTCTATTTGGAGACCAATTGCGAGGCACCGCGAGGAACTTTTATATTCTTCGCTGCACTAAGTTATCATAAATACATTGCTCTGTAGAGAACCTACTGTTGATTTTAAAACATTATTTTAAATATAATGTCAAGCATCAAAGTTTAAAAAACAAAAGTCATATATCATGCTTAAAGTGTATTCTAAACTCATTCATTCATTTTGAACGCGTCCCTATCATATCAAAGAACTTACTGTGTATTTTATATGCCTGGCCTTTCTACTTGTGCGGTGATAATGTATTGAATTAAAGTTTAAAATGCAAAAAATTAAGTGTAATGTTTCAATTATGCTCTAAACAAAAACATTCATTTCGAACGCTTCACTGTCATATAAAAAAAAACAACTGTTCATTTCTTACGCCGGGCACATTTTTTTTGTGGGGTGATAAAACTTCTGAAATGCACGTGTGATATTAAACTGCAAAAGTGGTAACTTTGGCTTAAATCGGACTATTACATAAGTTTTTCGATTATCGATTTTCAATCATTATCGGAACATCCCGGTACAAAATCTAAGAACACTCCCTGGCATAATATATATTTGTGTGATATTTTAAAAAATCGGCCCAGCTATTTTGGAGCCATAGGGAACGAACACACAGACACAGACTCATAGATACACAGACAAAGTTCCTTTTATATAATAGTAGATATAGAGATAAAGATATATACGTATATATGTATCTTTAAGAAAGAACGAAATAATCTATATTTTTATCCATCTCTCCTGAATATTTTCGCAAACTAATAATGATTTCTACAATCATGTATTCATTAAAGTGAGTGTTTATGGTTACGATAAACCTAAATAATGTATATTAATTCTCCATCTCTTTTTGGAATCAACACAGTCTATTGACATTGTTAAAAGTATTTAATATTTTATACCTTATTTTAAATCTTTCTTGTACACAATGCAAGTCTAATCATAATTTTTACAATCTTGCTCCACGTTTGACTAACACAACCACACTCTAATGATACAAACTTAGTATCGACAATGAGAATGTGGTTATAATATAGAATATCAGTGAGGAAAAGAGACGATATGTATTAAATAGTAAGATAAAACTAGACGCAAGTAGAGCAGCAAGTCTGAAAAAAGGGAAGCACTGATGTAACTGCAACATAATTTACGCGGCAAGATAGAGCATTATTGTTATATCTGCAGAGATACCGCTCAGATCATTGATTTCTGCTTTGATCAGGAACAATATCGACTGAGATATTGATAGTCATTCTCTGCTTTATCGTTATTTTCATAGTAGGTGCTCGACTGAGCTCAAATTTATGGTTCCCTCCTTTGTAAAAAATTACAAGAAAACTGGTCTAGCGAGAACCATAGTTGATTATTTATTTTTCTCTTTCTGTGTGTCAAAAAACTAAACGGAACTTCCATGAGAAAAGTTCCCTTCCTAGAACTAACTGTTGGCGGAACACAATTCCGCGTGCTGCTTCCCAACTAACTACAAAATTATCGTTGTCAAGTACAATATAAGCAAATTCTTACTGGGTTATTCTCTTAAATAATCAAGAGTTTTCCAGTTTCAATTATCGTTACGAATTACCGTTTACTGACAAACTCATTAATCTTTATCCTCAAGTGTTCTAGTATTTCGGCCTTTGTAATCGAGTACGAAATAAGCTAACACAGTTGAAAAAATGTCATTAAGCCATTAGCAGTTACCGATATGATATTATTTTTCACCTTGCAAATCATTAGCTCTATAAAGGAGTTGTGTCTAAAAAAATGCCACTCTATATCTCCTTACGCTACACCACCGAATAAATTATTATTCTGTGGGATTAAATACAAAGTAAACTAGAAATATTATATTACAGTATAAAGATAACATAAACAATATTTATTTCAATTCAGAATAACATGAATTGTAAAAGACGTTTTTGTAAAGAATAATTTTTAATGTAAATCAAAATGCCCGGTTCATAGAAAACATTTTGTTTCGTATTTGAAATATTGGCGCCTAAATCATCAATAAAACATATTGCATATTGATATGACTTTATTTTCGTTTTTGTATTGTTACAAATGTGACGAATTGCGTGTTCAATGTTTCAATATCGACGTTTCTCATATACATCGATGGATTTTTAAATGAAATTCGCTTTTCTAAGTTGAAATAGTTTCAGATAAGTTCGTTTTTCAGTGGAGTAAGTTATTTCATGCATTACGGCACAAAAGCTTTAAAAAGAATTGCTCTTTCCTTTAAGATAAGAGATCGTAATTCACTTTTCCTGTGTTATTTTTTTTTCTAAAATGTCGCTTTTTAATCTCAAATAGTTGGTGTTGAGCTATTAATTCTTATATTTATTTTTTACACGCAATGTTTAAACGCCGAGATGAAAGTTTATGGCACAGGCTTTTTCCCGTCCATTGTTTACCTTTCTAACTTGTTTAGTAATATTATCCAGACAAACACTAGCATCAACTAGAAGCAACTTAATATGATACACACTGTATACATGTATATGTGCGTGTCTGTTGTTATATTTTGTATTTAGGAAGCAAGTTGTTATTGATATGCATATGATTGATAGCTTTGCATATTTAACATGTTGATGGTATTTACTATCTGGGCAGATGTATGACATATCTTCGAGAATTAAATATAAATGCAAAATTGTTAAATAAGTATACAATTAATTCTTATAAAAATAAATGTAGAAATATAAAACAATATTAATAAAAGCAATACATTAATATATATATATATATATATATATATATATATATATATTAGATTCGATGGCATTCTATTTTTCTTCTCTTGCACAACACTTTAAAGAAAATAATAAAAACAACAATTCCTGAAGACAATGGTGACGATCGAAAGCGCTTGAAATGGCAAATAGAATAATTGAGCCACATTCTGTGAGTTTTAAACGGTGACTCAGAAATATGCCCGTTGTGTGTGTGTGTGTGTGTGTGTGTGTGTGTGTGTGTGTGTGTGTGTGTGTGTGTGTGTGTGTGTGTGAAAAGTGAATGCTATACATCAAACATCAAAACACAAATTTGAAAATACATGGTAATATATGGTTCTAGTCTTACGACTGCCTATGGGAATTTTACACGGATAATTATGGGTATCTTAATGCCATATATTTTCATAAATTATTACCAAGCTCTACTCATATGCTGAGTACTCTTGAAGTAAATACAAAATATTAATACAGTATACCTCCTTATACCATTTTATGTAGATGCATTATATATGCATATATAAATATATATATATATATATATATATATATATATATATATATTTCTTGTACGGATGATTGTGTAAGCGTGAAACACTCGTGTCTGAAGTTGTGAAAACTTATAATTATTTATTTTTTATACATTATAGTAATAAAACTCTTTTAAGTTAAAGTAAAGTTGAGAGCTATCTGTGAATTGAGAATACGACCGGGAATTAGTTCTGTGCATCATCCACAAACTTCATGTTTGTTCGAATATTTCATCGCTATCTGAATTATGACAGGCCTACTTACATGTTTTTTTTATAAATAAGTTAATTCAATTCCATTTAAATACTAATTCTACATAACGAAATGCAAGAACTCTAGCCTACAAAGCTAAGGTTGAATGAATTCGAGTTCCACGACCAGTAGTAATTATCACCTTTTGTACAAATCACTTCGTAAGAATGGAACATTGGTGTCTGTAAGTATAAAAAGTGATTAATATCTATGGAAAAATATTTTTATAAGTCCGTTTAAGTAAAATTAAAGCTAAGCCCTATTTGTGGATTGAGAATAATGCCCTGAATTATCTGCGTGCATTAGTCACAAACTTCGTCACACACACACACACACACACACAACACACACACACACACACACACACATATATATATATATATATATATATATATATATATATATATATATATATAAACCAAAGCTAAGTAAAATCCTTAACTGTTTCGCATAAAATTCAAACAAATATTCTTTACATTTCCAGGCATATTGTAACTGATATTTTTCTCCACTTAAGTAGACCATTTCGCAGTTTACAATCCCATTTCACTTAAGTAAGTCAATGCTATAGTAAAGACAAATTCGGTAAAAAAAAGAGAAGAAATTATGCTAATTTATTTAGAGGACATGAAAACTTTATTTAAGTACGATACTTAATATAATCAGCCATCGAAAGCCAATTTTTTTTTTAGACATCAGTGACCCCCCCTTCCTTGTACACTGCCATTTCCTTTCCGGATCCCTGCTCCGAACTTATGCTCTTGATCCATCATCTCATCTAAAGATGAGGGGCTCTTATGCCTTACACAACAATTTATCAGTCTGTACTATTGTCTATAAAATGATATCATCAACAATTAGATAAGCTGTTTTTAAATTTCCTCTCTTGACAAAATTGCCAACCGAAATAAAAACGGATTTTCCTTTGCAATAGAGGATAGAACTGAAGCAGTATACTTAATGTACAATACGTGCGTACTAAACTAAACCACCTTTGCTACCTATATACAATCGCCTATACTGAATCCTCATCAGCTCAAAACTCTCTGTATCCCCAGACTCTTAATTTCTCAAATCTTATATCACCAAGACATCCTTCTTAATTGATACAAGAATCCTCCTGAGCAGTTCAACATCCAGTGATCATATATCTAATCCTCATGAAATTGCTTATATCACCCTGAATATTACCTTAAATTTTCATTCTATCCCTAAGCTAAGTAGAACACCTAATAATACTCTAGTCAACTACTTCTAAAATTAGATAAACCCAGTTTCAATATTAGAAGTGCTTCGTCCCTCACCTTGACTACGGACTTGTACAATAAGCCATGAAACTATTATACCTAAAATTCCTCTCAAAACTGCAAAATACTGCTGCTTGTATACTAAGTACCTCCTATAGATACTTTACCTCCAAGATGACTGCCTTGTCTGTTTTGCATGACAAACCTTATTATTTTTTACTTAAATTCTCTTTCTTCTGATCACTAACAAATCAAAACTGCTCTATTTCCTAAGTTGCCACTAAACCTAATCCGTCTCACGTAACTTAGAGGGGTCCTTGCTCTCCGCCCTTGACCCTAACAAACTCGTAAATCGATACCCATTAACACCTAACATTTCCTAGGCATTCTCCTGATTATAACTCCGAAGTCATAACCAAGCTTCTAAGTAAATACTTACTAGCCATAGTCCTATACATTGACTTAAAGTAATCTATAATGAACAGTAACCATTAATATCTCTTTATTAAGAGATAGTATTGCAATAGTTATTACACAAACTAAACCGGTACTCATTGAAATAAAAACTTCCGGATATTAAGAGAAAGGTGTAGTCATTCTCCTTCGTTGTAGTCTAAAGGCAACTTACTCAAATTACTCAAATTGTCTAAAATTCCATGCATTCGTATACAATACTACTTATCCATCCATCTATACTTTAACTATACTTACAGAATATGCAATAACCTATATCTATCAGGTATAACTGTACTCCATATCAAATGTTCTCTTGTATCTATACTGAGCATATCTTATCTTTCAGTCTTACTAAATGTCCGGTTTGGGCACCAAATCAGAATTTCTAATAGCAAGTAGATCATACTCTAACACTTTATCCTAATCCTAAACCTACTAAACCATATCTAACCATACATTCCTAAACCTACTAAACCATGTCTAACCATACATTGCTAAAGTTACAAAACTATATCTAACCATACATTAACTCGTCTCTCTCGATCCAATGCTGTAGCAAATTTAGCTGCTTCCACTGCATGAATTTTTACCTATACCCTCTCCCAGTAAAAATGAAAATGGAAAGCATAATAATGCCCTTTTTTAACCACGCTTGAGGAGTGAAAATTTTCTGTAGAAGCTAACCTAAATGCCCGATTTTTCCAGGAGATATTAACCTAAATAACCAATAAATATTAACTACCCATGCGGGGTCGCAGAAATACCTGGATTAGGACCCAGGCGCGGGGCGAACCCCCTCGGAGCTGATCGACCCGTAGGTCTTCCCAGGCCACCCGTCTAGGAGAAGGAAAACTCTGAAACTAAACCTAGGGGAGGGAGGCCTCTTCAGTCCTGGACGACAACCTTCCTAGAGCTGGTGACTCAAACAAATCACCGGTTAGCAAACCTAAACTGCTTAAGGAGGAGATAGACTCTGTCTATCGCCCGGCTTTCATACTCCTTCTTTGCCTATTGGCCAGGCGTAGAGGTACTATCACAGGGACTCGTCTGAATCACCCAGTGGTTGACCTTGTTTCCTGACTAGGGCAATGAACGCCGCTTTTCCCCACTCCCGCCACATCCCATCCCCCTAAACTGGACACAGTCGGGTGCTTCAGTGCCATATATGTCGGTGCAGTTGGACTGGGCTGGCTTCGCCTAATGGATTGAGGGTACCGGATTGACAGTTCCTGGCTGCTGTTTCCGACTGATAGTACAGGAGCCCTAACTCTTTGGTAGCGCTTAGAGCGGCTGCTCCATCTACAGTTGTAAAATATCGGGATGTTTGTAGTGCCATGTCGCGCATGGAAAGGGACCCTGCACTCATCCCCGGTGGGCTTTCCTGAGGCCACAATCCTGTGGGTGAGGACAGCTGATGGTCTACTTGTATTGCATGTCTGGTATTCTGCACAACTACTTGTCCAGCACCCCCTCACTCATCCACCCTAACTGAAACTTTTAAATAAAATAAAATGAAATGACAGCTCAAGCAAAAGTTACGTTTAAACCAGGACCAAACTCAAAGAAAACCAACCTGCCTCCTCCCTTGAGGCTTGCATTTACTAATATCCGCGGGCTTAGAACTAACTTAGATGATGTTGAGTCATTTCTCCTTGTAAACACCCCGGATATCTTAGCATTAAGTGAAACTAACCTTCACTCCTCCATTCCCTCTAACCACTTTAACATGCCTGGTTATCTCCCACTCTACCGTAAGGACTCGGACAGACATATGCATGGACTTGGAGTCTATATTCGAAACACCCTCCCCCTAACTAGAGAAATAAAACTAGAATCAGAGGGCCAGGCCTTTATGTGCTTCAGACTAAATATGCAACACAATATTAGCTACTTGTATTTTCTCTACCGCTCTCCCTCAAACCAAGACTGTACCCTAATAAACAAAGTCTCAGACAGCATAGATATAGCACTCTCCCTCGATACTAGCGCACAAATACATGTATTTGGTGACTTCAATGTCCACCACAGTAACTGGCTAGGATTCTCAAATCACACAGACGTAGCTGGTAGCGCAACTCATAGCTTCTCTATATCTCATTCCCTATCTCAGTTGGTTACATTTCCGACACGTTTCCCAGACCAGCACGATCAACATGCCTCACTTCTAGATCTCTTTCTGACAACGGTTCCCAATGACTGTACAACAAATGCCCACAGCCCACTCGGGAATGCTGATCACGCTGTGATAATGGTAGAAATCAGCCTGAATTCTCGCCCTAAAACTGAAGACCCACTTCTCAAAACAACGAGGTATTACAAAAAGGCTGATTGGGAAGCCATCAGGGAGCTCATCAGAGATGCCCCATGGCAAAATATCTTTACTCTTCCAGCGGATCAGTGTGCAAATGAGACAACTGAATGGTTCAAAACTGCTATTGAAGCACATGTTCCCGCACGGAAATACTATAGCAAGCCCCACTCTCCCCAATGGTTTACTTCTGCTTGTGCAGCTGCCATTTGTCAAAGGCATCATGCGTTCCGCAGATTCAACCGACATAAGTCCAGCTCAAATAAACAGAAGTTTATAGAAGCTAGAAATAATTGTAAGAGAGTGATAGACACAGCTAAGACTGATTACTCTGAAACCACCAGAAAGCGCATCGAAGCACAGAAATTAGGAACCCGGGATTTTTGGAAAATCTACAACAGCGTAGTTAATAATGGACAGTCAATTATTCCCCCACTAACAAACAATCATGAGGTTGCTTGCACGACAACTGACAAGGCTAATCTGCTTGCCAGTCGGTTTGCCTCAAACTCCACACTGAACTCGGTACACCACTCACTCCCTGATTTTCCTCTGCGAACAGACGCCACACTTGACGATTTGAAAATCACCCCTTCTCAGGTACATGCTATTATAAAAAACCTAGACACCTCAAAAGCATGTGAACCAGATCTCATCCCGGCTGTGCTATTAAAAAAATGCTCTGCCGAGGTTGCTCCAGTTCTGTCCAAACTTTACAATAAATGCCTTAATGAATCTTGTTTTCCCGACTGCTGGAAAACCGCCTCTGTGGTACCAGTCTTCACGAATTCTGGTGAAAGAACTGACCCACTAAATTATCGCCCCATTAGCCTCCTCCCGCTTTTCGCCAAAATATTTGAGTCCTTAGTTAATCAAGCCCTAGTCCAGCACCTAACAGCTGCTAAACTCCTGACTGACAAACAATATGGATTCAGGCTAGCCCGTTCAACAGCAGATATATTAACTGTAGTTTCTGAACGTATATACCGTTCATTGGATAAAACAGGGGAGGGTAGAGCGGTGGCACGATGATCTTCTAAGGAAAATTAGATCATATGGAATCACTGGAAGAATTCATAATGTAATTAAATCCTTCTTAAGTAATAGAAAAATCAAAGTTGTCCTCGACGGACATACATCCAAACAATATGACATAAATGCGGGAGTACTTCAGGGGTCTATCCTTGGACCTCTATTATTCCTGATATTCATAAACGACCTCCCTGATAATATTGTTTCGGAGATGGGTATATTTGCCGATGACACCACTCTCTATAACAGATATGAGGGGAAAACAAATGAACACATATCCAAGGAAATGGCAGAAACACTAGAGGACGACCTCCAATCCGTAGTGGAATGGGGACAAAAATGGTTGGTCACGTTCAATGCTGCTAAGACTAAGCTTGTTTCCTTCAATAACTACAAAAAACCTTTTCTACCACCAATAGCAATGGCCAAGAACACATTGCCTGAAAGTACTTCTTTTAAACTCCTCGGCCTAACGTTTACAGGGAATATGAACTGGAATAGATAAATTGAAAGCATTGCCAGGGCTGCTGCAAGGAAGGTTGGCTCCCTCTACCGTGCTAGAAAACTACTTACGCCTGCCAGTATCCTATACCTCTATAAGGCAACCATTCGCCCATGTATGGAGTACTGTTGTCACATCTGGGCTGGTGCATCTGCTGCTTGTCTCTCGCTCCTGGACAGGGTTCAAAAAAGAGTCGCCAACCTGATAGGTCCTGAACTGTCATCTAGGCTTCAACCTCTGTCCCATCGACGAGATGTTGCATCCCTCTGCCTGTTCTACAACCACTTTAATGGTGAATGCTCTGACGAACTGCAAACACTTGTACCTCCCCGACGTAACTACCCCCGACAAACCCGACAAGCTACTAAGTCCCATCCCTTTACAGTAGAGATCCCTAGGTACAAGAAAGCCTTTTACTCCAATAGTTTCTTCCCCAGAACTGCGGGTCTTTTGGAACTCCCTTCCGGGATTCTGCTTTCCCAACTGCAATGATATGCAGAAGTTCAAGTGTAATGTTAGCAAACATCTTTCTACTCTTCTCCCCTCATAATGACCCCGCTAATTAATTCCCTAATAGTAGCCCCCTGCTTCAAAGTGGCACTGTGCCTTGTTTGGGGTGAAAATTGAATAAAAAAAAAATTAAAAAAATATATACGCTGAAAGGGTTTTAACAGACGAGCGTTCCCTATTATAAATTCCAGTAATATATGTGTATCCTCCAATTTAAACTTAGGTAATTATCATTTACTATCATAAACTCTTTTCATGAAATGAAATTATCTATTAAAATATAGTAGGAAGAAAACATATTTCCAAAAGTACAAGAAATCCATATTTTAATATGATTTAGGTCAATTTTCTTCCAGTAAAATCATCGGTATAATTTGAACTTTGAAAATTCGTTAAAAACGAGATTTTTTTTTCAAATAAATGAATTATTTATTTATATTCTTTAATCCAAATTTTCGGCTACATGAGGATTCCTCAGGGCGATACCAACAATGATTTTTTGCAAATTTCTCGTTATTCATCGATAGTTAATCGAACTCAATATTTTCATATGGATTTCTCCTTATGTTACTACGAATATCGATTTATTAAAAAATATTTTTTAATAAGATCGGAAGAAATAAACAACTTTCGACTACACCTAAATATCTAGACAATTAAAAACAATATGTTTATCACCTTGAGGAAGACTCATAAAGCTGCAGATTTTGATTTAAAAATAAATAATTTACAGAGTGAAACCATAAAGATGTCGCCATAAAGAAAACAACACTACAGGTTTATTTTAACATTTTATTGAAAAAATCAGTTCAGGTAATTTAATTATGTAATAGCATGTAATCAATGTAGCCGCCTTCAACCTCAATCTCCGCTTCGATACAGATCAGGAACTGGAAGCATGCGTTTTCCACAAAAAACGGTTTGTCTTTTCTAGGCCGACAAGGTTATCGCTCCATACTTTAAAAAATATCCTGCATCGTGTTATCTCTAGTTCTCACCAAATCGTCATTAGTGATTTGTAGGTCTATGACAACAGCATATTCTTTTCATTGTTTTGACTCTCGAGTATATATCTGACACAGTTAGACACAGTTAATCAACTGAGAGCCACATCACTCTATATAAAAGCATATAAGATATCAATGGATACACACTCGGAAATCAAAGCACTGAAAAGAATATGCTGTTGTCCTAGCCCCAGTGATTACTCACTGAGAATAATCAGTGATGTTTCCTGGGGTATCAGATTTCCATTACTCCCCATCTCTTTTAATAACATTTATAAATGATTTCGAATTATTGCCACATCAACTTATGATTTATTTCTCGCTTGCAACGAAAATGATCTTCTGTGGGATGTGCGTGAAATTAAGCCTCTCTAAGGTCCCAGTATTATATGCACTCTTCAAGTAAAAGTCTGGTTAGTGCTCTCTCTTTTCATTCTTTCCATCTTTGTCGCTTCTTTACAATTATTTTCTGTGGTATTAGCCGGGGTTGATGCCTTTATTGTATATAACCCTTTTAGTCGATTCCGTTCTGTGATTTTCAAACAAATCTCTCCAGTTTTCCAATATTCTAGAATTCCTTCGACAATCATTGCAAATTATGTTTACGTTTACTATTAATTTCTTACTGGTAGCAACCTAATGTCTGTTGTACAATATAGTCACCGCTAATCAAGACTTGAGGGCAATTCAAGAATAAGGGTTAATAGGTTCAGCTATAATCGATGGAATTTGTATAATTTATTTTAGAGTACGGCTCATCAAAAACATTGGACTTGAAAACAACCATTTTATTATCTATGGGAATGAAGTAACAGATAGGTCAAAAGGATATCGCCCACTAGATTTCAAAGTCTGTTTTGCGCCCTGTCCATGTAGGAAAGGTGCTCTGGACAGCTTCTCTCCTGATGTAGCAATAGTACTCCATCATGAATAGGTTTATTAATTTCTACCTTCACGTCTCAGAGGATTTTTAGGTTTTCGTTTCCAGTAATGTCTCCGGTTTTCTCTCTATAATGTGTCTGCATCTTCAAAATGCAGTCATTTATTAGTTCTAGTAAATAGTATTCTCCCACGCTATCTTGTCTGTTCTTGCATTTTTATGTGCTATTTTGCTGCATATCTTGCTGATGTGATTTATCGTTTCGCCCTTTTGCACACAATATCATAATTGACTGTTTTCTTGGGGTTTATTTTATCTTCAATGTATTTCTTAATCGCATTATACTATACAGCTGATAGTAACTATTCTATTTATCTGTTTAAGTATCCTCTTGTTAGTCATGTACAGGAATATTCGTGATTCGCTTTCTCATTGCGATTTTGTTTTGGTTTCGCTGTTTTTATATTCTTCGTGTAATGCCGTTTCTTGTGGGATTTTAATGCTTTTTAGGCTAATCAATGGGGGTACAAATGCTTCGAGATCAACAGAGCTCGTTTTTCTTTCATGTACACTTGGCTAGTATCATCTTTCGTGTGTAGTACATTGTGCATCCGCATCTTCTGGCCAAGATGTCTTTTAATTTCAAAAGTCTATGATTCATCCTGAGAGTCGTATTAGTCATACTGTCCCGGTGTTTATTCATTTGACAATATTTCTATAGAGTTTTCTTGTTCAAAATTCCCTTACACTTTTAAAATATTTCTTACCAATTTTCACTCTCATTTCTATAGATTTGATGGCTTCTAGAATTCTTAATACGCATGGGTATAATGTTTATCAATACCCCCTCATCACCTCTTCCTGAAGCAGTTTTATTCAGTTTGATATTTCCAATCATCATCTTTTCATCTCTAGCAATGAATAACGGTAGTGGTGATAGAGTCTCCTTCGAAAGAGTCTCTCTTTTTAACCGATTTCATGATTTTTTGATCTATGTAAACGAGCATCCCTTTTTTTCTTGACAGTTTCCTTTCTGTTTTTCTAAAAGTACTTACCTATTGTTAAGGTATTAGTAGCACCATTTTCTAAACTGTCCTATTAAGATCTTCCACATAGTTGGTAAACCGATTATTGCCTGTAGTTTGAAATCATTCATTTTGTGTATCTTTTTGTATTAACGTAGTTTTGCGTATTTCATGTAGGTAGTGAGCTTTTTAAACCGGTGTACATGTATTCTATCGTAACCTGGAACTTTCCATTTTCCTTAGAGTGGTATTGATCTTTTCTTCGTTAATTTCTTCTTCGTGTTCTTATTTAGTTTCTCTTTGCGAGTTAGATTTCATATCTTTCATTCTTTTCTGATCACTTTCGTCTTATTTTGTCTTAGTTTGTTTGTTTGTTTTTAATTGTGTGATCTAAATTTCCAATATAATTTCACATCCACGTTTTGTCTGTCCATTGTTTATGACAGGTTTTGTTTAAGTTTTATTTTCATGCTTAGTGATTTCACCCCTGCATATATTAAGCTGTTTATGTATGTGTTAATATCTCTTGAGATGTATAAAAAGTTTGTTTTTCTTTTCTGTATCTTATTTTAATTTCTTCCAATCTATGTACCTAAGAGATATGATTCTTTTGTCCTCGTTCATAAATCGTTTGGTGTTTTCATCTTCTTTTGCTTCACCATCGGTTGGTTCTATAATTCCGTAGTCTCCAGTCTACTCGATTTCAGCTTTAATGTTTTTTACAGTTGTCTACGTGTTAGTTTGCAAAAGAGTGTTTCCTGATTTGTGGTATGCAATCCTTTGTTTAGTTTTCTGATATGATTTTGCATATCGTACCGGTCATGTGCCCATTGATTTTTCATTCGCTTTCGAAAGACTTTTTGTTTATTGACTTTTGTAGTACCTGTGGCAAACACCAGTGTTTATCATATTTTTATGAGAGATATCTGAACTATCACACACGCATAAACGGACAAACAGATAATACAGATGTGAAAAATTATTTACTATAAATTTTCTTAAATTTTCTAGAAAAATTGGAGACACGTTCTCCTTCCATGGATTTCATCGGTAAAATTCGGGGTACTGAAAATGAGGTCAGCGATTTTCTTTTCAGAAAACGTTTTAACAAAACATCGTATAAATTCAAATATATTTATATTAATCCGCATACATTCAAATTATCAATATTAAAACTAACTTTCCTTTGAACATTGATTTCAACACCTGAACAAGAACTAAAAAGGAATCGCAGTTTGGCGACTTGTAAATATAGGAAATAGATGTACAAATAAACTTGTAAATATAGGAAATATATGTACAAATAAACTTGTAAATATAGGAAATAGATGTACAAATAAACTTGTAAACATAGGAAATAGATGTACAAATAAACTTGTAAATATAGGAAATAGATGTACAAATAAACTTGTAAACATAGGAAATAGATGTACAAATAAACTTGTAAATATAGGAAATAGATGTACAAATAAACTTGTAAATATAGGAAATAGATGTACAAATAAACTTGTAAATATAGGAAATAGATGTACAAATAAACTTGTAAATATAGGAAATAGATGTACAAATAAACTTGTAAATATAGGAAATAGATGTACAAATAAACTTGTAAATATAGGAAATAGATGTACAAATAAACTTGTAAATATAGGAAATAGATGTACAAATAAACTTGTCAATATAGGAAATAGATGTACAAATAAACTTGTAAATATAGGAAATAGATGTACAAATAAACTTGTAAATATAGGAAATAGATGTACAAATAAACTTGTAAATATAGGAAATAGATGTACAAATAAACTTGTAAATATAGGAAATAGATGTACAAATAAACTTGTAAATATAGGAAATAGATGTACAAATAAACTTGTAAATATAGGAAATAGATGTACAAATAAACTTGTAAATATAGGAAATAGATGTACAAATAAACTTGTAAATATAGGAAATAGATGTACAAATAAACTTGTAAATATAGGAAATAGATGTACAAATAAACTTGTAAACATAGGAAATAGATGTACAAATAAACTTGTAAATATAGGAAATAGATGTACAAATAAACTTGTAAATATAGGAAATAGATGTACAAATAAACTTGTAAATATAGGAAATAGATGTACAAATAAACTTGTAAATATAGGAAATAGATGTACAAATAAACTTGTAAATATAGGAAATAGATGTACAAATAAACTTGTAAATATAGGAAATAGATGTACAAATAAGCTCATAGTAAGAAAGGGTTAAACACCTTATCTGATTCAATCAGTCTTTGTTGCATCTGGTGCTTTAGAATGACTACGAAACACGGTGGTAGCCGTGTTGCATAAATAAACATACTAATTAAACTTTAGATATTAAAGTTGACTTTGGTTCGAAGATTATTATTGTGATTACTATTATTACTAATATTTTATTATGATTTTTATTTGTGTTATTAATACTAGAAGTACTATTACTATACTCATCGACTTTATTTTCACTATAATTTTGATTGAAACTAAACAGAGAAAATATCAATCATGGGCTTTTTGTAGATTATTTAATTTGACAATATTTAACTGCATGCATTTACTTTCCGGAAAATGTCAAGTAACATTGCTAGTTTCATGTTCGAACTATTTTGTGAATCGCTGTTCGTAATCAATCGTAATCGAAAGAGGGTGAAAAAGAGAAAATGAGAGAAACAGACAGAAAGGAATAGAATCGGCGATGTTGTAAAATCTGTGTTCGGCCGGGTGACATATTCTTGAATTACAAGCACCGAGCGAGTTCCCATGGATACGATTGAATTGGATGAAGGCAGGAAGGACATGAACGTGGGCCGGTAGCAACTATAGAATCTCAGCGATTGGAAATGATCACTCTGAAATTAGCATTTTCCTATTGGTTCGAGAAAAGAAAAATGAAAATAGAACGCAAGGAATTAAATGAATGGAAAGTAAGAATATAACAATGAAATGATAAAAAAGAGTCTGAAACATTATTTTGTTTGCAGGCGCGTATAAGTTAAGCTATACCGTTGATAGGAGGTGAATTTTACGCTGTTTTCTCATGATCGAGGCAGTATTGACGTTTGCGTACGCATGAAAAGTTCGCTGGTTGGCTGTAAGTGATATAACATTGCCCTTTTATAATGAGCGCGAAACATGATCATTTCCGACTGAGAGGCCGTCAACCAAGATAGAGTTTCCTGTAGGCAAGTTTGCACTTTATCATACTGTTATCTTCGGGAGTATTTAATTGCCTTGACAGTAAAAGGCTTCTTTTTCTCTAAATTACTAAATAAGAAACTTTAAACGGTTGTTTTGTTAGTCTACAAGCAACTATTTATAAAATTCAAACGTTTATAGTTTCCGATAATACAAATAACATATAGTCTCCTAGATACACAATTTATCTAATAATAAAATAGTAATTTTTGCATTAATGTATTCATTACAGTCAGATTTAGCTAGGTACTTATAAATGTTTCTTCATGCAGGCCCGTGTCATAAGAAAAATATTTTATTCAGTATTTATTTTTATGTAGGGTTTTGGTTCGGTTATATATTTATATTGAGTAAAGCGATTCATAATTGTGAATAAAAATTCTGTTTCAAAAGGAAAAACAAACAAAATCAACTCGATTGTACGATCGTTTCGGAAACGATGTTCATTTTATTGAAATCGACAATAATTTGACAGAAGTTTTGCCATTTAAGACATAGTCTCCCCATCAGCAAAAAGGGGGGGGGAGAAGTTAAAGACGCCCAAATAAAACTAGCATTTTAGTCGTGAGTAACTGATTTTTAATTCACAATTATGAATACTTTTACTCAATATTAATATATCTCTAGTATACCTATACCTATTGAGCTTATTGTATATCTAAAGTACAATGGGCATTGTTTTCTTTTAAAAGTATTAATGCATTTACTAATACATTAAAATAAACTCTGCTCTTTAGACGCTAGGTCTAATTCCCTCTAATATATATATATATATATATATATATATATAGTATTTCTATCTATTCATCAACTATATCTGCATATATATGTGTTTGTGTTTGTTTGTGTGTGTGTGTGTGTGTGTGTGTGTGTGTGTGTGTGTGTGTTTAAAAAGTCTTTGAGACCTTAATTGATCAAGCACTAGTCCATTACTTCATAAAAGCTTATCTTCTTTCTGATAAACAGTACAGATTTGGGCAATATTATTCTACTGCAGATAGTTTTACAGTTATCTCTGAGCGCGTATGCCATGCACTCGTTAAGGCGTAAGACGTGAGCCGCAAATATATGGTAATGCTAGTTAAACTAAGCTGCTCTTCTTTAAGAATTACGAGACGACTTTCCAACCATCGATTTCCATCACCCTACCTGAGAATTTTTCCGTCAAACTCCTCGGCCTAACATTTGCGGGCAATATGAACTGGGGCAAATACATTAAGGACATTGCGAAGGTTGCTGCAAAGAAGATGGGTTCCCTCTATCGAGCTAGAAGACTAATCACACCTGAGAGTATCCTGTACATCTACAAGGTAACGATTCGTCGATGCATGGAATATTTCTGCCATATCTGAACTGGTGCATCTACCACGAGCCTCTCTCTCTTGGATAGGGTCCAAAAAAGAGTTTTAAATCCCACTTTGTCAAGTAAGCTCCAACCCCTGTGCAATCGTCTGTGTTGCATCTCTGTGCTTGTTTTACAAATATTTACATGTAGTGTGCTCTGATAAACATGTTTTACTTGTACCCCCTCGATGTACATATCCCCGACAAACCCCTTAACAACAAAGTCTTATCCCTTCGCTGTTGAGGTTCCTAAATGCCAGAAAGCTTTCTCCTTGTAATAGTTTCTTCCCTCGAACAGCTAAACTTTGAAATTCCCTTCCTGCTCCCTGCTTCTCTGACTGTACTGATATGCGGTAGTTTAAATGTAAAGTAAACACACATCTTGTTAATGTTTCGTAGGCATAGTCCCAAATATTAACCTTACGTCCAAAGCGTGATAAGTCTAGTTAGGAGTAAATGTGGGTAAACTATATATATATATATATATATATATATATATATATATATATATATATAAATGTATTATATATATGCATAAAATACATAAATATATATATATAAATACATATGTATATATCTTATATTATATATATATATGTATATATATTATATTATATATATGTATATGTACATATATATATGTATATATATATATATATATATATAATTATCCACTGACACGTGTTTCGTCGTCCACGACTCATCAGAATAGCTGAATCTGATGAGTCGGGGACGACATTTGGGGGTACCAAATTGTTCAAAGGGAAAATCATTCCCAGCTCGCATTTAGGTAAAACTATACTTTTGCATAAATAACTGAATTCATTAAAAAAGTATCACTAGCAAAAACAAATAAAACGCACAGAGAGAGAGAGAGAGAGAGAGAGAGAGAATTGCTTGCTTGCACTTTTTCATGTTATTTCGCATTCATTTTTCTCCCATATATATATATATATATATATATATATATGTACATATATATATATATATATATATATATATATATATATATATATATATATAATAGTAGACGTATGTGTGTGTATAAATATCTTACAGGTAAACTCTAAAACTACTGGTCACATAGCACTGAAATTCTCAGGAAATAATATTCATGCACCAAGGGTGGTTTATAGCGAATAATATCTTTGCTTACATGCATGTATATCGCATAAACGCATCGGCAAATTTGCATGTAAAATGTTAATTAAGCATTATCTGACATTTTGTTTTGTTTTTTGTACGCACGCGCGTACATTTGTTTTTTCTCAGGTTGGAACGCTCGGTTCTTTTCAATTTCAATTCTAACTGATGACAGAAACTCATTTGTTTATGTTTGTGTATAAAAAAATAAAAAATAAAAACGAAATCATACGTATATTTTACTCGAGGTTTGAAATTTATAAATATGAAAACAAACATATATATCTTTTTTACGATATACGTAATTTCATACATTATTTTAAGACGGAGGAGGAGGAGGATGACAGACGGAATACGGACAGTGCTGAAATAATAACGTTAGTATTTAGAAAGCCATACTTAATATGGGGAGGGGGAGGTATTATTTAAACTATTTTGTACTTTCACCTAACAATTTATTAAATAAGACACTGACATGCATTATCTCTATTTTTGTTTAGTATTAGTTAATATTAAGTATCCGTTTTCTTGATTAGTTTATTGTAAAGCAAGTTTTGCCTAATCACTAACTGTACTTTGAAATATGTATTTTTTGAGTAGCATGAATTTTAAATAAGATGCTTCTACAGTGTAGTACCCATATTTGAAAAATACAAACAATTCATAATGAAATCACGTATTTCGAAAAAAACTGCTGAGTCTTTTCCGGAAGTGACTCAATGTGTTGAGAATGGGGAGGACAAGCACGATTATGTTGCTTTAAAAAGTATTCTGGAGGCCGCCAAGGATTACCAAACCTTCTTTCTTAGGTGAGATTGGGGTGTGGTGAATTAGTGCCTGTTCATTCTCCCAAGCATTACCACCACCTTTTCTGTTTATGGAGAGGGGGCCAGTAGATGATTTCGCTAAATGCTGCGTCAGAACAGATACTACACTTTTTTACCAGGTATTACTTCCTTCTTAAAAAAATAAAAAATAACCGACACAGCATATATTTTAAGAAATGGGGAGGGGAATATAGAGTAAGTCTCGGAAATGACTGAAGCACTTTATGATCTCAAAAATACTTTATTTCATATATATTGTCAAAAGAGGTGGGGGATACGGAGTCAGGCCCGAAAACGGCTGAAGTAGTTTACGATCTCCAAATTACTTTATCTAATATATAAAATTTTACGATTTAAACATTACTTTATTTCATGTATATTTTTAACAGACATTATTACATAGTTATTATTTGCATAAAGGGTGGGGGCGACAATGTGGGTTAAAATTATAAAAAATGATTGTCAAAATTAGTAACATATCCAAGAATTATGAAAAATTATGAAATGTGAGTTAATCGATTCGTGTGTTTGTAATGAAATAATCAACCCATACAGCATATCAGTTATTATTTTACTATGGTGGGGAGTGATAATGTGGGTTAAAATTATGAACAATGATTGTCGAAATTAGTAACATATTCAAGAATTATGAAAAATGATGAAATGTCAATAAATCGATTGGTGTGTTTGTAATGAAATGATCATCCCAGACAATATATCAAAGTTATTATTTACGTTAGGGGTGGCCATAATGTTGATTAAAATTATGAAAAATTATTGTCGAAATTAGTAACATATCCAATAATTATGAGAAATGATGAAATGTGAGTTAATTGATTTGTGTTTTTTCCATGAAATAATCGGCCCAGACAATATATCAAAGTTATTATTTTTCATAAGAAGGAGGGGGCGATAATGTGGGTTAAAATTATGAAAAATGATTGTCGAAAATAGTAATATATCCAAAAATTTGCGAAAAATAATGAAATGTAAGTTAATTGATTGTGTGTTTGTTATGAAATATTAAGCCCAGACAATTTATCAGTTTCTGAATTTTCAGTGTCAACGTCTGTGAATGACGTCATAGTTGTAGTGTTGAGTAGAAAGACACATGATTATGTTGATTTTTAACGTGCTGTGGAGTTCTCTATGAATTAACAAACTTTCACTTTTGGGGTGGGGCTGGAGAGTTTTTTTTTTTGGGGGGGGTCACTATGCAATCTCCCACATTGTCATATTCCAAAAATATGAAATAACTATGGAATCATATTCCGGAAATGGCATCGTTTCTTTTACTAATGTGTTGTTGGCGGTTGTGGTAGTAAGGGGAAGAACTATATTTATATTGAAAATTGTGGTAAAGTAAAAGTTGCCTAATGCGTCAATGCATTTATGTAATTATTTGGAAAACCTGCTGAGTTATGGTCAAGAAATGATATCATTTCACTTAAAATAATGCTGTTACTAGTAGGGAGGAAAAGAACACAGTAATGTGGAATTTTGTAGTGAAGCAAGGGTTGCCTAATCACAAAGCTTCTCAACATATTTGTTTATTTGTTTGTAAAGCCGGCTGAGTAGTCTTCCGAAAATTACGTCTTTTTTCGAAATAAATTTGTTGTAGGTAGTGGGGAAAAATGAAACAGAATAATGTCGAATTTGATAACGAAGCAAGAGTAATCTAATCACTTCACTGTGTCAATGTATTTCTGCATTAATTTCTAAATCCTGCTTAGACATCTTCCAAAAATGACATAATTTTTCTTACAATAATAGTGCCGATAGCGAGGAAGGAAAGAAACGCAGGCGAAGCAACGGTTGCGAACTCATTAGCCAACACAATGTATTTATGTATTAATTTTGAAATCCTAATGATCCTTCTTCTAAAAATGATTTCATTTTTCATAATATTATGGTAGCCTTGAGGGGAAGAGAAATTATTTCATATATGTTGTACAATACCTGTCGAGAGTATGTTCAATTGTTTCATATATATATATATATATATATATATATATATATATATATATATATACATATATAAATTATCCGTCTGAAGGTAGGTAAACATATTTTAAATATGTGTTGCAAATTAACTGTCCCAAAAAGGTAAAATTATTTCATACACATTCTGAAAATTACCTGTCCTAGGGAAGGTAAAATATTCTTTTGCTCGAAAGAGTAAATGATACATACACATTAAAAATTATTCTCTCTAACAAATAACAATTATATTCAAAATCAACTCTCATTGTTTATACGGTTACGAGCAACGCCGAGTAGCCCCGCTTGTATTATATCAATGTGTAGCGAAAATTTTTGTATAAATATATGTATATAATATCATCATTTACTAAAAACGTAAACCAGTTTGTACATACCACTCGTAATAGATGTAAAATGGGGAGACCTCATGTTTTGACAAGCTTCTGGGCTTGACCATTACTCCTGATCTTAAATGGAACACATACATTAAATCTGTTGCGAAAGCCGCTGGAAATATGGCAGGATCCTTCTATCGATCCAGTAGATATCTCACTGCTGATGCAATTCTCTTTCTATTTAAGAACCAGGTACGTCCAAGGATGAAGTATTCTTGCCACATTTGGGCAGGAGCTGCTAGAAAGGACTTATCCTGCCTTCAAAATAGACGTCGTAGCCTTGTAAGGGATGTCCTTTACTTTTCCCTGTAACCTCTTTCTCACAGAAGAGATGTTGCGAGTTTGTCTCTGCTTTATCGTTATTTTCATGGCAAGTGATCAACTGAGCTTCAATATATGGTCTCCCCTCCCCAAACTTTCACAAGAAACACCTGTCTATCAAAAAACACTATCACTAATTTCCCCCACTCTTTATCTGTGCCTAAACCTAAACGTAGATCCCATGAGCAAAGCTTATTTTTTAGAACTGCACGCATATGGAATTGTCTTCCATTTTCCTGTTTTCCAGCTAACTAAATATGGTTGTTTTCAAGTATAACGTAAACAAGTTTTTAATGAGCCGTTCCATATGTTAATAAATTTACTGAATTTCCTTTACTAACGATTACTATATTGTCCAATTTCTACTGTACACTCTTTAACCCTTATACTTGAATGGCCTCTTGGCCTTGATAAGCGGTGATGCCCATGTAAAAATAAATATCAAATCTTATTCGATTAAAAATGTTTTGAACTAGAAACTTTTCCGTTTTGTATAAAATTAATAAAGTTACAGATCAATAATTGTATTTTCAGAGCATATATGTAATATAATAGCTTACAAAGTTCCAACATCAGGTATCCTCAGTTGGTAGTTTATTATATTTTAAAAAAATATTACAATATCGTTTTGTTTGCAACGAATAAGTCAATTATATCTTTGTCCCATTTTCAGTGGCTTACTCATTAGATCGACATATTGTTTAAAAAACATAAGAAAAGCATTATTTTGAACAACTTACAGTTCCAATAATCGACATGCACAGCTAAGATATTCTTGTCATGAAAATCACCTACTGTGTTTATTTTACTTCGTATTTTCATATCTCAGTTCATATTAATTATTATTTTTTTAATTTTTTAAAAGGTTTTTATATCATCTTATTTTTATTTTATATTTTATTGTTTATTCATACATGTATATATATATTATATTGCATAATGAATATCATATATGTTTTGAAATATATGTAAATGTACACATATATAATATATATATATAAAATATATATAATAAATATTTTTGCTACACATTTTCAGTTTAAACTCAGAATCAGCTCATTCGTTACGCCGAGCACTTAGCATAAATACGAGTAAACTTTCATTAAAAAATATGGATGAAGCACCTTTAAACAAAGTTTCATAGAAATGATGTATATATATATATATATATATATGTGTGTGTGTGTGTGTGTGTGCGCGCGCGCACGTGTGTGTGTATACTTTGCTGTACACTCAGGTATTTAATAATTATTAAATAGGTATTTAATAATTATTAAATGCCTACAGACACTAGTGAGTCATCCTATCGAGATCGAGTTAAACAATATATATATATATATATATATATATATATATATATAGACATATATATGTGTGTGTGTGTGTGTTTGTGTATAAAGAGTAAAGTTTCCTTACTATTGAACATTTATTTTTACTCACATAAAATTAATATACGAAAGTATAGATTTATGCGTAAACTTTAAGTATTTACTTCAAAAGTGATCAATACGTAGGTAGAGTTAGTTAGTAATTTATAAAATATATATCTCTGACTAGATATGATTTATGTTGTGTACTGTCTTTGTGTATGTAAACGTATATATATATATATATATATATATATATATATATATATATATATATATACGTTTACATATCTACATATATATATATACGTTTACATATGTACATTTGTGTATGTAAACGTATATATATTTATATATATATATATATATATATATATATATACGTTTACATACACAAAGACAGTGCACAACATAAATCATATCTATTCAGTTGCCCAAACAGTCATTTTAAGCGTAATCATTCAGGAATAATTCTCTGGGGATTTTGCAAATGTGTGGATGTGATCAACAAACCTTTAATATTCTTGTTTCTGACTTAGTATACTTCGAAGAATACTCTAACAATTTAGATGCCGTTATTATTTGGTTTGTATTTCGTTTTATTTGGTCCATTTCGCGTTTCCATTGCCATTATATGTTGTAATTATTCAGAACATAAAGCCAACCGAACAGATCTCTTTAAATAGCGTATATGTACTCTAAGGCCTATTTTTTTAAGTTGGCAGTTTAAATAGATGATTTTAAAAAAACTAAGTAAATTTTCATGTTAACTTTTGAAGGTGTATGAAAATGAACTTTTTATTAGACTTATTAGGGTATAGATTTGCAAAATTTAATAGTACACCCTCATTTGCACGTTTAAACTCAATGTATTGATGGTGTCAGCTTTCATTTTAATGTTAGGTTGTCATCGGTAAAATTGCATTTTTTTTATTCGGTGATACATTTAGCTGTCTCTTTATGTGTTGTACATTCGTCTCTATGAAAGAACGATGTGACACCATGTTGTATTTTGTCTGATACTCTGGGAAAAATAATCCGAGGATAATCTTAGTATTTCAGCAAGGGTGACTGCTCTTTGAGCAACAGTAAGACAAAATTATAGGAAGCTCTCCCGGACATGTTCATAATGTGTTTTATATCACCCACTTTAAAAAAGAATATAAATAATGTATGCCATAAAGCAAGGATGATAATCTTACTTTATTAGCAATTTTGTTGGTTTATGCAGATTTAAACAAATTAATTGTTTCTAAAATGCAATGAAAAAAATTCTTATCAACAATACAGAAATAAAAATTGTGTTTTTCTGCTTACATTTAAATAGATTGATATATTTAATAAAATTTTCTGTTAAATGAATGATAAAACATGAATCTGTAAATTAAATAAGTTAAATTTATTTCATCAGATTTTCAAAGTAAGACCACAATGTTATTTAATCTAAGACATCAAACTGTGCTTCTGACTAACCAATTTACATGTGGTATAATTGTTCAGTGGTAATGGAAATATCTTAACATACTCAGTATAGTTTAGTTAAACAAATTATTTAGTCCAGTCTAGATGATAACTAGTATGATACACTTTTATACTCACCTTAATCTATAAATCGGTAAAGGAAAATATAATTTTGAATAGAAGAATACAATATAGATTTTCTACCTACACTGAGTAAATAACATTCAAATGATTATCTTTATTTGAAAAACAGAAAAGTAAATATCTGTTTTATAACGAGGTTTTTTGATGTTTTAACATTTCCTAGAAGATGATATGCTTGAAATTTGTCTTTATTGGAAAAGATGAGACAGGAAAATGGATCGAATAATTTTCTATCCTAATAAAAATGGGTGAAGATGTCAGAGAGCGCCAAATATGCCTGTAGTATTTTGAACAAACAAACGATTAATAATCGCCACATTTATAGTGATAACTTTTGAATTTGGTATTATGTCAATTGTTAATTAATCGACTCATTTAAAGACGTAGTTTTTATTTGTTAATTTAAGTCCTCACTATTTACATGTTTCTTACCTGGCCAGCTTTAAAACCTGGTTACCTCTGAATATCATTCACAGCAAGAACCCGGCTTTCTACTGCCAGTGCAAAAATAATTTGCCTCTCTCCAGATGTGTACCTCGGACTAAACGAAATTTCTATGAACAGATTTTTCCTGAGGACTTCTGTTGAAGACATAACAACAAGATTACTTCTCAGCATACTGAAACATAGTCGTTTTCCTATCTAATATGGACAAGTATTGATCCTGCTATTAAGTTATCAAGTTTTGTCACTTTCATCAACTTAATTCTTTCCATGCTATTCTTCATCATCTAACGTACAGTCTGGTTAACTTTTGGACTTAGTAAGTAGAAATTATGAAGAAAAAAAATTGAGCAACTATCTTTAAGGCAAATCTTACAGAAGTGTACAAAATTAATATTCCAATCGTAAATCGTATGATGGCAGATTTCCCAATCATCCACATGTGATCAATACTTGACGAATCTATAGAATTATTATGCATGTTACTTATTCGAACTCATCTGAATCGAAATCATTCATTTATATGAATTCAGTGCAAATCGCCGGATGTTTCCGCTGATCTTAGAGACACCAGATTGTATTTAATACATATGATTATTTTGTATCCTATTGGATTAATTCAGGTCACGTGACCTTTCATGCGATTCGAAAGGGACAATTATTGAATGTGCAACGTGACCTCTCGTGTGTCATTCCCTTAGTCATCTTGCTGAAATCTCCTTAAAACCAGATTAGCTTACGCCAACTTCAACGTCTGTTTAGTTCTGCGAAGGTTGATTCGTAATAATGATACCATTTTGGAAAGAACACTTGGATTGGGTCTGCTCTGTTTGATCGCCAACAGTGCCTCCTTATGAGAATTGGAAATCGATATCAGCGAACATATATAATCTCACTTTGGAAGAGATCAAAATAGAGTTGCGATGGAAAAAGGAATAGAGGAAAGGGAAGTGGGAAGAGGTAGAGAGACTTTGAAGAACGAAAATGGAAGGATGCTGGAAGAACATTGTAAGAAAAAGACAAAACGCTACAAACTTCAGGAAATTATGAAAAAATAAAAGAACGCCTAAGAAGATTTTCATCTTTCTTCGCTTTATAGGGATAAATGAACTATGATGCTTGACGTTTAACTTTAAACTTTAATTCAAGCTCGAAATTGTATATCCTTCAGATAGACTTACATTAAATTTGAATACATTAAGTAATGACGGGTAATACGAAAAGCGGTTGGTGATGGCACAACCTGTACATCGCAATCCACTCCCTCTTGTGTTGGCATTCTTGGATGTGACATTAATTGAGAAAGAAAAAGAAAGACAACGGAGTATGAAAAGAGGGAGGGAAAGTGACTCCAAAGAACGAAAAACTAATTATAAAGACGTCAATGAAGAAACAGAAATACAGGAGGGAGAACAATTGCGTAAGCATTCTTTCATGCCGTATCCATTGTATCCAGAAAAAGATGAATATGACATATTTACTCAGCGGATTTTCCACAGATATAGTTGCTCTGGGTTCTTTGATCGGGCAGTGGCACTTGTAAGAACTCCTGCTTCCTTTGGTTCACGGGCACAAATAAACAATAATACTTGAGTTCTTTTTCTTAAATTGTAACTAAAGCCAGAAATTACTTTTGATTAGACAAGTTATAGTCTTAAAAATTCACGTTTAAATTTCGAACAAAGTAAACATATTTTAACCATTTTTAATTTATTTATAATGAATGAAAATTGCTCGCTTATACTTCAGAAATTCTAACTTATTATGTTAGGTTAAAGCAATTCAACTGACGAATTTCTAGTTATAAGTTTTGGTATAATGGAAAACAGACTCTATTATGTGTTCCTAAAGAAATAAAACATAACCTTTCGCACGGTCCTCTGTCATATCATACTCTCTGAAGGGTGTCTGTGTTATGAAGGATATATTGTGAATGGGACGATCACTTTTTAATTTTTAGTAAATGGTAAAATTTCCTTAGTTAGCAGTGGATTCTTACTACCTGTTCATTATTTGCACATGTATAGTATATCCTTTTTATAGTGCGAGTCTACATAATGGACGTTTCCTGTAGAATATAGGGATTAACCTTTTATAACGAAGGCAATAAGTTACATCCATAGAGTATTTATCTGATCAAATTTGATAAATTTAATTGACTAAAATGCTAAGTAATTGAAAAGTAAAGTAGTATTTATAACACCTTTTCTCTATATAAAGAAAGGTATGCGTATATGTTTGTATATTTGTATGTAAAAAAATTACTCCTAAACCACTTCACTGATTATTATGAATTTTTAAATATAGATCCTATGCGTGAGCTATCAAAATATGGATTATATTTAGTTTAATTTAGTTGTAATAAAAGGAATAAAAAGAGAATAGAAGCTCTCCGTGAAAATTTAAATATTTCCAATTTTTGTGTAATTTTAACATAAGGTATTATATTCTTCCTCATAAAATTTCCCGAAATTTCAGTCGTTTTATTACGGGGTATAAAAGGCATCATATATGCACAAATATCCTTTTGGAAATTGAAGTATTTTAGATTTACATTAATTTGATACATAGTCATGACTAGGGCTAGGACAACAGCGTATTTTCTTCGTTGTTTTGACTCTCGAGTGTGTATCTGTTTATATCTTATATGCTTTTATATAGAGTGATGTTGTTCTCGGTTTATTAATAGTGTCTAACTGTGTCGGATATATTCTTGCGAGTAAAAACGATTAAAAGAATATGCTGTTGTCACAGCCCTAGTCATGACTAAGGTTATGACAACAGCATATTCTATTCATTGTTTTGCCTCCTGAGTATATAATCAACCGAGAACCACATCACTCTACATAAAAACATATAAGATATCAATGGATATGTACCTGAGAATCAAAACAAAGAAAATAATATGCTGTTGTCATAGCCTTAGTCATGAAACACAAATTAACAAAATTCCGTTAGTTTCAATTTCTATAAAACCCTTTAACTTCAGACATTTTTTAGAATAAAATATAATTCATTTCTGTAAAAATTAGAATAATAATAAGGTTTGGCAGCATTATATCTTAATTATTTATTTTTCGTAAGAGCATATAAAAATGAAGAATAACTGATTTTCTTTTTCGGAGAATTAATTTTGCTCGTCCAGACACGTGTGAAAGTAAATCTAAGGTTGGCGCCATAAATACTGCTAGAGCAAAGAAAAAGTCTTAAAGTCTCACACATTTAATGTGATTTATGCAGTTGTGCGCACCCCTAAAAGTCATTGTCATGATATTCAAATTTAAATGAACTCAAACATTATAAGGCTTACTCTGAAATAATGCAGCGTCTAAAATTTCGCGTCTTTCCATTTTATGACTGCTTAATGTCAATAACATGAAGTTAAGCACCTTATTTTACAACAAGCTGTCTGAGAAAACAATAAATATCTACATGAGCAGACAAGAACAATGGCAGGAAGCATATATATATATATATATATATATATATATATATATATGTGTGTGTGTGTGTGTGTGTGTGTGTGTGTGTATGTGTGTGTGTATGTGTGTGTGTGTTTACGTACGTGTGTGTGTACCTGGCCGTGCGCAATCTGAGGACCGTAGTTTTCACTTTTGTACTCGAGGGTCTAAACTTACACCTGCCGTGATTCTACATCTTTAAATCACTAAATATGCCATCGTGTGGTTTTATCTACCATCCAATCGACTAGATATATTTTGTGATGGGTTCACCTAACTCTAACTTCGACGAGAAATGAACCAAGGGAGAAATAGGTGATAGTATTTAGTAGTTGTAATCCTATAAAAACCTGCAACAGAGCGTGGATGCGCATAAAACAGCAGCAGCAGCTGTATGCAAATGACCGAACTGTGCAGGAGGTGTTACAGCGAGGAAAAAGAAAAGAAAAGTATTAAACAAAGAAAAATGTGGTGCAGTAGGACGATGAGACAGAGACAGAGACAGAGAGAGAAAGAGACGTGCTACACAGTGGGCGGAGAGCAACAGGATAAGACGCGTATTAAACATCGTTGGACAATAACAGAGTACTACGTGTTCGACACAACAGTCCTGCTAAGCACATTAGGTTACGAAAAGATAGTTGAACACGAGAAATAACGTTTCTCTGGAAAGTACCTGTAAATAAATGTATGTTGTTTCACAGAAAACATAATGAGTCGGATTCTTTCCTTGTTTTTCTTTCACTACGACGGTGTCTGTATGTTAACACGTGTGTAATGGCACAGACCCCCTTAAAATATTTAATAGAATATATTAATACATTTAATTGATGAAATAATGTGAATAAATACATTTTGTAGATTTCAGGGCGTGCATCTTCAGATTTGTTGAAGATTCTCTTTATCAAGCAAGTCTCTTTTGAATCAATTGCATTTCTTGTTAATCGGTTGTTGCCGTTGTTGTATTAGAATTATTACGCTACACTATTTGCATATTCAACATCCAACCTTATAATAACATTACATTTTAGAGTTGTAGCTATGAAACAGTTCTACATTCAGAAGAAACGATTATTGGTCCATGTATGTATTTGTCAGCCAATTCTAGTTGCATTGAATGTGGAAAATATTATAAACTGTCCCAAAAGAAGTCAATATATACACTTGAAGGAATAAGAGAGTAAAGTCGACTTTACTTTCGACAGCCTCTTAACTCGTTTTCCTGATCTTGACATTTAGTTTTCACATTTCATGAGTGATGTTTTTGACAAAAATTAAGAGAATTGCTTTTTTCTGGGTATGAACCTATGCACATAACACTTAACGTTGTATTTGACTATTAAGTTCTATTTTCGCTCCTTATATCAAGTGGCTCTAGGCCTGGTCTGGAAAAATTTTCACAAAAAAATTAAGTCATAGTGGATTTACCGGAAAGAATTTTGTATAGAAATTGATAAAAGATGGACAGTATTTTATAATACTTATTTTTTTTTATTTTTTATTTTTTTGTTGTTGTTGTTGTTGTTGTTGTTGAAGTTTGTAAATCGGTTAAAGTATAGTTAGATGTGAAAGTTGTTGATGTATAAAGATATAACGAAGAATTAAAACATATTGCAAGTAGTTCAATTTTAACGAATCAATGCGACACATTTTAGCATTTTGTTACAAGAAACATAATAATCAACATAATTATTCACCATCATAAAACACTAATGTTGCATTTAAAACGAGTTTTGTCAAACGTTATCCGTGGTTCCAACAAAGAAGATTTGAAAAAGGGATTTTAATGGTCGCTTCAAAAATTTTATACCTAATTTTTCAATTGAATACAGAGTATGTTCCTCTCTCCACAGCACAAAAGTGAACATATATTTTTTACTCTACTAAAACAATTCGACTCACAAAATAATTTAAAAGACTACTTTTCCTATTCGCATTTGTTTTACATATTAATCAACTGTAAGCTAAATTTTGAAATAAATAAACCTTGATTTTACTATTTTTAATTTACATTCAAACATAATCCATAAAATAAAATTAATCTTATCGGAAGGAAATATGAGAAGGAGCATTTTATGAAGAATCTATGCAATTATTTCATGTTTCATTTTATTATATTATAAGGTATTGAAACCTAATTACTGAAATGAATAATATAGGCTGACTTAAATTTTTCAGACATATTTAAAGATAATATATTCAAGGAACCCATGAAAGCGGAAATAATTCAACATATTTAATTCAATCTATTGTTTTAATAGACAGTATTTTTAAGGTAACATTATAGATACAAATCTGGTATAGATCAAGGGGAGAATGAGCGTGAAGTACATTAAGGGTCACACCTCATGTCATTGATGCGTAAAAAAATTACTTCATAATTTATAGAGAATTGAAATTGTCTATAAAATATAAACTGACTTTAATCCTCTATAAATTATACAGTGTTTTAATGAATTTTATTTATATAAAATTTTCACTTCAAGTTTCAATCAATCACTTTTTGTTTTGTAGCTGGTCAATTTTCTTCACTATTATAGGAATATGACATGAGGTTCTGTTTCAAACTAATCCTTCAACTCCTCTCAAATGAATATCTGTTTTGAAATGGATGAAATGTATCAGAAACTTCGACAACAACACCCATCATTAGTCAACAGAAAAGGCTCAATTCTCCTTCACGACAATGCCTGACCGCACGTTGCTTAACTGATCCTGCAGAAGTTGAAACTCTGCCTCATTCACCATACTATGCAGACCTCTCACCTACCAACCACCAACTATTAAAGCATCTCGGCAACTTTTTGTGTGAGAAATGCTTTAAAAACCTTAGCGATATCAGAACATAAATCCACCTGTTTTGCGTTGGCAAAAGTTTGTTGATTCTGATGATGCTCATTCGACCGATATTTTTTGTTTTGTTTGAGTCGAGATACGTTTATATGAATCTATAAGTTTAATACACAAGGAATTTCTTGTCAACCTCAGGTTTTTTTTTATTTTGTATCTCTATGCTTAATCTATAAACAGTTTGAATTGGTTGAAAAGCAGAATATTTTTTATTGGTCGCAGACCGTGTAGATAAGCGTCCGCCTTCATTGAAAATATTTAATTTATCTTTTCAAGTTCGATTCTTGCAGTAGACAAATTCTTTTTATAGTGTTCCAGTTATTTGCTAGCCAATATCGATCACACCTGAACATATTTTTATTGAAAATGGATGAGAAATATACGATGCAACGTTAACGTGTTATAAAAATATATTAAGATTTTTATTTGATATGCAAACTCACATTCCAATCTACGTTTCATAAATCTATTCTGTTATGCTATCTACATTTAATATTTCAATCGACACTTCTAATCTTAATAGGTTTCGGTATTTGTGTGTTTAGAGAGCCCGGAACCCGTGCACACACTAACAGTAACGTTTAAAGAAAAATCTGTGCGACACTTCAGTCAATTATCCATTGAGAAGTCAATGAAGACTCAGTAATAGATTATCGTAGATAACGTCCAAGTAAAATAATGTTTGTAGATATTTTGACTTGGGTGTTGCTGGAATATTAAATAAATGTTTTAATTAATCTTGGCTATGAAATACGAGAAAAGTTCAGAAATTTGACATAGGCAGGTATTTCGGATAGTACGTATATAGGTCTAGAAATACTTGGTTTCTGTGCTAGAGGCCATTAAAACAAATACTGATCATCATTCTACCTTGTAAATATGGCATACGTACAACGCGTGTGATAATGCACTGTTGTTTGTACATGTGAGATAAATAAATACTATCCCTGTGACAGGATCACAGGTAACTGAACACTAGGCCTGGTGTTTCCACACACACTGACAAAACTATGCCAAAAACAACACTAAATATAAGAACGATTTGAGTGTAATAATTGACAACCAGCCAGTGCTGTTTTTGTTTTTTATTATTCCAGACTAACCTGGGTGCCCGGCGTTGCCCGAGTATTTGGAGGTGTGTGTTGAGCAAAAAAAAAAAAAAAGTGGTAGTAGGCAGCCAGGTTCGAACCCGTATCGCGAAGAAGGAAAAGGACGTGACGCCTATGCCGCTGCGTCCATCGCCAAATAGGAAATGTAAGGGTTTAAATTAAGGCTAGTCTATCGAAAAAAGGGAATGACTTTCGAAAATATCGGCGAAAAAAGCGATCCCTCTTTGTAGGAAAGTGCCCAGTTGAGGGTGAAGTAATCAATTCTTTTAGCTAATTTTTTTATATTTGTCGTCCGAATGATCGCGCTTCAAAACGATCTCGATCTTGTGAAAATCCGTACCGCGAAGGAAGAAAAGGACGTAAAAATAACGTGACGTCTTTACCGTTGCGTTCATTGCCAAACCGGAAGTGCCGAAAATTTAAATTAAGGCTAGTCAATCGAAATGAGGGGATGACTTTCGAAAATATCAGCGAAAAAAGCGACACCCTGTTATAGAAAAGTGGCCAGTTGAAGGTGAAGGAATTAATGCTTTTAACCATTTTTTTATATTTGTCGTCTGAAGGGCCGAGCTTCAAAACGATATCAATCTCGAGTAAATCCGTCTCCTCTGTCAAAAGTTTTAGGCATGCATACATACATACATGCATACAAACATTCAACAGAGACGTGTGATTTATATTATAGAAGATGAGAGAATTCAACCGACTAAATTAGGTAAATAAATATGATCACTACAAACCAAGACCAGACAAAGGAAGGAGTAGACCATAACATATAATATGACTAGTACTGGAGTACTACTTAGAAAACAACACAGACACAAAATGCATTTTTACAAATATAGAATATAATCCTCAAGTTATGCCATAAATTTGCATAAATTTCTGTATATTAATTGACATGAATGCTAGTGTTTAATGTCAAAATGTTATTATTTCGGAAAATTAATTTACTCAACAAGCTAATTGCAAACAAATAAGCTGGAAAGATTATTTTAATTGATCTAAAATTTTAGCAATATATTTGTCGCTAAAATGCACATTACTTTTTTAGTAAGTGGAAATGTTAACTTCTGGTTGGTGACTTACATATGCTTAATAAGTTGAGTTGAAGTTATTTATTTGTTAATTAGAACTGTAACTTGTTTCTTTTGGGGATAAAAATGTTTAGTATATACTTGATCCTGACTATAAATGAGTTGGCTAATGTTTTGCATGGTTTCTTACTTTGAAGTTCAGCTTTTTTAATTCGAAATTCAGTTTGATTTTTGTGAGTATAAAAATGTGTATTATATTTGGGTTTGATTATAGATTAGCTGGCGAATTATTTCTTCATTTAATATATATGTGTATATATATATATATATATATATATATATATATATATATATATATATATATATACATTTCTGAACGAAGATGCTATTAGCTTTACATATCGAACGTCAATCTGAAGTCTTTGCTTGTGAGTTTCGATAGCAGCTTTACAAACCTTACATCACCATTTGATGTAGACATATTGCCAGAATTTATAAACCGTCATAAAGATCACATAGCCTTTTTCATATAAAAAGAAATCATTGATCACAAGAACCTTGTTGTGATCGCGCGTAATAATTGAACTGGCGTACATAGGACGAAACCTATTGGTAGAATTGGCTCAGTAGGCTGAATGCCAATGTAATTTTACTACATATCAATTTCCGTTGATCAGCATCGTCCCTACAGTAAAAGCTATTCAAGGCTCTTCATACCAAAAACCGTTTTTGTTAAGTACATGTTCTCTTTAAATTCTCAGTCTTTTTAACAAATATCAAAGGACAGTTTTATTTGTGTTGCTCCAGCATTTTCCAGACTGGACTATCGCCAATGTACATACAGTTTTCGACGCCATTTTCCTTCTACAATGTTGGATAATTCCCCAACGAAAATGTCCAAAGGCAAAAGAGATGCTATATCCGTATATCATATCGATATCATTTCACTATTAATCCATAATAAAATGAAATTTGGATCTTTTATTTTCATAAACGAAAATAGAAGAGTTTTTAAAATGATGTTAAGATTAATGTATGCATTTATATACATACATACATACATATATATATATATATATATATATATATATATATTACTTTATAAGTGTATATAAATGAAAAAGCAATATATCTATCCATATTGTAAGTAGTAGGTTATGAAACTATAATTATGACGATACACATTTATTTATTACTTAATTGTTATAGACCAGTGGGAGACTTGCCACGTTGTAAAATACGCTTCAATATATTTTAAACAATTTCAAGTTATGCATGATTTTGCACATGCGTAAAGTAACTGAAATATGATGGCAAGTTGAAATGAATCTTTTATATTTCAGCAACATATTTCTGTGCATGTTATTTATCCATCCAAACAAAGATTGTTCTCGTTATAAACCATACTCGGTGTATGATTACTATCTCCTATTACTTTCAGTGTTATCTGATCAGTAGTTTAAGATTTTATCTTTTAAACATGTTCACACAGTCACACATCTACGAGTTTATATAGATAAAAACAATTCCTCACAGATACGAGTTTCGCCTAATATACGGCTGATTGTATTGCAATTCGATCCAGCAACTACAGAGCTTGTGGTCGGGTGTGTTATCGCTACCCTACAAAGCTGAAATTAAATGCCATTTTATCTCTTTAAATTTTTGTCGGATCTTTGTTGTTTTTCTAGCGATAATTGCATTTTGGTATGAGTTACGCCTTTTGGAAGTTTTTTGTCGTCCTTACATTTTAGTCGGTCCACATTCTAGGGACGTGACAAGCTCGGTCCGTAAACAGCACAAGTAGAAAAAGGAGGAAAGTCTTGAGTTATAGTTTTTCATGCGTGATTGACTTCTAACTCATAAGAGCGCGAAAATGGAAGAAAAGCGTACCTGTCGTTATGGCGTTATTTTTTAGTAGTTAGCTCTTTTTGTGCCTGATTGAAAGGTTCAAGAGTTCGAACCCGATCCAGGACAGAATTAATTTTACTCTGATTTTACCCAAAATGATCTAAAATATCTCAAATTGAAATATCAAGCAGGTTGTTACAGTTTGCTTTGAGTTTAACATGTTTAAAAAAGAACAAAAGAACTTGAGATTATTATTATTATTATTATTATTATTATTATTATTATTATTATTTATGTAAGCATAAATATACGGAATACACAATCAAGAAACGAACGAACTTATGAGTGACGAAATAAGTGCGTATGCGTTAAAGTAAACAAAATCGGTGTATTCTTCTCTTACCACAAGTAAGGCACGATGCTTATTTTCGGGATCCTTGTAAACTCGAATCTATACATTTTATAGAAACAATAAAACGAAGGAGTTTATTTTTCTAATTTTTTACAAATTTCCACAGTGCGCTCACTTCATCGGCAGAATCAGTTAGTCAAATTTCGGTAGTTGCCATGGTGACGTTTGCGCATTTTCTTTTCAGTGCCATGTCTTTATCCTTCTAATAAAAGATTTCATGAAAACTATTAACGAAGAAAGGCAACGATAAAATTTAATTGTGTCGTTTGGTCCGTTCTGTCTTTATAATATGCATGTATCTGCTAAACTACAAAAATTTAAACATAGGCGGATGCAGCAACTATTGAAAAACGTTGTCTTCTTCCTCACCTCTTCCCTCTTTCTCTCTCTCTCTATTTCTCTTCCCATTTCTGTTCAGTTAAAAGAGGAATTGACTGTAGGTCTACACTTAAATGGTTAACTACCTAGGGTGTTCTAATTTCAGTTTTCAGTTCGTTCAACAGAAACATTTTCACTTAGAATGTTGGCAAACTACACGTGGTTTCTACCGTAAGTATTCAATATTTTTCTAGAAAGGATTTTAACCAGACATACATTGCGAAAACCAATAATAAATGGATGAATAAAGTCTAAAGAGAGCAAGATCACCGCTATCCATACGTCACTTCAACCTTGTGGTTTCTTGTCTCTGTCACGTCACTGCCTGGATACATAGCCTATACAACTACTTTAAAAACTGCACCCTACCTAATTTTTTTTCATAGTGCAATGTAACCATACTAAGCCTATGTTTACACACGTGCATTTACATATTATAATATGTTAGGGAGTTAGGATGATTCTTTCGCTTGATGAAAAGCGCGAATATTCGGGATCAGAATGGAAATGACAGTAGCATATAAATCAGAATTTTATTTTAAGAATAAAAATTTCCATGTTGTGACGCATGAATAGTTCGACAATGTGGATGCAAAATATTTTAATATGAAACGCAAATAATAGAGTGTCTACGACATAAATCAACTTGAATGGAACAGTGGAAAGAGAAGAGAGTGATAAATTAAGAAAGAGACATGTTCTGCTAGAAGCTATGAACCGTGAATAGAAACAAATTGAACAAAAAATGACGCAAAAAGAACTCTTGCCACAGAAGGAAGCGAAAATGTGGAAATGAAAAGCATAAGAAAATGTCGACAAGAAATATTTTTATTTCGACCTCAAGCAGTTGTGCACTTTTTTAAGTAATAAATTACCACGTGTCAAGTTTTAAAACAACAGTGATAAATGGTAAAAAGATTGGTAGTTGAACGATAGTGAATATTGTGAGAGGATTAAACATCTCCACATAGGATCACCAACTAAAAACAACAGTCGATTCAGAAAACAGTTCTCCTTGCCCTTCATCAGAAACATCACTTATAGAACGTGAGGATTAAAAAATTAAATAAGGGAAAAACAAGAGTTACGTTGCTTCTAAAATTTCTACTATCTGTACTAAATAGCAATGGCGTTTCAATTTTTTGAATTCTGAGAAATCTTCGTATTATTTGGATTATTCGGACTACTGTTCATATTACATGCGTTAAAATGTTTACAGTATTTAGATTAATCGGCATATTTTGTCAAAATCGGGAATCTGCATGAAATTTGCGCAAGGATCCGTGGTGTAATGGATAAAGTACTATATAGGTGTAAGTTACACTTGTGTGAATGTTGAAGCTTAAATCGGGCGACACAATTGCGGATTACTTAGGAACGTAATCATGCTACCATTGTAGATTGAAGCGAGGATTCCATTCGAAATTCGATGCACATTCCGTTCGACAGAAAAGTTCTCTGTTTCTCCTAATATGTGTGAAATAGCAACTCGTGCTCATGTAATGCTGTATAATAATTTGTTTCTAATAATCATTTTCTCACTATTCAAATACACATAAAATTGATATGCCGAGTGTAAATTTATATTTTCCCAACTTTCTTTATTTAATGTTCTTGAAATGAATTAACTACACAAATCAGTGCTTTAACAAGGCGATCACCGTGTATCATTACCACATACTTTTTTTTTAATTGATCTGTCATTATTATCAAAGCACCTTTTACACGTTTTTACTACTGAATTGCGAAAGTCCTATAAAGTTTTTGGTATTTATGCTGTAACCGACCTTTTCTGTGAATACTGCCTCGGCATTATACAAAATAATGATCGTGTAAGGGTTTAGAAGATGCTCCAAAATCGAAAAATAATTTTTTGTTTCTTTGCCTAATCACCCCAATCTAGGTTGCCACTTTGATATAGTTGGCTACTACAACTCTCTTTTATTAAAGGATTCGTTCATATTTTCATATCATAAGTTAGGACGCGCGATCGAACGATATTTTTTTTTATTAAATCCAAACATTAAAGGAAGAAAGCTGGGACGGTCTTTTTAATGTTAAAAACAAATGTTTTAAAAACGCTACCCTAACCTAAAATGTTTAATAAAAAAGTTACCGCAGCTTATTTTGTAAATGGTTTCATATAATGGAAATATTGCTGGTTCGTAATTTTTTAAGAACCTTACCATAACACTTACTGTTAAATCAAAGGAAAACGTTCCGTCGCTTCTTCTGTAAATGTTTTCGTGTAATGTAATTATTGTTTTCTAGTAATACTCTGGTAGAAACAACAGCTGGTATTCGTTTACTAAAAGATCAGTTCATGTTATCACCGCATAATTTAGGACGCTGAAATCGTACATGATAAAAAGAAAGCTGCGATATTATTTTTATTGTACTGCTATATAATTAATGTTAATCTAAATAAGGCAAAATATCACAAGTTACGACGGTGAAACCAACGAAGAAACAACATTTGTAGTAGATATACACATTACCAGAAGAAGCTGCGCTAACTTATTTCTACAAAATTTACACCTACTTATTTGTGTAACTTATAAGTAAATGTTATGGTAAGGTTTTTGTGAACATTAGTATGTAACATCGTGGAAAAGCGACGATATATATATATATATATATATATATATATATATATATATATATATATAATGTTCTATGAGCTGGGTAATCGTATCCCGACTTTCCCATGTAGCCAGAAATGTGTAAATACGACAAACTATCCAGAAACGTTCCCACTTCGCTATCAGCTGCCACCACGTGTAAAAGAAACCTATATTCATACAATTGGCTAACTAGCTATATATTCTTTGAGAAAGAACTTCATTTACCACATATGGAAGTATGTTTGTATGATTATGTATGTACAAGTGTGTATACGCTTGTGTGTTTGTGTGTATATTGTTTATATCAGTGAGTGAGACAAACAAATTGTATGTATCTGACCTCGATTATTTTTCATCAGACTGTTCAAGAGGCGACAGCAAGAATAAAGGAAACTGATTGTGATTTTATGTGGAAAAATTACAATGGCCAACGGAGAAGGAAGAACTGGCGATAGCCTAAGAGATGCGGAATATTTGCCAGACGATTAAAACGGTTGAATTCTGATTAGTAGCTTTCGAATAGTGTTGGCGTCTGAAATCTCTCTTTACACGTTTACTGCTCACTCGTCCTTGTCTGCAAGTAAGGTTTATTTATTGGGAACAAAAGAATTAATAATTGTCTTGAGACAACGGGATATTTAGCGCCACAGCCGAATCAATAGAAAGCTAAAACAAACAGCAAAAACACAGAATGTTAGGGCGGATGGACAACGAAAGAGAAGAGAAAGATCTAACATTTAAAAATCGATAAAGTAGGAACAAATAAGCAAGGAAAGGTTAAATCACTAACAAAGTGAAACGAAATTAAATGGGAAAATCTTTGAACGTCGAGAATTCTCTATGGAAATAACTTGACAGATAAATGATGGTCCGAAGGTTGTCTTACCTCAAAATAAAAGTATTAATTATAGAGGAAAAATAAATGCAGAAATAGTAAAAAAGTTGATAGATAAATAATAAAATACGAATGCTGCAATAATAGTACTGGTAATATGGCAATAGAAAAAGAACAGTGAATTCAGTTGCGTTATTGACAAGGTATGTCTTAAAACCATTGGCACAAATGGTGCAGCACCATGAACTGTGTGATATTTTACTCAAACTGTGCATTGATGATTATTTTCACAATGTTGCTTATCTATACATAATTAGTCATTTTCATATTCGTATAGACGTTATCACCTTGCACGCCGTTTTAAAAGATCACCCAATCGCCAAAGGTAAAATGCAACGCAGTATTTTTAAATATCACATGATGCACTGGTGCATGGAACGTAGAGCTATCTAAAATGATCGAAGTGTATTATCTGTTCCAAAAATTACAATAATATTGAACCTGCTTTCTGTCGAGTGGAAATATGTCACAAACTTCTACAAAAGTTTCCGATTTATAATTGGATCCATAATTTTTCATCCATAAGCAGATATATTATGAAACGTTTTTAACCAAAGTACTTAGATACGTATGTTCTATTTCGAACCAATATGGTGCAACATTATCGTGCAGTTTATCAACGTCGAAAATCTATAAAATTTAAATATGCCACAAACCCCTATGATGGTTTTGGAAATAAGCATCGATGACCAGATATATTGTAAAACTTTATTAAAGACTGATACCACAGCAAAAGTTTCATAGTCACTAGTAGTAAAAAATATAATACATATGCTAGATTCAATTTATTAACTTTAAGAAAATTTAAACAAAATAAGAACAATAGAAAAGAGAAGAACAAATATTGAAGCAATCGAAAATAACGCATAAAGAATTCAGTTTATTCACTTGCATTGACAATGCCACACATGTAGAAGGCCTGTTGTAACTTAATTTCACTATAGAAAAGATAGAATACTGTGACCTGTGCGATATTATACCGACGGTTTTTGTTATTTTTTGGTAGGGATGACAGAAGTATCAGGCCAAATCACATAAAAGGCGTCATATCATCCGTCAGTTTATTTTTGTAGGTTCAGTATATTTTGTTTTTACTATTAACAAGTTAGTGTAATAATAATATAAGGTTTTCAAAGTAATGTAATAATAAAAGTAGTGTAATAATAATAATAAGGTTTTCAAAGTCTGTTTTCATTCGTCCATAGTGTGTAGTTTGTAAGATAAAATACTCCCAAAATTAACAAAAATATAAAAGTATCGCGTAATATAAAATTGTAAAATTTAATACATTTTGGTCGTCTCACTATTTTATATATATATATATATATATATATATATATATATATATATATATATATATACTTTTAACTTGTCTGGACTACACAACTTTTTACTTACAGACACAAACACACACACACATACACACATATATATATATATGTATGTATGTGTATGTATATATATATCTGTACATATATGTATATATATGCATATATATGCATATATATATATTGTAGATATATGTACAGTAATGTATATATGTATATATATATGTATATATGCATGTATAGATAGATGTTGTCTGCATGTATATATATGTATATATGTACGTATATATATATATATATATATATATATATATGTTGTCCGCAAGTAAGGTTATATATTTGGAAGAAAAGAATACATAATTATATTAATTCTTATTAATTTATACTATATTAAATTAAGAGTTATGCGCGTCTACTTTAAACCTAAAAAATTGTAATATAATATTTTTTTCTTTTTTTAGTAAGCCAAAAGAAAAAAACACACGAATAATTTATGTTTCTCTTTCTTTTGTATTTACGGGTGCGCCAAGATAGTGCCGAGCAAAGAGAAGTAAAAATATGAAGATATCCTTTCCTATCCACGAGTTTGCACTTCAAACTTTTATGTCCACGTACTTATTTTGTTTTCGCGATTTCCCTTTTCTTCCTTTAATCAGTGATTTCTGAACACTTGCATGGTTTAAGTCAACTTGCCGTGCTGTGTTCTTTTGAATGCTGGGTGTATTTTAAATTCAAGTTACCTCTATAAGTTCGAAATCTGACGTCGTCACTGTTATAGCCTGTTAAAAGGTTACAAAGAAAAACAGAAGGCCAAAATAAAGTAACAACATGTACTGTGAAGCATACAATAGGTGCGTTGTTTGTTGTAGCTAACGAACGATCTAGGTTGATCCACCGGATATCGCCTAATACCTTACGGCTTAGTCTTCTGGTATTTATTTAGTTCATTAGTAGGTAACATAGGTTAGTTCCGCCACAACAAAAATCTAGTAGGTGGTCCCCTTATTTCTTCTCTGCAACTTTTTTCCCCGCAGCAGAGACGTTGCAAGCCTTTCTCTCCTCTGTCATTATTTTCATTGCGAGTGTTCGTATGGGCTTCAATCTTTGGATCCTCTTGACAAACTTCAATAAAAAGCACCCGTCTAGCTACAACATCTGTGTCTAAACTTAAATGTGAATTTCATGAACAAAGCTTATTTCCTAGAATTACCCGCCTTTAGAACTGTTCCTTTGGCCTGTTTTCCAGCTGACTACTATATCGTCCAATATAAATAAGTTCTTGTTCAGCCACTTCCCAAAATAATCCATTTCTACCCCATTTCCAACACTAACTATTTATACGCTGTTGTTTAAGTGACTACCGTACATTCATTAACCGTTATCCTCGAATGGTCTTTGGGCCTTGATAAGCGATCCATCCCATGAAGAAAAGTAGATAAAATTAAAAGACCAATTACAATATCTAAATAAATGTTTGAATTAATTAAGGGGTCTACGTTTCAACCTTCCAGAGGTTTAAACCCAATTACAGGAGATTAAACCAGACCTATTATTCTTAAGCGTAACTGGCATTAAACCGACTATTTCCCTATATGAGTTAGTAGTTAAAGGATACTCTAACTTAACCTCTAAATCTGATCCCCAAGATCGCCATGGGCATGGAATATGTGCCCACATTAAAGATTGGTTTCCATGTGGTAGGGACATCTCCAGAGAAGATCCTAAATTACCCTATATATGTTTCCGAGTTGCACTTGCTCACACTACAGCGTAGGTAGCTTCTGTCATGATTTCTCCATTGCTTATAACCTCACTCAGATTATTCACGAACCCACTCATGTGCCCGACACTGATAACCAGTATGCAAGTCTCCCAAACCTTTTTCTCACAACTTGCCTTGAGCTATGTTCATCTGTTGTTCTGTCTCCACTGGTATCTTCCGTTTGTATAAGTTAAGATAAAAACGGAATGTAATAAGTCCTCAGACGTACCGCTCCATCGTACGGTATATCGATACACTGGCTGACTGGGATAGCTTCTGTATATTTAGATCAGATCTACATCTGCATTCCCTGTTTAAAAAGGATGTGTCTTCTATAGTATCAGGATTGACGGAATGATTAATTGTAGACCGTTTCATCATCTCATCAAAATCCAGCAAAAACCTTACAGACAACCCTGGTACTCTCCAGAATGTGCTGCTGCCATTGCGCACAGAAATCACTTTTTCCATTGCTTCCAATGTAATAGATGTACTGAGACTGAGACCGCTTTCAGAACTGCCACCAACCACTGTAAAAGAGTAATAAAGAACGTAGGATAATTGTATGCTCAGTCCATCAAGTCCAAAGTAGTTGATCAACGGCTTGGTTCCTACCAGTTTTGGAAAATAGCGAACAGTATCCTGAACAAAGTGTGTGCTCTATCCCAACTATCATCAACGGGCCTGAGGTACTCTCGTCAGCATCTGACAAAGCCAAATTCTTTGCCAAGGATTTTGCAAGTAATTATACCCTTTACGACTAAGGCCACTAACCCTCAGTATTTTCTACTGTATCAGAAAACATTTCATGCAACATACAAATATGGTGTGATGTTGCCAAGCTAATCAAAAACCTTGATTCTAGTAAAGCAACTGGCCCTGACTGCATTCTTATTATAGTACTAAAAAAGCTTCAACCAGAACTAGCCCCCATACTTACAAAGCTGTTTAGGCGTTGTCTTAAGGAGAATTGCTTCCCAACACCCTGGGACACCTCGTCAGTATTAAGAATTCAGCTGATCGATCATCTCCCTCTACGAACAGACTTATAAGTCTCCTGTGCGCCATGAGTAAGTCGCTGGAATCTGTGTTAAATAGAGAAGTAACTAACCACCTCAGAAAAAACAAAACTTCTTAGTGACAATACAATATGATTTCCGTTCTGCTAGATGTACAGTAGATGTGCGTACGGTTGTATCTCATAGGATTAGTGAATTTCTTGACGAAGGCTTCTTTTCTAGGACAGTTGCCCTTGACATATCAAAGGCGTCTGATAGAGTATGGAACAAAGGTCTACTTCACAAGATCTTAAATTAAGGTATAGCTGGAAATGTTTTTTCGATTATTAAATCATTTCCCTCTGATAGGTTCATAAGAGTAATGGTTGATGGGCATAAATCAGAAGCTCACAGTATTAATGCTAGTGTCCCCAGGGGTGCATCCTGGGTCCAACTCTCTTCCTAATCTATATCAATGATAATCCAAATCATATCCTTAGATAATTCGTAGACATTTATGCTGACGATACTACCATCTACGGCAGTACATTACTAATTCTCCCTAATTCTCTCTCGTCTGATCTTGAGCAATTGCTACAATGGGGAAAGAGGTGGCTGGTTACTTTTACTGCATCTAAAACCAAGCTTCTGTCTTTACATTATCAACGATCTGGTCCCCATCTGGCATCAATTGAAATGAATGGCTCTCATTTTTGGGGGACTTCGTGTTTTTACAAGCTCCTGGGATTGACCATTTCTCCTGATCTGAAATGGAACACGTACATGGAACACGTACATGATATCTGTTGCCAAGGTCGCTGGGAAAATGGTGGGATCCTGCTACTGATTGGGTAGATATCTCACTGCTGATGCAATTCACTACTTATATATCAGCCAAGTGCGTCCAAGAACAGAGTACTGTTGCCACATCTGGGCAGGAGCTGCTAGAAAGGACTTGTTCTGCCTTGACAGAGTTCAAAATAGACTCCGTAGCCTAGTTAGAGTTGGCCTTCTTCTTTTCTCTGCAACTATTTTCTCAAAGCAGAGACGTTGCGAGTTTGTCTCTGCTTTATCTTTATTTTTATGGAAAGTGTTCGTCTGAGCTCCAATCTATGATCCCTCTTCGACAAACTTTCACGAGAAACACTCATCTATCCGAAAACACTATCAATAATTTCCCTTACTCTTTATCTCTGCCTAAACCTAAACGTAGATTCCATGAACAAAGCTTATTCCTTAGAACTACACACCTGTGGAACTCCCTTCTATTTTCCTGCTTTCCGGCTGACTATAATATGGTTGTCTTCAAAGCCAACGTAAACAAGTTCTTGATGAGCCGTTCCGCTTAAATAATCCAATTTACCAAATTTCCACTAGTAACAATTACTACGACATTATCCCATTGACCACTGTACACTTATTAATTCTCATTCTCGAGTGGCTCCTGGGCCTTCATAAGCAGTGACTATTTTATAAAAAAATCAAGAAAACTGCGGTTTGATAAGTTTTTATTTTAGTTTTTGTTAATAGCTGGCCGCACGGTGTTGACCGGTTGTACAATACGCTTAAACATGATATTTTAATTTATGCAAATGTATGTATTATTATAGAATCAATCCTTTATTGGTTATTATATATTATGAGGAATAATTTGTCCGATGGACTAATTCGTAGTGCGGGAATTTTAGAATGGCCTAACAAGGAGTTGCATGCCATGATAAGAAAAGTTTTAGCCATGTTTGATATATTCTATATTATAAGTAGCGTAGACAGGCTGTATCAAAAGAGAGAAGATAGTGGGAGTGGAAGAGGATTAAAAAGTGTAAAAGATTGTGTTAGAACCGAGGAGATGTTGAAGGAGCATGTGGCTAGAAGTGAGGGGTGGATGTTCAAGGTTGTGGCCAATGAAGTGGAGGTATGTGAGACTAAGGTTGAGTATATGAAACGTATGGAGAGAGAAAGGGCAGATAACTTAGCTAGCAAGAATATGCACGGAAAGTTCTTCCAGAATATAGCAGAAGTGACTGATGAAAGGCTTAGAGCTGGGTATCTAGCTAAGAGTATTGAAGCTTTTGTTTGTGCAGCACAAGAGCAGGCATTAGAAACAAGACTGTTCAAAAAAGTTGTTCTAGGAGAGGAAGTGCTGCAGAATGCCGGATTTGTCGTAAGACCGCAGAGTAACTTGCATACCTTGCAGCAGGGTGTAGCGGATTGGCGCAGAGTGAGTATCGCAAAAGACACGATCACATGGGACTCCGGATATATTGGGAGGTCTGTAAGAAGGGGGGGGGTGAAGTGTGCTGGAAAGTGGTTTGAGGAGGTGTCTGATGAATGGAGAACAATTGGGGGTGACAATGTAGAGGTATGGTGGGACAAAAAGTGTTATAATGACCAAACCATTGGAACATAATCGTCCAGATTTGGTCGTCATTGACAAGGTCTCAAAAAACTGGCAAATTGTAGACTTGGGACAGGAATGTGAGAGAGAAAGAAAACAAAAATTGGAGCAATCATGCTCCATTGGGCTTTGAGATAAGACGTATATACGGGGTTAAAACCCAAATAATCTCAGTCCAAGTTGGTACGCTAGGAGTAGTATAAAGTCGTCTGGAAGGACAATTGAAAAAGCTACGAATTCTCGATGTTTTAGGTGGCCTTCAGACCTCTGCTATTATAAGTACCACCAACATCGTTAAGAAGACCCTTTATCTTTGTTTAGAGACGGGATTGAGGGAAATCCTCTGGAAATGCATCCCATCTCTTTTCAGGGAGACGTTGATAAACGAAATCAGAATGATTGTTATTTTTATTAGTATTATTATTGGTTCACATGGAGCTTTCACACAAGTCAACAAACGATCTGATTGGAAACCCGTGGTGTTTTCTAGAGGCTGAATGACAACAAGTCTCCCCAGACGTCCAGTTCTCTCCACCTCCTTCGATAGCAGTTGCAAATGAATTTGTATCATCGCAACAGCCTCTTACCATTGATTTCTCGCCGGCAGTGGCCATTGGTTTATACTGGAATTTGAGTGGCACTAAGCCTCCCCAAAGTCCCAGTTCTCTTTGCGCTTGTCCAACCGAGGTCTGGCTGGCGCTCTCTCCTCGGTCTTTCAGCCCTTCTTGACCCTTCTCAGCTCTTTGGTGTCACTTTTTTATTGGGAGGAGTGGTGGGGGTCTATGGGGGATACATGATGGGGGTGTAGAACGTGTAGATATGCAGCTTCGGTGTTCTTCATTCCCTGTGACGCGTATTCGTTATATTGTCTTCTTGTATTATTCTCCGCATTCAAGTGTTTTCCTTAATATTTCAGTCGTTTTCATTATCGTTAGTCGTTGTACTTTTGCAGTTATTCCTCTGATTCCAATTTCTGATATACTTTTTTCGAAGTTTGTTCCTAGTTCTCCTACTATTATCGGTACTATTTCGATTTTCTTCATCATCCAAATCCCTTTTAACTCTCTGGCTAGCTCTGTGTATTTGCTTCGTTTCTCCTTTTCTTTCATACTCACCCAATGGTCAGCTGGGCAGCAAAGTCTACGAGAAAAGGGCATCCCCACAAGGCTATGAAGTCTATTTTGAACTCTATCAAGGTAGGACAAGTCCTTTCAAGCAGCTCCTGTCCAGATATGGCAACAGTACTCCATCCTTGGACTCCGGCTGGTGTTTTCAGCTGCTCACTTAAGGCTGTAAAATTCATGTTTTTTTTTCTGACGTGAAAGTACAAAATGGTGAGCTTTTTTTGGCTTTTTCTTTTACTAATTTGTTTTCTTTTCTTCCGCTTCGAAATTGTCGTCTGCTGCTTTAGATTTTCAACTTGCGCGAACGCGCGTCGCGTTGAAAACCATCGTGCTACATTGTTATTGGCTCAGCTTTATGTTACGTCAGACAGCTTAATTTCCTCGGCGACGCTCGGCTTACTCCGGCTGTTGACGTCATGTTCTGAGGGAAGCCGGGCTTGCGCGTGCACTGAGTTACGTCTGGATCACTCTCTGCATGAGTACCATATTTTAATCTATATATTAATACGATAGCGTGTGTGTTATTTTCTGCATAACATTTATTTTTTTCCGATTGTCTGTCTTTTAATTGTTATGCCTTTCCATTTCTTGTAATAAATAATTTTACCAAGAATTCTTTTTTGATTTCGGTTTCGATTATAGCTGAAAGAAATCAAGTTATATATACATACATTATTTTTTCTTCATAAGTTTTGATTTCGGTTTCGATTCAAGCTGATGCGCCCAAGCCATATGGATATATTTTTATTTTTGAAATCACAGGTTCATAATACATAAGAATAGATCGAAAACTGACTCTTATAGTAATATATACTCCTGCATAAATTAAAATATCATATTTAAGCATATTTTACGATCAGGCTATGCCGGGCGTCCCTGCTAGCTAAGATATATACTTTTGCAGTTTTTACAAAAGAACTAAAATAATATCAGGGTGTCTCCATTTACGCTGAACAACCACAAAAATGCCAACATCAATATATTACGTATGAAAAGAGTCCACTGTTGAATTTCCAGAGGTCCCGCTAGTTGTTAATAATAATAATAATAATAATAATAATAATAATAATAATAATAATAAATAAATAAATAAAATCTGTATCTATGAATAATTTATTGCCTTCAATATTGTTTGAACTTAAATATGAAAACTCAGAAATATACATAAGATTGCATTGGATTCAAATATAGCGAATGTAATCTTGACTGAATAAATAAAAAGTACATTAGATGCCAAAGCGATTTTAACTTAAAAAGGATTCTAACTAGTATAATTTTTATGCTTATGATTTTAAGGACTTCTATTTCCTTCCGCCATTTTTTTATCTATTTTCAACTAAGGAAATAATCTCTAACCATGTTTTTTACGAAGAACATAAATTTGACTATGATGAGATTTTGGGGGGTGAATTTCCACCATTCAACGAAACATGTATAAAATGAAGTATACTGATAATAAGATAAAAAATAATGTGATGTAAATGAATCTTTGGTTTTGTATTTTCGATTTGTGTAAATTCATTTTTATTGAGCTTAATTAATTGTAACAGTTCGAAAAAAGTGTATTAAGATATGCATTAAATTTATATATTTATATATACTTCAATTCGACGGTAAAACTTTTCTTTGGTAAAACTTATAATCGTACATAATATACATAGCTTCGGCTCTCAATGTTAGTTTATGACAAGAGAACTTTCATAAGCAGACTTAAAAGTACACGAACCTTCAGGAAGTAATCGAATAATTCAGCTCGTTCTAAATAAAACAAGAACATTTTACGTTTTAACTTGATTTTTTTCTGTTTTGCTTTTATTATTCCAGTCAGTTTGTATAAACAGATAATGTTTTCCTGCCACAAAAAGATGCTAATGGCGTCAAAAGAAAAAGTTCGCCTGAGTGAAAGAAGAACAAAGAAGTGTAAAAGCTCATTATCTATTGCTTTCTTCTAAAACAATTGACTATGAAACATACATTGCGCACACAATTATATATATATATATATATATATATATATATATATATATAGGCATACATACATATATATATATATATATATGTGTATACTGTTTCATTATATGGAACAAAGAGAGAACTATTTAATATTTATTTCATTAGTTTTTCATGTGCAGCTACAAACTACTGACTTTTTAGTACTGATGGCTTTAACAAAATTTATACATGATATATTAATTTCTTAATTTCTATTTGTTGATTCAATATCAATAAGCATTTATGAAAGAAGTTTTACTACCTTTTTCTCACTCTTTCTCTCACACACACATACACACACACACACACACATATATATATATATATGTATATATATATATATATATATATATATATATATATATATATATATATATATATATATATAACATTACCCAGTAAATCCCTGGCCGCAATAATTAAACGACTATTTTAAACATTCAATTTTATTCATTAAAAGAGGACTAATTCCAATAATAACAATTTGATGACTGTTTTCTAGTAGGATTGATTTTTCGATTTTATATATGCTCTAGTCGCATTTCTGGACGAGTATGATTCCCTGAAATGTAATTTATATTAGCAAGAAAATTACCGACAAAAGTTTATATGCACCCAAACCGTTTATTAAATGTAACAGTTTTTTTTCGAAACGCAAGTAGTTGTATTTTTAGCAGGTGACAAATACGAGCCAAAGATAATTTCTTGTTAAACAGTTTAATTAGAAATGAAGCTCTTCATTCAACCAATTCCAAGCATTTTGGAATTTTTTATTGCATGTTTTATAATGGTATGTATTATATTTGATTTCGTCTAAGAATTTTGTATTTTTAAATATTTTTCAAGTTTTACTAGATCTGTTAAACTTAATATAACGATGAATTAATTAGAATCGTCATTTTTATAGCATCACAGGGTGATAAAGCGGATATTTAGGCGTGTAAAGATTATTGAAACACATTTATCAAAGACAAACATACTTAACAATTAGAAAGCTTAGCTTTTACAAAATTGGTTATCAGAGAAAATAGAAACGATGCAGATACCTATTGTTACAATATTGATCTACAGCAGAAATTACATTTTGTTTGATACGATGTCGATTACTTGACATATGTTCGAATTTATGAATAAACATTGTTCAGTGTTCTAATTCTCTGTCATTAATTGTTTTTTTGCCACTTTTTCATCTAAACAATCCACTCATTACATTTAGTGCTGCTGTATAATATTCCCACATGGCATACTAAAATCCCTATTTTTCTTTATTAATAAATTTAAAATTAGATATTTTGTGCGTTCATTTCTGTTATTATGTTCTCTTAATAATTATTTCTTCTGCTACTTGTCATATTATACTTCCACAAAACCTATATCCAATAAAATATGCTGTGTATGTTTTAACGTTGATGAAATATTCCATGAACAAAGCTTCTTTCTTAGAACTGCACGCCTGTGGAACTCTGTTCCGTCTGCCTGCTTCCCACCTGACTACAACTTGGATGTCTTCAAGTCCAACGTTAACAAATTCCTAATGAACCGCCTTCTTAAGTAAACACTTCATCAAATCTCCACACTAACGTACTGTACTTGCAATAACCCTTATCCCTGAGTGGCTTCCGGGCCTTGATAAGTGGTGACCACCGTGTAAAAGAAAAATATACTCTAATATATATGCGTGATTTATGAAATTGGGTGAGTGTACAGAGGTGTCTGTCTGTGCCAAACTAGCGCTAGTACAAACGAAACAGAAAATAGGAGATTGAATTTTAAAACAAGATACCAATATAAATGGTGATGATATTATGATGTGGCCCAAACATTTGACAAAGATCAATTTATATTTAAGGAAAATGACCCACATACTTGCGAAATAAATCTGGGCGTTAGAAACAAAAACTTATAGCGAACCATTACCGGTCACTTACCAACTCAGTTACTAGTTATTACTACCTGATACAGACGTCTATTATTGTACATATCGGAATAAATCTATTCTACATTAGTATATTTGTGTACTGTGTTCTACTCGATGATACCACACAAAGTAAACGTGAAAAATAGCAAAAACTTGTGCAGTCATCAAAGAATTCAAGCGTGGTAGAAGCAATGTTAAACTGATTCCAAATCAAGACGACTCCTAACTGCAACAACCAAGGATAACCTTGATCTTGCTCCGAGGATGATCATGCAAGATCGTTGAATATCGTATCGTCAGCTTGTAAAGAACCTGGGAGTATCTACTATGCGCGCAAGTGAAATTTTTACCAAAAAACTGGGATCCCCATTGGTTGCTGCACGGAAGTTCCTTTATCTTTTAACGCATGAATAGAAATGTACCAAACTCACTGTGCCCACGTGCAACCTTCAACCTTTTTAAAGCTGATGCAGATGCTTTTCATGTTTGATCTATATCAATCAAAACTGGGTTCAAGCGGAAATCTAAAGCAATCAAAATAGTAAAAGCATACGTCATCTACGACCCATAACAAGGTTAAAACAATTTCTTAAGCTGACAAGCCTTTATTTTTTGGGATGTCCAGAAAGTAATATTGATGGAATGCTTTTAAAAGGGCCAAAGTGTTACTGGACAGCATTATTCTTGACAATTGAAGTAATTCAGGAAGTAATCAAAGAAAATAAGCCAGTAATGCTTAGTGATTGTCATGGCAGCAATTCACGATTATTGATTAGAACTTGTTTCGCATCAACTTTATTCGCTAGACCTGGTCGCCTACGACTTCCATCTATTCCTCCAAATGATAAAAACGTGTGCATAGGTCAGCAAGATATCAGCGTGGCAGGACCCGTCAATCGATTTGGTTGGTCTTAATTTCACGATCGGGTTGATATGTCGCGGCTTCGTCGATCCGTGGGCTGGAAGGAAAGAAAATTCATGTACACAAAATTAAGAAACAACTCAGTCTCTATTCTACTGATTAAGTTCAACATAAGATATACAGATATATAGTTATGTACTATTGTACTCAGTTCAATGATGATTTTGACACTGAGTCCAAAATAGGTTAATTTCTCTCGGTATTGCGGAGGAATGATGCAGGAAGAGAAGGGTGTGACGACTCTTCGACTTTGCTTGATTCTACTCCCAAACTCAGCTCAATTCTCTAACTGGCCGTTTCGACGCTGAGACCCGTTCATATTCTCAGGTAAGGGGTGACCAATCGCATCTAGTTACGTCACCCTTAGGGGAGGTTCACTCTTTTCCGCCTGTACCGTGTGCACCTGTGGTTCTGTCAGCGCTCTTATGCCCTGAAAAGGTCACTCAAGTGACCTCGGGGGTCGCAGGTATTGTACTCAAACTATAAACATCCTCTCGAATCCTGAGTCATTCCATTTTCGGAGTACAATTTACACAAAAAAAAATGCCAATGATTTTCATAACAATGAAAATCACAATCCAATTTTTCTCTCAGCAAGGCCGCTCGGGCACACCAACGATAATTAAAGAATATCTGCCCAGCTTCTCCAGCATTTCGGGAGTCTTGACCTCTTCTCATGGGGAGCCCAATCGCCCCCTGGAACGGTCATGTCACTAAGTCGCAATTTTGCCAGTAAGATATCATCGCTGCAGTTCAAGAATGTGTTTAATTCCTAACAAACAGGGATATCTTTAATTTCAGTTCTTCAAAATCGGGATAAAAGCGCGCCAGTGCCGTTAGGCTAAGTGTTTAGCATTTAAGGTAGACTATGTTGAAAGAAGGATTACCAAAAATCCCTCATTCTTTTTAGTTTTTCTGAATCTTAAACTTTGCATACATGTCATATATATATAATGTGTGTGCGCGCGCGTGTGTGTGCGCGCGCGTGTGTGTGCGCGCGCGTGTGTGTGCGTAGGGGAGTAAAGATGAAATAAACTTTTCAGACAAAATATAAATATAAAAATACATAAGTTCATGTTATAGTGGATAAACAAAGCTAACTATAAGCACACAGATGCATTATAAATACTGGATAAAAATATTTCGCCAATTTGTTGGGCAATATTTATTCCGTAAGAAATGAATATGGCTGAACAATCGACCGAAATATGAAAAATCACAAGTTGTTGGCGTCATGACATGTCGTTTTCTAAATGCATGTGGCAAGAAAACAAGTGAAAACAAGCAGAACTGTAAATCAATGGAGTGAAAGTACCGATGTGACTTCTCTGTCATTTCTTTACGTGTTTTCAGTTAAATCTTGCCGCATTTCGTATGCAACCTCTAAGCTTCGCTGTTCTCGGTGTCGAGATAAATACCTACAATTCGGCAGATTAAATAATAGTTTCGACCAACGAAGAAGACTTCATGCAAACCAAGCAATCCTTATGCTGTATCTTCATGAACTCGATGCAGGACTTCAAATCGCATTGGAACAAAGATAAAACAAGACACAGATGAACAAATATAACTTCGTTCCTCTCTGTCAGACAACGAGACACTATCAGACTACCACATTTTGTCATGCAAGTTATATTACATTAATATAGATAAAAGTCGATTGACTTAGATAAGAACCGAAAATTGAACTATTTATAAAATTAAAATGTTCTATATTTCAATACGATGTGATTATAATGAAGCAGCATGTTTTTTCAAATTTCGTTCTCTTTGTATTACATAATAGTGCCGCCTTTTGAAGTGAGTATGGAGAGAGAAGCGAAATATTACAGAAATTTCACTTAATTTTTGTGCATTTGTTTTTCAATCTTGAAAAGTGATCTGTTAATTAAATGCATGTCCTGTTAAGAACAGACTTCATCAGGTGACAACCTACATTTATCTTCCTATAAAGATAGGTATATAAAAATTGGTATATAAAATATGTTGTTTTGAAAAGTATGATTATGAGGAATTTTTTTTTGTGAAAGTTTTTAAAGACACAATGCTGACTATATTCATAGACTACACATCTGATATGTTTTATTTAGCAATATTAATTTGAAATTAAATCTTTATTTTCTAAAACTTGTTTATTTTTATAGTGGTGTTATTTATTCGTTTTTTTAACTTCTTTCTACTCGTACTATTTAATTCGATTGAGTATAAAAAGAGGCGATGCATCACAGACATCATCTTCTCTCTTGTTATGTGCTTTTTTGTTCAATTACTTTCTAATCAGTTAATCAGTGAACTATGCATTTCTGAATGTTTATCTCTGCGAAGAAAATCCGCCAGTTGCACGAACTTTCGAGGATTTGTGTCTTTATCGCTTCGTCTGTTGCTGTTTGCATCGACACAAATTGTATATTGCTGATCCAAAACCTAAGGAAATTTTTGACCATCGATTGTGGCATAATGATTAGTTGGTAGGAGAAACAAAAACACAATAATATAAATATACATTTCCCCTTTTATAATAATGTTAGCGAGGTTAGAAATGTAATATTTTTATGTAATAATTTTATGTCATATTTTAAAAACGTAAAAGTATTTATTAAGCACAATAGCATGAACAATAAAGGGGGTATTTTAATAGTATGTCGGTATATAAGGTACAATCACGTTGATACACCGGTTCCCGTCAGATCACCGAAATTAAGCCACATTCAGCCTGACTAGTACCAAATGGGTGACCATTTGGGAATTCTAGGCGCTGTATGTGCTTCCCGCTTATCTCGGCATTGTTTCCAGTCGTTCTGAACCTCCACTGTCCACTAGTATTCAACAATGCCCGCTAAGGAGAGGTGTGGTTGGATATTGCGCAACTTTTGTCAAAATAATTTCACGCGCCGACACCCTTACCATGGATATCCATAGCCTGTCAAGACTAAAGGAAGCCTTTTTGGGTAAGTAATCAGTAGGTCGCAATTATCGGCGAAATGCCCATTTTTTACGTCTGTACATCTAGGAATAGAAATTATAATTAGAACGTTTTGGGAATTTATAAGATTCAAGAGTTCATGCAGAGGACTCAGACTTCCCCGAGATTTTCTGTGTTGTCATTGACTGGTCTGCATTAACTGTGAGATGCGTCTTCAGACAATTCTGTGCAGCTACAGCCTGTACTTATTGACTGCCCTTGTTTTACAATGAGTCATAAGGTAATCCTGTTAACGTGCGTGGGCATAATCGAAAAAGGGCGAATCTAGATGAATATAACCTAAATTTATACGTAAGCCTCGTGTGTATGAGTATGCAGAAGCATTATACATCTAAGTCGCGCACAGGGTTAGCACAAGTTTAGGAAAGATTCAAATGTAAGCTTACGGACGAAACGACGCAAATTCTCTACCTAAGAAAATACATTTATGCGGAAAGTCACATACTCAACCGGGGATAGAGTTTTACAAAAATTGATAGAATATAATGAAAATTACACTTGTCCATACATATTCATTCATCCAACACTATCTACTAGTCGTAATAATCACTACATGGAGGGTTGAAATAGCAAATAAAACAACTAATATGCAACACGAAATGCTAAATTCTCTCCATAATTTAAATAGACAGCAAAATTATTAGTGCCGTTTATGTAACTAATAGCAGTATATTCTCAGAGATGCTCTCGAATATATTTTATTGCAAATGATTCTACGCTCACTTTTTTAAACTATGACATTTTCTTCGAAAATATTTTTCGAAGTAACTATAGACAAATAAATACTGAGCTATGGACAAATCTCAAAACGGTTCAGTTTTATTTACTTTACTGGCGTAGCATTTACTGATAAGTTTATTATATAGTTCTCTGCATATCTTATATCAATTGGGCATTAAACAGCGATAAGAATATACACAAAACCACAATAAACAAAACTCACATTGACAGAGAGATAGTCTTCCTCACTAACAGTTTGATATGTTGATAATTTGGAAGGACTTTTACAGCCTATTATAATATGCTAAGAGTTAGCTACATCATCCAGCATCACTAAATCATAAAAAGGAGTATAGTTTTCCAGTGAAGTGGCATATTTTAAATGAATTTATAGCACTATTATTATGCTATCGAGCTATCTAAATTAACTTTCCATTATTAATATTTATATTTGAATACAAAAGTAGAAAATTTTATTTCAAAAGTATAATATATGTGTGTTATCTTAAGAATACCCCATAGACGCATATAAAAAGTGGTCAGTGTAGATATAAATCTCCTGTTGAACCTAAAACACAAGTCACCGCAAACCTAAACTTCTTCATCCATGAGGCCAACAATCCAGCTGTGCGAAAATGTTACGATAAAGCTTGTTTATGTTTTTACAGGCAAAATTTGTATCAATTGATATATACTGAAGAATATTCATATTGCAATACTCAATATTAAATAGAACTATAGGTTTTAGTTATACACACATTTGTCGGCTACGCATAAATACCAGCTTCAATCATAGCTTTGAGTGAAAATAAGTTACTATTTATGATTTGATAGTTAAGAATCTTTGTTATGATTAATTAAAACACGATTATTAATTAAAAAATCATAAAAAGGGAACACATATTTTCCGGACATGATGAAAGCTATCTTTTTTAATCTGTTTGAAACATGTCCTCTGTAGTCGCCAAATTATTTTCTAAAATATATATATATATATATATATATATATATATATATATATATATATATATATATATATATATATATACGTAAATTGAATAAAATAACATGAATAGAAATTCACTTATTTTGGCGTTAAGCTCTTACAGCTGTTTCGTGAAAGGATGGACAATTACCTCTCGTCCATAGAACTGTATATATATATATATATATATATATATATATATATATATATATATATATATATATATATACGCTTTGCAGGGCAGATAAAATTAAATCAACCGACAGAATAGTTTTGTCGCCTATTTCTGTCACCTTACGAAAATTGAAAGTAACATGATAACGCCTTAGAAGGTATATCTAAAATTCATTTATGTATACCAATGTATGGCAGTTGAAGATATATATCTTTTAAAAGAACCTTTCGAATGAAAAATGTTAACTGAGCTTGGATCACACCATAGTTGCATTTGTTAACGACGGCTTGTATGATCGATTTCAAATGTTTGTTTTAGAATCATTGAAGCATTAAAAGAATCCAAACCGTTAGGAAGTTTTTCATTTGAAAATGAAACCATCTTTCACGGATATGTCATTTGTTTGGGTCTGCATTTTTCAAATGATATCTTTTATGTCACGTTTTGTTCATGTCTGACTTCATCAATTGAACTCATCTGGAATTATTTCTCTCGTTTTCCGATAAAAGTCTCTTCATGTCTCCGGTTGATTTTTCTATGCCTGATTCGTTGATTTGTAGAACTATCCGAAGTGACGTGTGAATTTCAAAACAGTTGCTTTTAAGTTCGAGTGATCACTTGTCAGGAAAATATCTGTTTTAATATTCAGTTTCTTGTAATTAAATTGATAAAGCCCAAAAGTCAATCGTGGCATACACACACATATATGCATATACGTACGCACAAAAACTCTCTCTCTCTCTCTCTCTCTCTCTCTCACACACACACACACACACACATACGTGCGCGCACACATCATATTTCAATTCCTTTTGTCGGAGTGATTGTTATTATTTCTTCAGATGAGTTACGAGCATAATGATTGATATAATAATTAAGTGATTGATTTTGCGCTACGAAACAGATACTGTCAAGAATTGCATAAGTCAACTGAATTGAAGGAATAAATTATAAGGTGGTCAACATCATGAATTTTGGAATATAACTTTTTATCATTTATTCTCTTTTTGATTTGTAATTACATTGAGCTTTTTAAGGATTAATATATATTATAAGAAAATATATTTCTACAGAAATATATATATATATATATATATATATATATATATACTAGCATGGGAGCCCGGCGTTGGCCGGGTGTTTGGAGGTGTTAGTTGAGCAAAAGACAAAAGAGTAGTAGTAGGAAGGCAGGCTCGAACCCGTACCACAAAGGAGGAAAAGAACGTGAAAAAAACGTGACGTCTTTGCTGTTACGACCACCGCCATACCGGAAGTAACGTAGGTTTTAATTAAGGCTAGAAAATAGAAAAGAGGGGATGACTTTTGAAAATATCAGCGAAAAAAGCAACCCCTCCTTGTAGAAAAATGCAAAGTTGAGGGTGAAGAAATTAATGTTTTGGGCCAATTTTTCGGTATTTGTCGTCTGAAGGGTCGAGCTTACAAAACGATACTGATTTTGTGAAAATTTGTCGCCTCTGTCGAAGGTTTTAAGCAGACATGCAAACATACATATATAGATTTATATATTTGTAATTCAAATTTTCGACCCAAACCGATTAAAAAGCTTGTCCTATCTCTGAATACCCTTTCAAATGTTTAGACCAGAAATTGTCTTTAGTAATATGGTAGAGACTGTAAAGGTGAATTTTTTATTAACTTTGGCCCCTATTATGACCCATGAACATTTATTGTTTTGGGCTCAAATCAAGTTATTAAGATAGATCCATGTTCAAGGAACCTATATCTAAAATTTCAAGTGTTTAGACCCAAAATTGGCGGAGGAGTTTGGTAGAGTTCTAAAAGGTCAAATCGTTGAACTTTGACCTTATAACAGCCAAATTTCTGGCTGAAAACGGATGACATATCAAATTTCGAGTCTGTAGACTGAAAGTTGACGGAGTTATTGTGTAGGGAAATGGACACAGATAGACAGACACTTTCACTTATATATATATATATATATATATATATATATATATATATATATATGAATTTAAGAAAAGTCGTCCCCGGAAAACCCGTCTCCGGAAAAGTCGTCCCCGGAAAACTCGTCCCCTTTAGCTAGGTAGGAAAACTGGTCCCTTATTGAATAAACATCGATTGAAAACACGTTTTATGACCGTTCTTGAAGAAGATACTGTTTTTAAAAGAGAATACATATCCCATAATATTTTTTTAATATTTTTACTTGTTTACTGTTGTTGTAAAAAAATTAAATTAATTTTTCTAAGTTTTCGTTTTCTACTAGCTTTGAAAGTTTTTGATCTTTCAACTTATTTTAAAGAGTTTATTTAGTTTTTTTTAAAAAAAGTAATGTCGAGTGTTACTTATGAACAAAAAATGTCCGACATAAGAGGATCATGTCTTAGGAGGATAATTGCTCAAAAATAGAAAATTAAAGATAATATTAAGGTAGATATAGTTTTAAAGCGAGCCCCCTCCCCCCCCCAAAAAAAAAGAAAATACATTTGTATATTTTAGGTAATAATGCAAATCCCATAATATTTTAAGAAATATTTTTACATGTTTATTGTTTGAAAAAAATTAAATTGATTTTTCTAAATTTTCGTTTTCTACCTAGCTTTGTAAGTTTTTGGTGTTTAAACGTATTTTATTTTTGACTCGACATTACTTAGTAAATAATTTTTAACAAAAAATGTCCGAACATTAAAGAAAATACTGAGGTAGATATAGTTTTAAAACGAGCTTCCCCCACGCCCAAAAGAAAATAAATTTGTATATTTTTAAGTACTGCACAAGTACCCCCGAAATGACTTTTAAACGATACCCTACCCTCCTTATGTTAAGAATGGCTTTCGAAATGATAACGTTATTATTTCAGCGCGGTACCAAAATTACATAAGACCGTGTTTTCTTTTTTGTTTTTTAATAACACAACAATTATTTAAACTGAATTAATTCTTCTAAATAAAATAATTGCTTTCTTTGATATTACGTGTTTTCTTTCTTTATTTTTGTTTCGTAATGATACAAAAAGTGTTAAAACTAGAGTATTTTTTAAATAAATATTTGGTTTCGTTTTTCGTATCTTGACTCCGTGATCAAGTTTACTTTTTTAAGCAAGAGTTAAAAATAATTTTAAAAAATATTACGGGGGTGCATAGTCTCTTGTAAAAACAATATCTCCTTCAAGAACGGTCATAAAATGTGTTTTCAATCGATATGTATTCAATAAGGGACCAGTTGTCCTACCTAGAAAAAAGGGGGGATTTTTCCGGTTGCGAGTTTCCGGGTACGAGTTTTCCGGGTCCGGGTTTTCCGGAGACGAGTTTTCCCGGGACGAGTTATATATATATATATATATATATATATATATATATATATATATATATATATATATTAGCATTTCAGCTCGGCGTTGCCTGGGTGTTTGGATGTGTATGTTGAACAAAAAAAGTGGTAGTAGGAAGGCAAGCTCGAATCCGTACTAGAGGAGGAAAGAACGGGGAAAAAAAGCTGACGTCTTTACGGTTACGACCACCGCAAAACCTGAAGTGAGTTATGTTTGGCTAGACAATCTAAAGTAGAGGATAACTTTAAAAACTTTCGACGAAAAAGCGACCCCCTTGTAGAAAAGTGCTTAGTTGAAGGTGAAGATATTAATTTTTCTTTCGCCAATTTTTCGATATTTGTCGCATGAAAGGTCAAACTTTAAAACGATACTAATCTTGGTAAAATCCGTCGCCTCTGTCGAAAGTTTTAGACATACATACATACATACATACATACATACATACATATATACATACATACATTTATATATTGGTAATTACAAATTTTCGATCCAAACCGATGAAAAAGCTTGCCTTATCTCTCGATGCCCTTTATGTAAAATTTCAAATGTTTAGACCAGAAATTGTCTGAGTAATTTGGTAGAGACTGCAGAGGTCGATTATTTTTTTAAACTTTGACCCCTATTATGAGCCCTTAAAATTTATTGTTTTGGGCTCAAATCAATGTATTAAGTTAGATCCATGTCCAATGAACCTATATCTAAAATTTCAAGTGTTTAGACTGGAAATTGTCGGAGGGGTTTAGTAGAGTTCTCAAAGGTCAAACCGTTGTACTTATACCTCTTAACAGCCTCTTAACAGCCAAATTGACAAAGTTATTGCGTAGGGAAATGTACACAGACACACAGACACGTTAACTTTTATATATATAGCTGAGATTTTCTATGAACATTTGTTATGGCAAGGTACAGTGAATTAAGTATTATGGTATCCGTTCAATGTATCGTTAAGGATTAAATAAGAGTTAATAGGGATTTGTATTCAATGTAAAGATGAGAACGAATTTAGTTAGTCATTTTAGTCAACGTTCTATAACGTTTGTCCGTTTTGACGGCTTAAAAAGCCTAGTTTTGTTTATAAGATTATTATTTGGTTACACATTTAAAAACCTGTGAAATCCTTCTCTTACAAACACACACGCATCTCGATTGTAAAGATCTTTAAAATAAACCGAACAATCTTAAGACTGTACACATAACCATATTTATGTAAACAAATATAAGTATAATTGCATGCATACATGTACAGACATAAGCTTATATTTACTGTTTCATATGAATATACAAAAAATACACATATACATAGATACACACATATATATATGCATATATATTAAGATACATACATACATACAAGCCGACATATGAATGTCATACACAATCAGAGAGACAAGTAAATATACATACTAACAATATAAGAAGGCATATTTGTCAATAACAATCCAAACGGCGTTGTCTCGATAAAATGAAAAGTCTTTACATTAACGTAGTTATATGGAAGTTATCACGTGGTTATGTTTTATTGCGTTTACAATTAACACACGTGCGTCGAAATCAGTCTGAAAACATTAACACATGTGTTTACAATTGATGTCTGGAAATCGGAATACGTTACATCAGGATAAACAAAGTTTAACAGAGTACGGGCGCATGTGGGACATATGCTTGCAAATGACCGAGTCGTGTGTGAAATGACGTCACGGCAAGAAAGAAAAAAGATTATAAAAAGAAGAACGTGTGCACAGACTAAGGATCAGGTTCATGTTAGAGACGTGGGTGATATCACAGTAAAAAAAAAAGAAGAACCGCATGGCCAAAGAATCAGGAATAAAGGTATTTTCTTAGAAATCTGAAACAGCGAGTTGAATTTCTTTTCTATTCCTTGTATTTGTCTCCTTTGCGACGAACACTACAACGTGTTGCGTCCCGGGTGTCTCTATCTTTACACCTGTGTAAACCTGTGCAACGTTACTGATGTAGAATATTTTTAAAAAATCATCTGTTCAGTTCATAATCATCATGATCAGCTGGTTTTGCTGTGTTTGCACTTCGTTTATTGCTGCCATGGGAACTATACTTCAAGCAGATATTCTACTTGTTCTACTTAACCGTCCACAATAAATCGCTTGCAGTATGTATTCTAATGGTATTAAATATTCGAAAAGGATTAATATGTCGTTATATTGAGAAAAGAAAAAGACACAATGTTGGCTGCGTCATTTTTCTTTCTAATTTTATTTCAATTCGTGCGTTGCTTATATCTCTCTGTCTACCTTTCTCTACTGCACACGTCTGACTGCTCACGTTATCTTCGAGCAAAATTCATCTTATTTCCTGAATCAGAGAAGAAAATCCAGTAAACATCTGCTGGCTAGAGGCGCGCAATCACTTGATTTTGTCGTTTTCGTTCAAAACAATTGAATCCAATGGAATCAAAGATGGCGTCGACAGACTGAAGCTTTCAATCCGCCCAACGTATTTGCAATATGTTTAACGCCTTGTTTTCGAGTAACAAGTATTCACCTTCTAACATTTTCAACACAGAACTAAATGTCTCCAAAACCGACCTACACTATATATATGTGTGTGTGAGAGAATGAGAGACAGACAGACAGAGACAGAGAGAGAAAGGGAGAAAGGAATAAACCAAGTTATGTGTTCAGGTGCTCGGAAAACTTGTACCCGGAAAAACCGTACCCGGAAAATTCGTACCCAGAAAACTTGTACACGAACCCCTCCCCCCCTTTTTTGCTAGGTAAGAAAAATGGTCCCTTATTGAATAAATATCGATTGAAAACACATTGTATGATCGTTCTTGAAGAAGATATTCTTTTTAAAGAGACTATGCACCCCCAGTATATTTTAAAAAAATTATTCTAAACTCTTGTTTTTAAAAAATAAACTTGATCACGGAGTCAAGACACGAAACAGGAAGCCATATATTTATTTTAAAAAATACTCTAGTTGTAACACTTTTTTGTGTTACTACGAAACAAAAATAAAAGAAAGAAGACACTTACATATTATAAAAGAAAGACATTATTTTATTTAAAAGAATTAATTTAGTTTAAGTAATTATTACAAAACAACAAAAAAGAAAACACGGTACTTATGTAATTTTGGAACAGCGTTGAAATAATAACGTTATTATTTCGCAAGCCATTCTTAACATGGGGAGGGGGTATCGTTTAAAAGTCATTTCGGGGGCACTTTTGCAGTATATAGACGGCGGCTATTATTAGGGGGCGATAACTCTAATTTCTTCTTGGTCAAATAACGCGGCAAATAAGTTATAAACAAGATTTTTTTCTGAACAGAAAAATATTTGAAAACCAGAACATTTATTGCATAAAAATGTATTAATATATAATTGTAAAAACATTTATTGCATAAAAATGTATTAATATATAATTGTAAAAACATTTATTGCATAAAAATGTATTAATATATAATTGTAAAAACATTTATTGCATAAAAATGTATTAATATATAATTGTAAAAACATTTATTGCATAAAAATGTATTAATATATAATTGTAAAAACATTTATTGCATAAAAATGTATTAATATATAATTGTAAAAACATTTATTGCATAAAAATGTATTAATATATAATTGTAAAAACATTTATTGCATAAAAATGTATTAATATATAATTGTAAAAACATTTATTGCATAAAAATGTATTAATATATAATTGTAAAAACATTTATTGCATAAAAATGTATTAATATATAATTGTAAAAACATTTATTGCATAAAAATGTATTAATATATAATTGTAAAAACATTTATTGCATAAAAATGTATTAATATATAATTGTAAAAACATTTATTGTATCAAAATGTATCAATATATAATTGTAAAAACATTTATTGCATAAAAATGTATTAATATATAATTGTAAAAACATTTATTGCATAAAAATGTATTAATATATAATTGTAAAAACATTTATTGCATAAAAATGTATTAATATATAATTGTAAAAACATTTATTGCATAAAAATGTATTAATATATAATTATAAAAACATTTATTGCATCAAAATGTATTAATATATAATTATGAAAACATTTATTGCATAAAAATGTATTAATATATAATTATAAAAACATTTATTGCATAAAAATGTATTAATATATAATTATAAAAACATTTATTGCATAAAAATGTATCAATATATAATTATAAAAACATTTATTGCATAAAAATGTATTAATATATAATTGTAAAAACATTTATTGCATAAAAATGTATTAATATATAATTGTAAAAACATTTATTGCATAAAAATGTATTAATATATAATTATAAAAACATTTATTGCATAAAAATGTATTAATATATAATTGTAAAAACATTTATTGCATAAAAATGTATTAATATATAATTATAAAAACATTTATTGCATAAAAATGTATTAATATATAATTGTAAAAACATTTATTGCATAAAAATGTATTAATATATAATTATAAAAACATTTATTGCATAAAAATGTATTAATATATAATTGTAAAAACATTTATTGCATAAAAATGTATTAATATATAATTATAAAAACATTTATTGCATAAAAATGTATTAATATATAATTGTAAAAACATTTATTTTAAAGTTTGCGTAAGAAAATATAATTTTAATAAAACTATTTTGTAATAATTTTTTTTATTTTTTGTTAGATTTTTATAAAGTAAAATAGCATTTTTTTAACAAATAAATAATTTAAATGAAACATCTTATTCAATTAAAGCAACTTTGAAGGGTTAACAAAAATTAATAATTTAAATGTTTTTTTACAGAGACGCGCCACATGGCGACAGTTTAGTGAAAAGCAAAGCACCAAAAAATATGGCCGCCGTGCGGATACTGCAGAAGTGGTGTTTCGTGAACAAAATATGTGTTAAAACTAGATTAATTTTTCAATAATTCACGGGTAACGTGGACCCTGCATAAACGGCGTTTTAATTTAATGATTGCTCCCTCAAAGCGCTTTCTTTCACTTTCTTCGTCACTTTATTTGTAATCGCGCGAGTATTTTTTTTTTAATTTTATTTTTCTTTGGGTGAATTTTATCCACACTTTTATTTAGTGGTTGTTTTTATTTTATTTTTATTTCATTTTATTTTAATCTTTTTTATTATTTTCCCCACTGAATATTATTTTTTGTTAAATTTTTTTCATACATATTCAAATAATGCTTTTGCCCCTCCCCCTTTTTATGCCTCAAGTGATACCTTCAAAAAGTTTTCGTGATTAAATAAACTAAAAAAATACCCTTTGCGCTTTGAATGAGCAGTTTATGCAGGGTCCACGTTCCCCGTGAGGTACTAATTTTTCTAAATAAAATATTTGTTTTATTATTTGATAATACAAAAAGTGTCTTTATTTTGTTTGTTTGTTTCCTAATAACACAAGAAATGTTAAAAATTAAAATATTTTTTTTATTAATATATGGTTTCGTTTTTCGTGTTTTCCGTTTCGTTTCGTTACATAATAAACCGTATCCACTTCTGGTAGCTTGATTTTTTTTCAAAACTGTGATCTTGGACATTACCTAAAATATACAAATTTATTTTCTTTGGAGGGGGGGGGGCTCGTTTTAAAATTATATCTACCTCAGTATTTTCTTTAATTTTCAGACATTTTTTGTTCAAAATTATTTACTTAGTAATGTCGAGTGCGACATTATTTGTTTTTTTTGTTTGTTATTTTTAACTAAATAAACTCTATAAAATAAGTTTAAATACCAAAAACTTACAAAGCTAGGTAGAAAACGAAAACTTAGAATATTCAATTTAATTTTTTTTTTAAACAGTAAACAAGTAAAAATATTTTAAACCAGGACCAAACTCAAAGAAAACCAACCTGCCTCCTCCCTTGAGGCTTGCATTTACTAATATCCGCGGGCTTAGAACTAACTTAGATGATGTTGAGTCATTTCTCCTTGTAAACACCCCGGATATCTTAGCATTAAGTGAAACTAACCTTCACTCCTCCATACCCTCTAACCACTTTAACATGCCTGGTTATCTCCCACTCTACCGTAAGGACTCGGACAGACATATGCATGGACTTGGAGTCTATATTCGAAACACCCTCCCCCTAACTAGAGAAATAAAACTAGAATCAGAGGGCCAGGCCTTTATGTGCTTCAGACTAAATATGCAACACAATATTAGCTACTTATATTTTCTCTACCGCTCTCCCTCAAACCAAGACTGTACCCTAATAAACAAAGTCTCAGACAGCATAGATATAGCACTCTCCCTCGATACTAGCGCACAAATACATGTATTTGGTGACTTCAATGTCCACCACAGTAACTGGCTAGGATTCTCAAATCACACAGACGTAGCTGGTAGCGCCACATATAGCTTCTCTATATCTCATTCCCTATCTCAGATGGTTACATTTCCGACACGTTTCCCAGACCAGCACGATCAACATGCCTCACTTCTAGATCTCTTTCTGACAACAGTTCCCAATGACTGTACAACAAATGCCCATAGCCCACTCGGGAATGCTGATCACGCTGTGATAATGGTAGAAATCAACCTAAATTCTCGCCCTAAAACTGAAGACCCACTACTCAAAACAACGAGGTATTACAAAAAGGCTGATTGGGAAGCCATCAGGGAGCTCATCAGAGATGCCCCATGGCAAAATATTTTTACTCTTCCAGCGGAACAGTGTGCAAATGAGACAACTGAATGGTTCAAAACTGCTATTGAAGCACATGTTCCCGCACGGAAATACTATAGCAAGCCCCACTCCCCCCAATGGTTTACTTCTGCTTGTGCAGCTGCCATTTGTCAAAGGCAGCATGCGTTCCGCAGATTCAACCGACATAAGTCCAGCTCAAATAAACAGAAGTTTATAGAAGCTAGAAATAATTGTAAGAGAGTGATAGACACAGCTAAGTCAGATTACTCTGAAACCACCAGAAAGCGCATCGAAGCACAGAAATTAGGAACCCGGGATTTTTGGAAAATCTACAACAGCGTAGTTAATAATGGACAGTCAATTATTCCCCCACTAACAAACATTCATGAGGTTGCTTGCACGGCAACTGACAAGGCTAATCTGCTTGCCAGTCGGTTTGCCTCAAACTCCACACTGAACTCGGTACACCACTCACTCCCTGATTTTCCTCTGCGAACAGACGCCACACTTGACGATTTGAAAATCACCCCTTCTCAGGTACATGCTATTATAAAAAACCTAGACACCTCAAAAGCATGTGAACCAGATCTCATCCCGGCTGTGCTATTAAAAAAATGCCTTAACGAATCTTGTTTTCCCGACTGCTGGAAAACCGCCTCTGTGGTACCAGTCTTCAAGAATTCTGGTGAAAGAACTGACCCACTAAATTATCGCCCCATTAGCCTCCTCCCGCTTTTCGCCAAAATATTTGAGTCCTTAGTTAATAAAGCCCTAGTCCAGCACCTAACAGCTGCTAAACTCTTGACTGACAAACAATATGGATTCAGGCAAGCCCGTTCAACAGCAGATATCTTAACTGTAGTTTCTGAACGTATATACCGTTCATTGGATAAAACAGGGGAGGGTAGAGCGGTGGCCCTTGATATATCTAAGGCTTTTGACAGGGTATGGCACGATGGTCTTCTAAGGAAAATTAGATCATATGGAATCACTGGAAGAATTCATAACGTAATTAAATCCTTCTTAAGTAATAGAAAAATCAAAGTTGTCCTCGACGGACGTACATCCAAACAATATGACATAAATGCGGGAGTACCTCAGGGGTCTATCCTTGGGCCTCTATTGTTCCTGATATTCATAAACGACCTCCCTGATAATATTGTTTCGGAGATGGGTATATTTGCCGATGACACCACTCTCTATAACAGATATGAGGGGAAAACAAATGAACACATATCCAAGAAAATGGCAGAAACACTAGAGGATGACCTCCAATCAGTAGTGGAATGGGGACAAAAATGGTTGGTCTCATTCAATGCTGCTAAGACTAAGCTTGTTTCCTTCAATAACTACAAGAAACCTTCTCTCCCACCAATAGCAATGGCCAAGAACACATTGCCTGAAAGTACTTCTTTTAAACTCCTCGGCCTAACGTTTACAGGGAATATGAACTGGAATAGATACATTGAGAGCATTGCCAAGGCTGCTGCAAGGAAGGTTGGCTCCCTCTACCGTGCTAGAAAACTACTTACGCCTGCCAGTATCCTATACCTCTATAAGGCAACCATTCGCCCATGTATGGAGTACTGTTGTCACATCTGGGCTGGTGCATCTTCTGCTTGTCTCTCGCTCCTGGACAGGGTTCAAAAAAGAGTCGCAAACCTGATAGGTCCTGAACTGTCATCTGGGCTTCAACCTCTGTCCCATCGACGAGATGTTGCATCCCTCTGCCTGTTCTACAAATACTTTAATGGTGAATGCTCTGACGAACTGCAAACACTTGTACCTCCCCGACGTAACTACCCCCGACAAACCCGACAAGCTACTAAGTCTCATCCCTTTACAGTGGAGATCCCTAGGTGCAAGAAAGCCTTTTACTCCAAGAGTTTCTTCCCCAGAACTGCGGGTCTTTGGAACTCCCTTCCGGGATTCTGCTTTCCCAACTGCAATGATATGCAGAAGTTCAAGTGTAATGTTAATAAACATCTTTCTACTCTTCTCCCTTCATAATGACCCCGCTAATTAATTCCCTAATAGTAGCCCCCTGCTTCAAAGTGGCACTGTGCCTTGTTTGGGGTGAAAATTGAATAAAAAAATAAATAAATAAAATAAAATAAAATAAATATTACAGGATGTGCATTTTCTTTTGGGGGGGTCGTTTTAGAACTATATCTACCTCAGTATTTTCTTTAATTTTCTATTTTCGAGCAATTATCGAGACTCCTAAGTCGAACATTCTTTGTTAAAAAATAACACTCGACATTACTTATTTTTAAACTAAATAAACTCTTTAAAATAAGTTGAAATACCAAAAGCTTTGAAAGCTAGGTAGAAAACGAAAAAAATTCATTTAATTTTTTTTAAAACAACAGTAAACAAGTAAAAATATTTTTAAGTTTTCTGGAGACGAGTTTTCCAGAGACGAGTTTTCCGGGAACGAGTTTTCCTAAATTCATGTGTTCATCAACGTTTCATCTTTATTGTAAGACTTCTTCTGGATTAATGAAATTAATAGTGATGGGATGATTCCAGATTTTTCCCCGATTCCGATACAATTACCGATTCCGTTCTAAATTCCCGATTCCGATTCGAGTACCAATTCCGATTCCAATTCTTATAAACCTTTACACTATTCAATTAGAGATTCATTGCTTGAAGAAAAAATGTGTTTAATTACTTTAAACCCCTGTGCAATGTCCGTATTTCTTTTTGCAAAATGTAAAATTTACACTTGAGATGGTGGTGGGGGCATATATTACATCAGCAAATCTCTCTAAATATTTTTCTTAAATGTTTTCCTTGTAATTGATTGAAAGTAACACGACACAAAGATTTATATTTCTTTTAAAACAAAGCTAGTTTGCAAGGTTCGTGATAAATATTATTTGATTTTTTTTTTATAATTGAAAATAGTCGACGATTTGTATGCACAATTAGAGGACGGTGAAAAAAACTCCTTCCTCTAGTAAAATAATTTCCTAGAAACCATTCTTAACATGGAAATCTCGGAGGGGTGAACTAATCTAAAAAATGTTCATATTTCTTATCCTAATTATTAAATTTTATTCGTTATTAGATTTGTTTTGCAGTAAAAAGAAAAACATAATTCAAAAATACTACTACTAATAATAATAATTCTGCAACCTATGCTAATCCACCAGAAAATAAAAATGTGATTTTTCATTTTTCAGTCGGTTACATGTAAACGGCCTGAAAAAATAAATAAAAAAGTCGGTTGTGCATATAAAGTTAACGGAAAATGATCGCTCTTAAGGAGCAGACGGTGCCCGGAAAACTCGACCCGGGAAAACTCGTCTCCGGAAAACCCGTATCCGGAAAACTCGTACCCGGAAAACTTGTACCAAAAAACCCCCTCTTTTTACTAGGTAGGAAAACTGGCCCCTTATTGAATACATATCGATTGAAAACGCATTTTATTACCGTTCTTGAAGGAGATATTGTTTTTAAAAGAGACTATGTACCCCCATAATATTTTAAAAAATTATTTTTAACTCTTGCTTAAAAAAAGTAAACTTGATCACGGAGTCAAGATATGAAAAACGAAACTAAATATTTATTTAAAAAATACTCTAGTTTTAACACTTTTTGTGTCATTGCGAAACAAAAATAAAGAAAGAAAACACGTATTATCAAAGAAAGCAATAATTTTATTTAGAAGAATTAATTTAGTTTAAATAATTGTTGTGTTATTAAAAACAAAAAAGAAAACACGGTCTTATGTAATTTTGGTACCGCGCTGAAATAATAACGTTATTATTTCGAAAGCCATTCTTAACATCGAGAGGGGAGGTATCGTTTAAAAGTCATTTCGGGGGTACTTGTGCAGTACTTAAAAATATACAAATTTATTTTCTTTTGGGTGTGGGGAAGCTTGTTTTAAAACTATATCTACCTCAGTATTTTCTTTAATTTTCGGACATTTTTTGTTAAAAAATATTTACTAAGTAATGTCGAGTCAAAAATAAAATACGTTTAAACACCAAAAACTTACAAAGTAATGTCGCACTAGAAAACGAAAACTTAAATCAATTTAATTTTTTTCAAACAATAAAATGTAAAAATATTTTTTTAAATATTATGGGATTTGCATTATTACCTAAAATATACAAATGTATTTTCTTTTTTTTGGGGGGGGGCTCGCTTTAAAACTATATCTACCTTAATATTTTCTTTAATTTTATATTTTTTAGCAATTATCCCCCTAAGACGTGACGCGATCCTTTTATGTCGGACATTTGTTCATAAGTAACACTCGACATTACTTTTTTTTTAACTAAATAAACTCTTTAAAATAAGTTGAAAGACCAAAAACTTTCAAAGCTAGGTAGAAAACTAAAACTGTAAAAAATAAATTACATTTTTTTAAAACAACAGTAAACAAGTAAAAATATTTTTTGAAAAATATTATGGGATGTGTATTCGCTTTTAAAGACAATATCTTCTTCAAGAACGGTCATAACATGTGTTTTAATCGATATTTATTCAATAAGGGACCAGTTTTCCTACCTAGCAAAAGAGGACGAGTTTTCCGGGGTCGAGTTTTCCGGTTACGACTTTTCCGGAGACGAGTTTTCCGGGGATGAGTTTTCCTAAATTCGGACCAGACAGCGTCTTAAAAATGTAATTAATTTTGTTTGTTTTAAAATCTTAGTCATGTTAATGTTCCTGATCAAAATTTCGTATAAAATATGCGAATAGTCATGAAAACCGCTTTTATTTTTTTCGTAGTACTAACCTTAAGTCTGGGCGATAATTCAAAAATAAAGCGATTACGAGTGGTTTTATGACTAAGATTAATGGTAAAAAATTTGGTTTACTACCCTAAAAGTTAGAATGGCTCGGAAAGAAGGGGGATCATTTTATGCTTAATTTATAGGTGCAACTTAACTCACTCTAAATTCTACAATAATTACTTGTTTTCTTTTTCAGTGTGCTCACACATAATCGTCTAATAAACTCGAATCTAAACTAGAGAGATGAGATTCTGTACACATAATTGTTTTTTTTTACTTTGTTTTTATAATTTGATAAATTTCTGAACGTCCACACTTTAAGTATTTTATCCCCAGTTTCTATTAACTCATTATGAGATTTTTATATGTAATAGTAAATAAATAAATGAAGGCAATAAAAATTAGATTATTTCAAAGATGACCACCTTAGACAACACGAACCAAGTCGGCACCAGAAAAATTAAAAATAAAACTTGTCAGGAGCGGCTAAACTTTGAAGGGTATTGTAGGTGCTAAAATAAGTGTGAGCATTTCAAAGGGTTTCTTAAGGCAATAAAAGCAAGCGAATTTACCAATAAAATAATTAAATTGGACCCAGAAACCCTGTTCCTGCGTCCCTTACTTTCATGTTATAAATAAATAAATGTGTTTCTTTCTGATAAATAAATGTGTTTCTTTCTTTATAATTTCTAGGGAAAAAAACTAAAAGAATTGCCTTGGAATCGGAAATGAGGCTCAAATTTTCCTGATTCCGATACTAATTCCGATACTCCCAAATGTTCCGATTTTTCTGATTCCCGATTCCGATTGTGATTAATCGTCCCAACACTAGAAATTAAGAAAATAAAATACCAGATTAATTTCATTCATCCAGAAGTTTGACAATGAAGACGAAACGTTGAGAAACACATAACTTGGTTTCTTCCTTTTTTTATCCCCCTATATCGTCGGAATACTATTTCCTTTATACACATCATATATATATATATATATATATATATATATATATATATATATATAGAGAGAGAGAGAGAGAGAGAGAGAGAGAGAGAGAGAGAGAGAGAGAAATGTTATTTGTTCTTGCTTTTGCGATACGTTTTGAATGAATTCAAATATTTACGAAAGTTTTTACTTAAATGCGAGTTGGAAATAATTTCCCTTTAACCAACCTGGTGCCTTCCATGGGGAGCGGCATACATATTGTTTTTTTTTTAATATATCATTATCCGCTGACACGTGTTTCGTCGTCTACGACTCATCAGTGGCTGAATCTAGCGAGATTTCTTCGTCTACGACTCATCAGAGTGGCTGAATCTCGCTAGATTTAGCCACTCTGATGAGTCGTAGACGACGAAACACGTATCAGTGGATATATATATATATATATATATATATATATATATATATATATATATACGATTATCGTTCTAAAAGTAATGCATTCTATTTTTAACTCAAAAACTAAAGCGTGGAAGAACTGCGAAGACGGGAGGTGTACCATTAAAACAGCTGATCTTTTGTGTCTTTGCAATTATGTTTTCTATATAGTCACCATCAAGTGCACATTTAACAGGGATGCATGGGCGTCCGGACCGTGCCTGTCACCATTCTGAAAGGGACGAACCCATCTTATAACTGTGCTGATATGAACTGCATTCGTAAATGTTCAATAGACACCGATGAATGTTGATCGGTTTAATTTTTTACTGCATAAAGGATTTCAATAACACATTTCCCCTTCTAACCTTCTAGGGTTTGCTTTCTTAGAGTATCATTCCTGCAATATCTGCAATGGAAATCAAAATTTCAAGTCATAATTTCATAAGTTCAGATATTCTAACAATGTAATTTGTAATCCCCTCTGATCCATTGTGGCGGAATAAAATGCCTTTTTATTATTTGGATTAGAATCGGTCGTATTAGAAAATTGGCGAACGGTTTTCAGCATTTTTCTCTTTCACGTGAAACTAAATAAAACTTAATATAATACACATTACTCACGATACGCTTAGATTAAGAGTTTTACTACACAACCATCTAAGCATATACACATGCTTAACGCCATATATATATTATGTTCCATTGTATAACATAAATATACATTGACTTGACACATCTGTAAACTATTATAATACCTTTGCGCATGTTATTTATTAGGAACATGATTTGAAAATGATTTAAATCGTCAAAAATACACGTTCACGCACACACATAAACGCATATATATATATATATATATATATATATATATATATATATATATATATGTATATATATATGGTATTATCCACTGGAGAGCCATGTATTTAACAGCTGTCCTGTTTTTAAATCTCCGAAACAGCTACATGGTAATCAGCTGATGATCCCCGTTTTTTTATTTACAAAATTTTAGTTAAGATTTTCTCTTTTCACCCTTATGTAGTTAAATCCTGTTTTAAAATTGAAGACTTTTGCGAAATCGGCTTATGCAAGTGCTACGTCTATTTCTATTTAACAACTTTAGTTAATGCCTTTGTTTTTCACCCTTATATCATTGAATTCTCTTTTGTCATTATGAACTTTTTAGAAGACGGATTATGTAGGTGCTAAGTCTGCGATAGGTTAAAGTTATTTTTTTCCTTCCAGGAATTTAATGTGCATTCTTTATTTTTATTTTTGCATTTTTCTTATTCAAAGCTTCTTTAGACTATATATATATATATATATATATATATATATATATATATATATATATATATATATATATATATATATATATAGAAGAGAGAACGAAAGAAACAAAGAAAGTGGAGACAGAAATAGATATAGAAAAATTCGCACTTTAATACCTTTTCAAACCAAAGCAATAATGTGCTCATTTTATGGATAGATCAGATGGGATTATCTGAATACTTCAGTTACAGAGTTTTGTTCCGTACATGATATTTACCAATACTTAATATTATCTTAATCCTTATCCTACTCATAGAAACTGCTGTGTTCACGACATGCAAACCGCATAAAACGTATAGATAATCCAACAATATATAAAGCATCAATAATAAAAAATATTCAATGTTTTTAATGATAATAATGCACATTTTATTAGATTTCATACAGCTAATACTAAAATACGATAATCAATATAGTTATGATAGTTGCTCTCTTCATAACTGGCTTGTGCACAATACCAGTGATAGAGTGTTTGTATATGTTGAAACTATATAGAAAGAATTAATGATACATTACAGTGACTGACAGTATCTTGATTTGCTGTTAACTTCTATCCATCTTCCATATCCTGCTTTGTCCGTGATTGAATGAGGATCAACAATACTTCTTTGTCTTCGAAATCGTTGAAATAGTTCACTTTTAATCCAATTGATTGATTGACTGTTCTGATCAAGAATCTCCCCTCAGTGACTTAGTCCACAATAAATTGTTATCTCTATTCCACAAGCTACTGTTGATTTTATAAAATCATTTGTAAATAATCAGCTCACTTAAAGTTTAAAATGCAAAAAGCAAGTAGCATAGTTCAAATGTTCTTTAAATAGAAATAATCTATTTCGAACGCACTCCTGTCTTATCAAAGAAATAACTGTTAATTTTATGAAATTATTTTTACATAATCACTTAAATTATTTTTACATAATCACTTAAATTATTTTTATATAATCACTTAAATTGTTTTTATATAATCACTTAAATTATTTTTACATAATCACTTAAATTATTTTTACATAATCACTTAAATTAATGTTAAACGTTCAAAAGTTAAGTGTAATGGTTCAATTGTGCTCTGAAAAGAATCATTTATTTCGAATGTGTACCTGTCTTATAAAGGAATCTACCATTCATTTTATATGCTGGGCCTTTCTGCCTGTGCGGTGATAAAACTTCTCAAATTCATGTATGATTTATGGTTGTATAAAAGTGTTAACTTTGGTCAAAATCAGACTTCCATCCTTTAATCGGATTTTTCGATATTTATAGAACGCGTTTTTGATATAACATAAGGTGGGACCTGATCTCCCTCAGATAAGAAGCACACGAGAAAGACTGGTATTCACAAGTTACAAGTCATATCTCGGTCAAACGGGACCAATATAACAATAGGTGCAACCGGTCATTAAAGATAACACTAAAGTTCAAGCTACACAGTGTTACAGGTAAGTGTTTAGTGTATTTCTAGGTGGTTCGGTTCGAACATTCACAAAAGTCCAACAGCGCAATCTCATGCGGGAGTTTGATTATCCTCTCTCTTTTGGTTGTCCGCTGAAAAAGATTACTCGTGATGTCATAAAACCGCGGTTAACTTTCGATATGTTTACGAACCAAACGCCGTCCGTTTCAGCATTAAAATAATACTCTATAATTCAACCACATAAAATCTATCCGGTGCTATGATAATACTTTACGTACTATATCGAATAAGATTAAACCCGATCATCAGAATAATTTATTGTTGAAGGATTTGGCAGTTGGCCGGGCAAAATATCTGAAATTGAATCGCATAAATTCTGTGGAAAGTAAAAAGTGGGAATCTATCAAAGCGAACCGAGGAATATATTATGTAATCGCAAAAGACCGTCTCTTTTATGTCGTTAAGTACACCAAGTTCTGCAGAGAAATAATAAATATGAATATTTTATGGTCTTAGTCGTAGACAAATTGCAATACAGACTGCGAAATTGAAAAGAATTATTGTTGCTGTTGCCATATTCCATATGAACATTGTACCTTATCCCCCCTCTTTGGTTAACATTGATAGCAAATATGCCGCCAGCAATCTAAGTGCATGTTACAAAGGGACTATTGTCTGCAGAAACAGCGAAATCTATCTTCGAACCACTCAACCCGGATTGAGTGAGTAAAGATTGTTTAGGGATATCAATAAGGTTCTATTGTGGTCGATTAAATTTCCAAATATTTATGAAATTCTCTTATTATGCCCTGAACCATCCTCTCACTCTCCTCTTCTCTCTCTTCTTTTTTCTTTCCTCTTCTCTCTCTCTTCCCTTATATCACTCTATTTCTTTCTGTTAACTTCCTTTTTGTTTCTCCCCTATCTTACTTCCTTTTCACCTTTCTCTTTTTTACCCTTTATATTTTTACTGTATTTAATAATATTGAAAATTTGATATAAGATTGTTTTTTAAACGTTAATATAAATGTGCTTTAATATGTCCCAAGCTTTTGTTTAATTTTGTAAAATATATGAGAAAATTCCTTACTATTACATAAAAGGAACATTGTCTGTGTATTTGTGTGTGTATTACTTTATTTGCGTGTGTGAGCTCATTTCCTATAGACTCGAAAACAGCTGGGTCGACTTTTATGAAATTACACACGAAGAACTTTATATGACTGGCAGTGTTCTTAGAAAGATTTTGTATCGGAATGTCTTCGATAAGTATTGATAATCGATAATCGAAATGATACGATGAAAGAAGGAACAGGCGATTTTGACCAAAGTTAACACTTTACAAAGCCAAAAATCACAAGTGCATTTGAGAAGTTTTATTACCAAACAAACCAAGGGGCCCGACATATAAAATCAACAATAAGTTCTTTAATATGACAGGTGCGTTCGAAATGATTTTTTGTTTAGAGCATAATTTCAACATGATACTTGACTTTTTCATCTTAAACTTTATTTTTATTCATTATATAAAAAAAAATTATAAAATCAACCATCGCTTCTGTACAGTGCAATGTAGACTACAATGTATTGTTAAACTAAATTACTGTGGAAAGACGTGTTAGGTTTCCTCCCCGTCATACCGCGATAAGTCCCCAGCCAGAGCAAACAATCAATCGATGCGATCGAAAAGTGAGCGATTACACTGATTTCGTTGACAATAAAAATATGGGAATGTGAAACATTCGTTGATCATCATTCAATCCTGGGCAACGGCTGGTCTCCTTGCTAGTAATAGATATATAGAATGAAACAAAAATAACATTTCTACGCACGTTATCGTTGCTTGATCCGATGATACCAATAACACATGCGTCCTGACTAGTGGTTACGTCAATAGTACTACACCTACGCTGTGTGCAAAAGTAAGTACTTCGATGTCAATGCAATTTAGTTTGAGATTTGATTAAATAATTGATCGACAAACCCAATATGAAACAAATTATAAGCCAGTCACTTGCTTCTCAGGTATGTGGAAACTTTTCATTATTGTTTTAAGGTATTTATAGTCATTTAGACCAAAACAATTTGCTGCCTGAGGAACCAAAAGGCTGCCGATCTGATAAAACATGTTGACAGTGAGAGAGGCTACAAATACTGGGAAATACTAGAAGTCGATAAGATTAAGAACATGAGCAGAGAAGCCGAATATAACAGAAGATTAAAGGTTATTCTTAAATCGCAACTCTATTATCGGAACACAATATATATCGCATCAATGTTGGAGCAGTAGCTATCATTCAGTATACCGATAGTACATTTGACTTAAATATAGATGAATTAAAGAGTTTAGACAGTAAAATACGTAAAATGTTCACAATTTATGGAGTTTTTGCTAAAAAACAAATAAATGTCGATAGGTTGTATCTGCTTAAAAACGAAGGCGGCCAAGGCTTACTTAGTGTTGAAGATATTGTAAATATAGAGGAAGAATGTTTAACTTTTTTCTTTTTTTTTACACAGGTATCACCACATTATCAAGGCCAAGAGGCCACTCAAGGATAAGGGTTAAAGCGTGTACAGTAGAAATTGGACCATATAGTAATCATTAGTAATGAAAATTCGGTAAATTTGATAACTGATATGAAACGGCTCATCAAGAACTTATTTACGTTAGACTTGAAGACAATCATATTGTAGTCAGCCGGAAAGCAGGAAAACGGAAGACAATTCCACAGGCGTGCAGTTCAAAGAAAGAAGCTTTGTTCATGGAATCTACGTTTGGGTTTAGGCACAGATAAAAAGTGGGGGGAATTATTGATAGTGTTTTCAGCTAGACGAGAGTTTCTTATGAAAGTTAGGCGAGGGGGGACCATAGACTGAAGCTCAGTCGAACACTTTCCATGAAAATAACGATACATCAGAGACAAACTCGCAACATCTCTTTTGTGAGATAGAGGTTGCAGAGAAGAGAAAAGGACATCTCCTACGAGGCTACGAAGTCTATTTTGAACTCTATCAAGGCAGGACAAGTCTTTTCTAGCAGCTCCTGCCCAGATGTGGCAACAGTATTCCATCCTTGGACGTCTCTGGCTCTTATATAGATAGAAAATTGCATCAGCAGTGAGATATCTACCGGATCGATAGAAAGATCCCACCATTTTTCCAGCGACCTTGGCAACAGATTTGATGTACGTATTCCATTTAAGATCATGAGTAATGGTCAAGCCCAGAAGCTTGTCAAAACTTGAGGCCTCCTGAAGACGAGAGCCATTCATTTTAATTGATGCCAGATGTGGATCAGAATGTTGATGATGTAAAGATAGAAGCTTGGTTTTAGATGCATTAAAAGTAACCAGCCACTCCTTTCCCCATTGCACTACGTGCTCAAGATCAGAGGAGAGAGAATCGGAGAGAACTTGGTCGTTTACTGTCTTAGATATGCTACCATAAATGGTAGTGTCGTCAGCATAAATGTCTACAAATGATGTAAGGATGTGATTTGGAAGATCATTAATGTAGATCAGGAAAAGAGTTGGGCCCAGGATGGACCCCTGAGGGACACCAGCATTAATATTGTGAGCTTCTGATTCTTGCCCCTCAACTACTACTCTTATGAACCTTTCAGAAAGAAATGATTTAATAATTGAGAAGACATTTCCAGCTATACCATAGCTAGAGATCTTGTGAAGTAAACCTTTATGCCATACCCTATCAAAGGCTTTTGATATGTCAAGAGCAATTGCCCTAGAAAGGTTGCCTCCATCGAGAGATTCTCTAATCCTATGAGATATAACTGTAAGCACATCTGCTGTAGATCTAGCAGAACGGAACCCATATTGAGGGTCACTAAGAAGGTTATTTTTGTTGAGATGGTTGATTACTTCTGTATTTAACGCAGATTCCAGCAACTTACTAATGACGCACAGGAGACGTATTGGCCTTTACTGAGAGGGGGATGAGCGATCACCTGAATTCTTAAATACAGGGCATACTGATGAAATTTTCCAGGGAGATGGGAAATTATTCTCCTTAAGACAACGTTTAAATAGTTTTGTAAGTATGGGCGCTAGTTCAGGTTGAAGTTTTTTGAGTACTATAATTGGAATACCGCCAGGGCCAGTTGCTTTACTGGAATCAAGGTTTTTAATTAGCTTGGCAACATCACGTACAGATATTTGTATCTCACATAGCGTGTTTTCTGATACAGGAGGAAATATTGGAAATATATTTCTGAAAGTAATGAGATTATTTTTATATAAAGTGAAAAAGGGAAAGATACTAAGATCTGGGACGAAGAAGGGCCCATGGTTGTAATAGAAAGAAACTTCAGTGTTCTTCTAGAATACTGAATTTAGAGATAATGAGAACTGGAATTGGTTGGTAAAGGGTGATCTTAAAAGATCTACAATGAGCACTTAAATGGCAGCCCATAAATAAACTATTCACACTAGGTCTATTAAACACTACTCTTAAGTAATGAAAGGGAACCCCCGCTTATTAAGGGCAAAAAGCGCATATTATATCAGAATGAGCTATGGTAGCTAAACATCAATATAAAAAATAGAAACACAACAAAGTCGCTTAGATCCTACATTAGAATACGCAACCGACATTGTTAAACTTCTTTGGGACATGCGTATACAAACCAAGAAGGTCTTTAAACATTTCAAATCTAACATTTTTTAAACGAAAACAAGAGAACTTGCTCAATTATTGACATATCCTGCTCTTTCCTAGCCGGAGTGCAAGAAGAAGAAAAATGAATGAATAAATAAATATCAAGGTTTAAAATGAGAATTAGACTATGTAAATGTAAAGAAATCAATCCCCATTGTAATTAAAACGGTAGTGGCCATAATGAAAAGACACAATAAACGTCTTAAGTAGATAGACAAGATAATTTCTTCTCCGATTCTGCAGACGGCGTTTGTACATCTTGAATGCCTAAAGTTATCAGAATAACAAAGGAAGAGAATAATGAAAGCACTTGGATATAGCTAAGAAAATGGCACATGAACAGAGTAACAGAATTCCTACGGCACAGAACAATGCAATTAGTACGAACCATATTAAAACTAAATAGATACAACACAAGAAAACAGTAAATGTAGATTCTGTGGGCAATGAGACGAAACAATAAAACACACAATAACTGAATGCATCAACTTAACCAAAAAGGAATATGAGCACAGACACGACTATTAACATGGGCAGGACTACACCTCGAACATGTTGATAAATAGTTAAAAAAAAAAAACTGGAGACAGTACAGGAAAACGAAAACCACAAAACCCTTTGGTATATGGAGGTACAAACAGAAAACCCCGTTCTAGGAAAAAGACATAATAATTTAAAAAAAAGGAAAGAAACTGCCAAATTGTAGATTTTTGTCGTCATAGCAGACCACAGGTTGAAGACCAAAGAGATAGAAAAAGGAAACAAAAATGCAGAGCTTGTCAGAGAACTGAAAAGTATATGAAACCCTTGGAAAAAGAATAAGAGAAATCGGAATCGACAGAAGACTGAGATTATGCAACGGACAGTAATGCTGAAAACAGCTGAAATTTTAAGAAAAGCCTCGAGTGCAGAAATTAATCCACATCGGCGAAAAATCTTTACTAGCATATGAAAGTGAAACAGAAGTATAAAAAGACAACCATGAGAACTGATACACCAAAAGTGAAAAGTGCCGATTCTTCCCTTCCCTTCCTTTCAATTTCCCTATATTTCCTTTACCCTTTCATTTCCCTCCCCTCTATTTCTATTTCCCCTCGCCTTTATTCCCTCTCTTTACCTTTCCCTTAGCCCTCCTTTTCCATTTCCCCTCCCCTTCTCTTACCCCCCTCTAACAAATCTGTAGTAAGCACGACTGACGCCCCTCTGAGTAGTAGAAGCGTCATGGAGGATGAAAAGGCTGAGGCGTCAAAGTACTAACCAGGTCTTCATTGGATGTGCGCGAAAAAGACTTGGGCCTTGGGAGACATTGCTTCTCAAATTTCGTTACCAATAAGGAAAGCAATGGTAAACGCTTGTTGTGATAATCCCAATTGATTACTAAATAAAATGGTATCAAAAGAGGTGGAGAGTACAGGAAATATGGAGAGACTTGTCAATTGACATTTCATCGTCCTTTCCCTGCATAATTGTCAAAACGAAACAATGAAATGAAAAAAACTAAGAAATTTTTTTTCGTTTTTTTTTCCAAAATGGATGAAAAAATAAACAAAAATTAAAGTTACCAAAGACAAGCTACGTTTCTTTTTTACCTAACTAGATAAAAAATTTTTGTGTTTTAGTTACTTTTATTCTTAACTAAAAAGAACATTAAAATTGCTTTCTTTGCTATTCTGAAAGGTTACATATTTTTTAGTGATTTCATTTTACTGTTTTTGTTTTATTTTTCATTTCTTGCTTTTTTTTGGTGGGGTAATTATGCAGAGAAAAGACAATGAAATTCTACTTTTACGGTATCTTTTGTTTATTAAAATGTTATGTGAAACAAAAAACATTTCTTAGTTATTTCATTTCATTATTAATACATTCATAGTACAGAGTAATTAAAAATTAAAAAAGCTTATTTTTAGTTTTTTGTTATCAGCAGTCGATTTATTGTTGTTGTTTTTTTTTCTTACTAGGCTGTATAGTTAATTCGCTAATTTCGTTTCGCTAAAATTTGCGTTTCCTTTTTTTTCATCTTTTCGCAGCCGCCATCTTGCGTAGGACTTTACTCAAGATTTCTTATTCCTTGTACTTTTTTATGTAATATTTTGGTAAATAAGAAAATACCTTGAAAAGTATTCAATTATTATTTTATTTATTGGCGGGAGGGGTTCTACAATACGCAGAGATTCGGAAAAGTAGAACCTAAATAAAATATACAACAAATAAATGTTACCATTGGCTATAAAAGTTACTTTGCAACCTACCTGAATCATTTATTGGTATTTTAAAGTAATTTTAAACGCTTTTTGTTTCATCTTAAATATTAACTTTTTACGAGTCATAAAAATTCAAGATGGCAAAAAATTCTCCCGTTTCTGTTTTGTGAGGACAGAGCGAGGAGTCTCGTTTTTAGATTTGTTTCCGCGCACATTTTTGAAAATTCAAATGAAGAGGAAGAAGAGTGGTGCAGCATTCCATAAAAAGATCGAAAATAAAGTTGATATTGCTAATGTTGATATTCGTAGTTCGCTAGTCGACATTGACAGCATTGATACATCAAAACTGTCAATGATAATGATGCGCGTGAAGTTGAAAAATTGGAAAGGCAATCACTAGTTGGCTCGAAAACATAGACCGATTTTACAGATGTTGGTCTATGGCCTGTTGCGATTTACCATGAAATTCCCGCTATGCTTGTCCGGCAGGGATTTGCTGCTGTGCAAATCTCTGCCGGACAAGCATAGAACGAACTAGCACGACAAGGAACGAAAACAAAACGCGACGTTAGAAAGCTAACAATTAACTGGTTCTATCGGCTTTGACGGAACGATGAGAAAAGTTTGCGAACATGCATGGTGTATTCTTCTTCCAGAAAAGCCTTATTTTGCTTCTGCTACAGACTGTTTTCAATTTGGCTGTCGAGTTTTTCTTCTGATGTGGGTTTTATGAATTATTGGTAATTAAATCCAAACATATATGAATTCGAACCTAGCACATCTCATGTTTAGGCGTTCCTCAACTGGAAGAGCTAGAGATCGAACTTGCTGAAGGAAAGGTAATTGACAAAGTAGAACAAAATCTTATTGAGAAGGAAAATACGAAGTGGCGGGAAATCCTAGCTAGTTTGCTGAACATCATCAGGTTTTTCACCAAGCAGAACCTGGTACTATGAAGTCACCAGAAGACATCCATGATGATGAAAGAGGTCAAGAAAACAAAAGGAATTTTTTAGATTGGTAATTTCTTTTGCATAATATTCATAGCACTCCTAACAAAGTCCAGATGAAGTAAAGGTGAAGGAGTTGTTTCTCCGCTCCATCGAGACAAAGGGTAAAAGTGTTGGCCAGGCGTTTGACAATGTAGCTGCTTTGGCAGGCCACGGATCGGGTGTGGAGAAATGCATCTTCGAAATCAACACAAAAGCAATTTGTTCCATGCGCAATTCACTCTGTTACATATTTTGCCACACTAGACCGATTAATTTCGTTCTTTTCTGCATTTTCCCCTCGCTGAGACGTCTTGATTTAGTTGACCGGTCTAAGTATCAAGCGAGCTGTGGAAAGTAGATGGAATAATCGAGCAGATGCTGTAAATGTTGTGATAAAAAAAATTATTGGAAATCCTCATCGCCCTGGATCAGCTCACGGAAGAAGTAAGAAATGCAACCACAAGATCAAATGCATCTTTAATTCTCAACTTCTCAACCCAGTACTGTCGTTTCCGTTTCTTTTATTTTTGAATCTTTGGAAAACTATTCTCCCAGAAATTAATGATGCCCAGAAGTATCTTCAAACAAAAGAGCTAGATCTGCAACAAAGTTCTGTCAAGCTGACGGCGTTGAGAGATTGCCTCCTTCAGAACAGAAAAAAATACTGGAGACTGCAATAAACGAGTCAAAAGAACTCTGCTCTGAAATGGGGATAAGCATATGGCGTCATGTCCGCAAAAAGAAACAAATAGATGGTGAAGGATTGACTGATGTAGCACTGTTTTTAGTTTTCTTTTTACTGAGTTGAGACTGGAAATGCTGTCTTTCATAGACAGGTTGACTGAAGAAATATTTTGCAGATTTCCATATATTCACGATCTGGAGAGTAAATACTCTTGCTTGATGATAATTATGATTGTCAGCTTGGTGAAGTTCACAAAGATATAGAAAAAGAAGAATTCTTTGCTGCAAGGAAGAGATTACAGTATTTTGTGAAAGCATGAGGAAAAGATAAAATCAATTGACATCTCGTACTTTTGAAGATATCACTTTGGGGATTCCGTCCCTAATATTGTGATCTTGTTGAGCATTTTCCTTAACCGATCCATTAACGTTGCCAGCTATGAGCGCTCTTTCTCGAAACTGAAGCTCATAGATTACAAACAGCTACCGATACAAGACGTTTTTTTTCTCTTCGGGAGGATCGACCTCTTAATAACAACACTATAAAGAAAAAGAAAACTGCATCAGACTATCTTCTTGAGAAAGCCATGTTTTTGGCGAAAATTCAGGCTTTAACAATAACAAAAGTAAATAAAATGATTTTATAATTTCAAAAAATTTTCATGTTTTCAAATGTTCTCGTTTAAATTTATTACTATATTTGTTTGTGAAGCTAATTAATTTAATTACACATTTTTTTATTATATGAATTATACGTTTTTTGTTTTGAAAAATATTTGTTTTTTTTTGCGTATCCAAACTTTATTTACTTGTTTACATGGCTAGTTAATTTAACATTTTTTATAGTTCTAATTATACGTTTTATTTTGAAAAATATTTCTTTTCCTTCATTTGCATATCAAGTCTGTATTTACTTGTTTACGTAGCCAGTTAATTTAATTTAACAAAAAATGTTATAGTTTGAATGTATTATTCAAATTATAAAAGTTTTTGCTTGTAAAATCTTTCCTTTTCTTTGACGACTTCTATATATGTATAGAAGTACAAATGGAAGTCTAGGACAAATAGCAGATATCTAAAATCAGACCCTTGAGTGTAGTTTCATGAAAATAAATATTTTGAGAGTTTTTGAAATTTTAAAGGTTAAGACGTTATCAAATGCTAGCGGGGAAAACAAATTTTACGATTGCACCAAGCGGCAAAAGCAGCTGCTACGCAACTGGTGGTGTTGTATATGCTCTCTTGTCTTGACAGAATATTTTCAAGAATTATCTACTCCTTTTTTAGAGTGGACGAGTGTAGTACATGTCTATTGTCCTGAAACCAAGCTCCTGAGAATTATGTTCTCCTCCGCTTGACATTACTGTAGTCTCTGTTCTATTCTTATTAGACGATCGTCGCAGGTGTTATTTAAGACTCTGTTAAAAAACAGCCTACAGAAAATGGACTGTGATTTATGAAAGTATGACAGGTTATGAAAAGGAAGGGTTATGAATATGGGTTGAATTTAGGGGTATCAAACCCTAAGTAAAATATGATGATGATATATATATATATATACCATATATATACCATATATATATATATAAATATATGCATACTATATATATACCATATATATATAAATATATACATACTATATATATACAATATATAAATAAATATATATATACTATTTATATACTATATAGATGTATAAATATATACATTATATATATACCATATAGATATAAATATATACATATTATATATATAATATATGTATAAATATAAACATATTATATATATACCATATGCATATATATATACATACCATTTATGTATACCATATATATATGAATACATACGTACGATATATATACATATATACCATATGCATAAATATATACATACTATATATATACCATATATATATATATATGCATACTATATATATACCATGTATATATAAATATATACATACTATATATATACCATGTATATATAAATACATACATACTATATATATTATATGTATATAATATATACATACTATATATATACAATATATATAAATATATACATACTATATATACCATATATATATAAATATCTACATATATATACATATACACCATATATATATATACATACTATATATATACAATACATATATATAAATATATACAAAATATATATATATACTACATTTAAATATAAATATATTATATATATATAAATATATATAATATATACTATATATATATAAATACGTATATAAATATATACTATATATATAAACATATACTATACATATAAAAATACATGCTATGTATATAAATATATACTATACATATATAAATATATACTATATATAAAAACATATATATACTATATATATAAACATATATATATACTATGAATATAAAAATATATATATACTATATATATACTATATATACATACTATTTATATATAATATATATACTATATATATAAATATATATATATACTATATATATAAATATATATACTATATATATAAATATATATACTATATATATAAATATATATATACTATATATATGCATAAATATATATACTATACATAAAAATATATATATACAATATGTATAAATATATATATAGTAAATATAAATAATACTATATATAAATATAAATATATATACCATATATAAATACATATAAACTATATATACATATATATATATACATACTATACATAACTGCTTCATTTACTCACATAAAACTAATGTATATTTATGCGTTAACTTAAAGTATTTACTTCAAAAGGTGCTCAATACGCATGTAGAGCTCGTTAGTAATTTATAAAATATATATGGCAGTTAAGCTACACTGAATATTCGGCGTTTCATCCACTCTAGGATTCCTCGGACTTATCCGTTATAGCTGTGGTTGTTTATCGTTTTTATATAGTCCTCTTCTGTTGAGGATTTAGTTAGCCAATCAGCTTTCTAGCATCCACCGCGCCCCTTCCTATCAGCCAATGGGCATGCATTTTATCGAACAAAGGATCTGTTTTAAAACTAGGTAAGTGGTTGAAGGCAGACATTTTCTTTTTTTTTTCTTGTTGGTTTATATATAAATATACATATGTGTACATACATATATGCACATATATATACATATATATATAAATATACATATATGTGTATGTATATATATGAAACGCCGAATATCCGGTGTAGCTTAATCGCCATATATATTTTATAAATTACTATATACTATATATATATAAATATATATATACGATATATATAAATATATATACAATATATACATATATATATACTATATATATACTATATACATATATATATATATCTACTATATATATATATATTAATATATACTATATATAAATATATACATAAATATATATACTATATATACATATATATATAAATATATATATACTATATATACTATATATATAAATATATATATATAACTATATACATACTATATATATATTAATATATATACTATATATAATATATATATACTATATATATAAATATATATATAAATATATATATATATTATATATGTATTAATATATACATATACTCTATTTATATAAATATATATATTATACAAATATATATATATATACTGTATGCATATATATATACTATATATATACTATATATAAATATATACTACATATATGTATATACAAATATATGTATATACATACTATATATATAAATACATATATATATATACATAATGTATATATATGAATATATATATACATACTATATATATGAATATATATATACATTCTATATATAAATATATACATATACATACTATATATATAAATATATATACATACAATATATATAAATATATATATACACGTACTATATATATAAATATATACACACATACTATATATATATAAATATATTTATACTATATACTATATATATAAATATATATAAATATATATATACATACTATATATATACATACTATATATAAATATATATATACATACTATATATATATAAATATATAAATATGTATATACTATATATATATATATAAATATACATATAAATATATATATGTACTATATAGATAAATATATATATATACTATATATATAAATATATATACTATATATATACATATATATATAAATACATATATATATACTATATATATATATAAATATATATATATACTATATATATGAATATATATAAATATATATAAATAGATGTTAATATATATATATAAATATATATATATACTATTTATATAAATATATATATACATACTGTATATACATAAAATATATATAAATATATACTATATATATAAATATATATATAAATATATACTATATATATAAATATATATATATATCAAAATATATATATACTATATATATAAACATTTATACTATATATATATATATATATATATATATATATATATATATAAATACCAGTAAAGCAACCGGCTCTGACGGTATTCCAATTATAGTACTCAAAAAAATTCAACCAGAACTAGCACCAATACTTACAAAACTTTTTAAACGTTGTCTTAAGGAAAATTGCTTCCCATCACCCTGGAAAATCTCATCAGTATGCCTTGTATTTAAGAATTCAGGTGATCGTTCATCCCCCTCTCAGTACAGGGCAATAAGTCTCCTGTGCGTCATGAGTAAGTTTCTGGAATCTGTGTTAAATACAGAAGTAATCAACCATCTCAGCAAAAATAACCTTAGCGACATAAATATGGTTTCTGTTCTGCTAGATCTACAGCAGATGTGCTTACAGTTATATCTCATAGGATTAGCGAATCTCTCGACAGAGGCAACATTTCTAGGGCAATTGCTCTTGACATATCAAAGGCCTTTGATAGGGTATGGCATAAAGGTTTACTTCACAAGATCTCCAGCTATGGTATAGCTGGAAATGTTTTCTCAATTATTAAATCATTTCTCTCTGATAGGTTCATAAGAGAAGTAGTTGATGGGCAAAAATCAGAAGCTCACAGTATAAATGCTGGAGTCCCTCAGGGGTCCATCCTCGGCCCAACTCTTTTCCTTATCTACATTAATGATCTTCCAAATCACATCCTTACATCATTCGTAGACATTTTTGCTGACGACACTACCATCTATGGTAGCACATCTAAGACAGTAAACGACCAAGTTCTCTCCAATTCTCTCTCCTCTGATCTTCATCACGTTGTACAATGGGGAAAGGAGTTGCTGGTTACTTTTAATGCATCTAAAACCAAGCTTCTATCTTTACACCATCAACGTTCTGATCCCCATCAGGCATCAATTAAAATGAATGGCTCTCGTCTTGGGGAGGCCTCAAGTTTTGACAGGCTTCTGGGCTTGACCTTTACTCATGATCTTAAATGGAATACGTACATCAAATCTGTTGCCAAGGCCGCTGGAAAAATGGTCGGATCCTTCTATCGATCCAGTAGATATCTCACTGCTGATGCATTTCTCTATCTATATAAGAGCCAGATACGTCCAAGGATGGAATACTGTTGCCACATTTGGGCAGGAGCTGCTAGAAAAGACTTGTCCTGCCTTGATAGGGTTCCTAATAGACTATGTAAATATATATATATATACATTATATAAATAAATGTATATATAAATATATACTATGTATATACATATATACTATATATATATAAATATATATATATATATATATATATATATATATACTAGCAAAGTATCCGTCGTTGACTGGGTTCAAAAACAGCCTACAGAAAATGGGCTCTGATTTATTAAAGTATGATAGGTTTTGAAAAGGAAAGGTTGTAAAGAGATAGCTTCCAAATCGGGATATCAAAATCAAAGCAAAAGATGATGAAAGTAAAAATAAAATAGATAAATCCCATAAGTTAATTATACCATACCTGTTCACACTCAAACACTTATCACAATATTCTGTGGATCTATATTAAAAACTCTGTTAAACTTTGTGACATATTTCCATTCTATGGAGGTCAGGCGCAAACGAACACCCCATAATTTTATTATACCATATTTCTTCAAACTGAAACATAATTATTAAAGTATACTTACGTAGATAGATATGAATAGTCTTTATCAAAGTTTGTGCCTATTTCTATTCTATGGAAGCCAGCCGCGAACACAGACCGCACAATTTTATTATATCATCCCTATTTAAGTTTAAACATACATCTACATTAAAACACTTGTAAACGTTTTTTTTTTATTTTTTTATTTTTCGCTTCCATACTTTGTGGACCAGGCGCGAACGCAGACCCCACAATTTTAATGAACCCCCGTTCTGCCAGATCAGACATATCCATTCATGTGTCTCGATACATCTTCTATCATTATATGTAATCAGTTTTTTTTTAAATAGTCAACCATATAGGAACTTATTCGTGACCAGGTATTTATTTGCTCCCCCACCGAGCGAATTAGACACAAGGCCGATTTTTAAAGTGAGGAGTGTAGAGGAAATGAGGACCAACTCCCCGGGGAGTAGGGGAGCTGGATAGTGCCAATTGGTATGAAGAGTTGCCCCTACATTGATCAAGGTCTTATCTGTGGAGTCGCCCCCACATAGGGTCTTTGCTTGCAGTATCTGCCGGAACAGATACTACACTTTGAGCTTGGCCCGAAGGCCAGGTCACGTTCCTGGCCGGACACACACATTCAGTTTTATATTATATTATATATGCTCGTGATAAGAAGAATTTAGATGTAAAAGTAAGGAACTGATTCATTTCTAAGTTGAAATACATTTTAAAGTCGTTGAGAGAAGGAAGTTCTTGCGTGCATTACGACACAAAAGCTTTTAAAAGAATAGTTCTTTCCTTCAAGATCGTAATTCATTTTCCGATGCTATCTAAAATTATTCAGCATTTTAAGTATTTCACTTTTTTATCTCGAATTGTATGCATCAAGCTATTCATTCTAACATCCATTCTTATACGAAATATGAGTTAATCAACGCTTGCTTCTCCAACTCTTTTTTCTGGTACACTTTACAGTGAAAAATTCATGGTAAAACCATATTCATTTATCGGGATTGAGATATGTTTTAAAATGTCTAATTAGCAATAATGTATAATAAAAAAGTCACCCATCTTTAAATTACTTATCTCCTTATTTCTTTTACTGTCTGATACTGTCTTTTGATTCAAACAATATTTAATAGTTTATTTAAAAGTCTACGTGTGCTCTTGGATAAAAAAATAAATCCAACTGTTTCAACTGCCTATGGGCGTGTATAAGCTTATTACCGCAAATGAAATCTGATCCTTTGTATTAATCATTTGAAACAGATGAGAATGCTTTATTTTTCCACGAAAATCTGATAGTAACAATAATAGGCTTGACTAATGACCATTACCACAGTACTTAACCACGGAAGATTTCACATGTAATTATCCACGGACTCTTCGGTATGTTTAGAAAAGTCAGTACTTATGGATGAGAACAAACGTCGCGTGCTTTTGCTGGAGGCTGAATCGGTCGTAAAATCATATACATACATACATATATATATATATATATATATATATATATGTGTGTGTGTGTGTGCGCGTGTATATATATATATATATATATATATATATATATATACACGCGCACACACACACACATATATATATATATATATATATATGTGTGTGTGTGTGTGTGTGCGCGTGTATATATATATATATATATATATATATATATATATAAAGAGAGAGAGAGAAAGTTTTTTTTTATTCTTTATGTAAATACAGTCATATCTTGCTACGATGTGCGCACCGTCTCGATCATAATTGATCTCATCAGGCAAGAAAATATAAAAATTAAAAAGGTTTCAATACCATTTTCTAATTTTAGAGGAGAGAAAATATACTTTGCCATGACTGGCGTGAAGCAAGGTTAATAGTTTTATAAATTTCAATTTAATTATAAAAATCAAATTTCATTCAAAGAGGGGGATAAATATATATATATATGTATATATATATATATATATATATATATATATATATATATATATATATATATCAGAAAACACTATCACTAATTTCCCTCACTCTTTATCTGTGCCTAAACCTAAACGTAGATTCCATGAACAAAGCTTCTTTCTTAGAACTGCACGCCTGTAGAATTGTCTTCCGTTTTACTGCTTTCCAGCTGACTACAATGTGGTTGTCTTCAAGTCTAACGTAAACAAGTTTTTGATGAACAGTTCCATATTAGTTAACAAATTTACCGAATTTCAATTATTAACGATTACCATATTGTCCAATTTCTACTGTACACTCTTTAACCCTTATCCTCGAGTGGCCATTTGGCCTTGTTAAGTGGTGATGCCCCTATATATATATATATATATATATATATATATATATATATATATATATACGAGCCAAGAGACATGCAGTTGCCCGGGACGAATGTTTTAGACTCCCATATTTTTATTGTCCTCGAAATCGGCGAAATCTCTCATTTTTCTATCCAAAACATCGAGTGCTTTCTCTAGTTGGGAACCTTTCGCGGTGAACTTGGAGGAAGCTTCGCTGCCTCTTGCAGTGACATACTTTACAATATAGTGTAGTCTATATTGTACTGTCGAAAAGTCGCTATTGATTATATGAAATTATTTTTATATATAATGGCTTGCATTAAAGTTTTAAATGTGAAACTTAAGTATTCAATTGTGCTTTAAACAAAAGCATTAATTTAGAACGGACCCCTGTCATATCAGAGAACCTACTGTTGATTTTATCTGCCTGGCTTTACTAGTTGTGTGGTGATAATGGTTTGAATTTAATTTAAAATGGAAAAGTCAAGTAACATAGTGCAATAGTGCTTTTAACAGAAACATTCATTTTGAACGCGCCCCTGTCCTATCAAAGTACCTACTATTGATTTTATATATCGTGTTTTTTTGGCTTATGTAGACTTTCTCAAATGCACGTGTTATGTTAGGCTGTGTGAGGTGTTAACTTTGGTCAAAATCGTCTTTTCTTCTTTCATCGTATTATTCGATTATCGATTATCGATACTGATCAAGGATATTCCGATACAAAACATATCTAAGTATACTGCCAGGTACATAAAGTGCCTTCGTGTGAAATTTCATAAAAATTAGCGCAGCCGGTTTGTGTGTGTGTGTGTGTGTGTGTGTGTGTGTGTGTGTGTGTGTGTGTGTGTGTGTGTGTGTGCGTGCGTGTGTGTGTGTGTGTGTGTGTGTGTGTGTGTGTGTGTGTGTGTGTGTGTGTGTGTGTGTGTGTGTGTGTGTGTGTGTGTGTGTGTGCTTTCACGTTTGATTTTATTTCTATTTTATTTTTATTTTACTTTTAATTTTTTTTTACTTTCTAACTTTATTTTATTTGTTGGGAGCTATACTGGAATGAAACCTTTTGGAAAATATGCATGTTAAATCAGGATTAAATATGTCAGGATTACATATCGCGCTGATTTGTGGAAGAAAACATTAAACTATTTCTAAGAAATTTGTATATATAAAGACTTTAATAAAATGTTGTCCTTTTTTTCTGATGAATTGGGCTCGATTTTTTGCTTTCCTTTTAAGGAACCACGTAACTGAGAATCTAAGATGCACAACTCTGCGTTTTGTCTGATTATGAAACGGACTGTAAAGAATTAATTCTTTTTAAGAATAAACGCATGATTAACGAAAGTTGTTATGGTTTATTTAGACATAATTTCGATTTCAAATGAAGATATTTTGAGCTTAAACCTTACACACCATGTTTATAAATAAACAACAAAAATGAGCACCCTAATAGCCGTGATCAACTATATATATATAAATAGACATTTTATGATATCGTTTGCAGGTATCGAACCCATGCGTCAAAGGGTAGAACTGCCGATTATCAACTAGAGAGCTATAGGTTTGATCTCGAATTCAAAATCGATGCTGGTCCAGCGGCACTGAAGTGCTGTGATACAGTAAAACTACAAGTAAACTGTTTCTTTACTTGTATATTAATCTTACAAATAACTCAAAGAACAAACAGACTTCTTTTGTGTTTAGGCTTTCGACAGGTCCGACTATCATTTGTTGGGATCATGAAGTTTTAATCTTGATTTCACAGATGGATTATCACTGTGTATCGCAAGCAGTGGTAGGAAAACAAAATCAGGAACTTTCGCTGTTTCTCGTTCGATAGTCAGAATTCTTCGCTGTCGTCTTTACTCTATATTCTTCGCTGGGGCCTTCGCGCGTAAGAAAATTTACAGGGTAATTAGACCAACCCTATGCAGTAGAGATAAATTTCAATACTAATCTATCTCAATTTTTAATTATGAGGTTGTTGTTATGTAGTGTTATAATGTTTGGTAAAAATTCACAATTCATGTCTAATACGTATTGTTAACAAATTTTAATAAAATCTATGTACGCGTATTTGAAATTTCACGAAGAGCTTTTACTTGTCTTTTACCGCATTTTGCATCAAATAAAATCAAAATAAATATACCGAATCTTACGACTACCAGCTATGTTCGAAAATTCATAATGATGGATTAATTAGTTTATGAATGAAGGAATCCTATATGATAAATATATGTATACATATATAAATATATAATTTCATAGGAGTATGCGTGAAGAAGCGACTTGGAAAAATCCAATAACATGACGTGATAAAAAGCACAGCCAGATAGAGAAAAAAGATTTCATGCGTTTGGATTTTTTAAATTAATTAACTGTTTGTATTATCTATCCGCTTCTCCCCTTCTCTCTCTTTATATCTCTCTTCTCCTCTCCCTCTCATTCTCTGTCTCTCTGCTTTTCTCCCTGACTTTTCCTCCATTTTTCTCTCTCTTGACTCTCTCACTTTCTCTCCCTCTCTCTCTCTATACACACACACACACACACACATACACACACACACACACATATATATATATATATATATATATATATATATATATATGTATATATATATATATACTAGCAAAAGTACCTGTCGTTGACTGGGTTCAAAAACAGCCTACAGAAAATGGACTCTGATTTATGAAAGTATGATAGGTTATGAAAAGGAAGGGTGTAAAGAGATAGCTTCGAATTTGGGGGTATCAAAACCAAAGCAAAAGATGATGAAAGTAAAAATAAAATAGATAAACCCCATAATTTATTATACCATACCTGTTCACACTCAAACACTTATCACAATATTCTGTGGATCTATATTAAAAACCCTTGTTAAACTTTGTGACATATTTCCATTCTATGGAGGTCAGGCGCGAACGAACACCCCATAATTTTATTATACCATATTTCTTCAAACTGGAACATAATTATCAAAGTATACTTACGCAGATAGATATGAAAAGTCTTTATTAAAGTGTGTGCCTATTTTCATTCTATGGAGGGCAGGCGCGAACGCAGACCCCACAATTTTATTATATCATCCCTATTTAACCTAAAACATACTTATCAAAGTATTCTTATGTACATCTATATCAAAAACATTTGTAAACGCTTTTTTTTTAATTTTTAACGTTTTGGTTTCCATACTTTGTGGACCAGGCGCGAACGCAGACCCCACAATTTTAATGAACCACCGCTCTGCCAGATCAAACATAACGATTCCTGTGTCTCGATATATCTTCTATCATTATATGTTATCAGTTTTGTTTTTAAATAGTCAACCATATAGGAACCTATTCGTGACCAGACACACACACACACACACACACACACACACACATACACAAACAGACATTCAGCTTTATATTATAGATATAATATATATATATATATATATATATATATATATATATATATATATATAGTATGGAAATGTATCAAGGAAATTAAAGCTTAAGGCGACTTCATTTTATCCCCGAGGCGAATCATAAAACTAAGTATCTAATGATTCACTTCAACTATGCTATATTAACACCGCCGTGTAGGTTAAACATCATAGATATAATTTCCTATTACTACTAAAATGTACGTACATACTGAACACTGTAACTGTAAATACTGTAACAATATATATATATATATATATATATATATATATATATATATATATATATATATATATATATATATATGGTTGGGGCAAAAATAATGCCGTTTTTTTTTTACATTCAGCTTCAATAGATAATAACTCCTTTCATAAACTTTTTAAATCGAAATAACAACCATTAGAATCGACACAGTTTTGCTAATGAGACACTGATTTATTTATTCCATTTGCATTAGTAATCTGGACTTCTGGAAGTGATGAAGTCATTGAAAGCCGATTCAGCATCATCTCGGCTTTTGAAGCATTTTTTGCACAGGAAGTTGTCGAGACGCTTGAAAAATGTGTAACGGGTGAGCGAGAAGTCCGATGAATATGGCGGATGGGGAAGAGTCTTGTAGCCCAATTCGTTCAGCTTCTGCATGGTCAGTTAAGTAACATGCGGGCGAGCGTTGCCATAGAGGAGAATTGATCCCTTCATATTGACCAATCTCGGGTACATACATTGGAGCTCTTGGTGCATTTCGTCAATTTGTCGGCAATACTTCTTCGCTGTAATCGTTTCGCCCGGATTTAAGAAGCTGTAATGGATGAGACCGGCTATAGACCTCCAAACAGTCACCATAAACTTTTTTGGCGCAATTTCGACTTCAGGAAGAGTTGTGGAGCTTCTCCAGCATCAAATTATTGTGTCGAACGTCGCAGGTTTTCGTACACTTCTCACATGTCGCAATCTGCTCGAGAAATGGGTCGTTTTGTTGCACAGAAGGAGCGTAGAAGACACCTCAAAACGACGTTTTTTTATTATTATTATTATTATCGTTCAATGCATGCGGCACACATTTAGCCAACTTTTTTTACTTCCCTATTTGCTTTAAATGGCGAACGACTGTTGAGTGATCGACCTCGAATTACAGTTTTCTCGTGTGGTTTTGTGTGGTCTGGCTTCGGTTAAAGCTTTCAAATGTTCGTTAAAACCGCAGTCGGCCGGACGTGACCGTCTTCATATTCGAGGCTCTCGTCACTATTGCGAAATTTGTTGAACCACCGTTGTGCCACACTTTCGTTAATGGTTCCTGGGCCAAACGCACCATTGATATCACGAACTGACTTGGCAGATTTTCCCATATATATACATATATATATATATATATAAATATATATATATATATATAATGATTATACCACTAATAATTATTACAATTATAAAATTAATAAATTAATTAACTGAATTAATCTGAACAAAAATTCACAACTAGGTTAAAACAAACTCACCTTTTCATAGACAAGATAAGATGACTCACTCTTTCATAAAAATAAATAAAAGATGTGGATCAATTAAACTTTTGACTGATTAAAAACTCGGTCATTGGCTGTTAAAAACGGAAGCGAGTATAACAAAGAATCTGATCGGTTAATAAGAAAACTCTATCCGACATGCATGTATAAAACACCCAACAACATCTATTCCATGCATTAGCCTTACGAGTTCTCACGAAGATGAAACGTGAAAAATTCTGAGTAGCTTGAGTGCCATATATATTATGTTCATAACTTACTATATATATATATATATATATATATATATATATATATATATATAAAGAGAGAGAGAGAGAGAGAGAGAGAGAGGGTGAAAATGTACATTTCCCGCCCTAAAAGAAAAAAAAACACTACAGGTTTATTTTTAAACTTCTATTGAAAAAATAAATTTAAGTAACTTTATTATGTAATAGAGCTGGCATCTACTTAATGTAGCCGCCTTCAGCCTCAAGTACCGCGTCTATACGGCTCCGGAACTGGGAGCATTCCTTTTCCACAAGCGCTGGCTAAAGCTCGGCGGATACTCGGCGAATACTCGGCGAATACTCGGCGGATGGCGGCATACCAGGTTGGCTTTGGTAATGTTGATGTTTTCGGCATATAATTAAACGAAGTAATCCAGCGGGTTTAGTTCGGGGAACGTCAGTGAGAGAAGGGTACAAAGTCGCAGCACTCCTCCTGAAGCAAAGCCTGGAACTCCTGATTGCACCAGTGGACCACGACACTCTTCAGCATATTCCGGTACACTTTGGTGTTGATTTGCAAGTCGACGTCGCATGATGCGGTTCTCACTTGAAACTATATCAAAGAACATAACCGTGACCGGAAACTTTGTTTAACTGTGCCCTCAAGCTTTGAACTGTCCGTATAATCTGTTGGGAGTGCTGTCAATGGTCCTGTTGTCATAACTTGAATCGTACAGAGTATAAGTTGTACAGCGGCGCATCTCCGATCTCACTCGTTGAACATTGTGTCACTTTCAGACATGAAAGAAAGCTAATATTGCTCTTGTGATTTGTACACAACTGGCCAACTAATAGATGGCCTGCAAGAAAAAAGAAAACCGGTTTTGATCAAATGGAAATGGAATCATGTCATGTTTTCTAGGGCGACAATTTTATCTTTACACTTAGACATAAGCCTGAAGAGTCCTAGAGTGGATGAAACGCGGAATATTCAGTGTAGCTTAACAGCCATATATATTTTATAACTTACTAACTAGCTCTACCTACGTATTGAGCACTTTTGGAGTAAATACTTAAAGTTTACGCATAAATTTATTCTTTCATATATTAATTTTATGTGAATAAATGAAGTGTATATATATATATATATATATATATATATATATATATATATATATATATATATATATAAAATGACATAAATAATACAATTGTATGGGGGGGTTCTATGAGCTTCCTCCTCGGTATTCTCTTTCTTTATCTTAAAATAACAATGTCTTAGCAGAGATAGGTTCACAAGAAAAAAAGCTTCTGTAAACAAAAACTAAGTGTTATTTAATAACATCTGCCTTAATGAATGCATGTTGCCTAAACACACGCACATATGTGTGTGTGTGTGTGTTCGTCATTTCTTCGTGTGTCTTTGCTTTTGTGTATGTATATTATATTACAAGGATAACCAAACAAAATAGTGCGTTAATAACTAAATAAATCGGATGCATATATGCGAATAAAATCCATCATTTTATGTTTGTACATTTATTTAATTGTATAATCTGTTATTCGAATGCATGTTTATGCATCCAAACATGTGTATAAATGCGTGTGTGTGTGTGTGTGTGTGTGCACTCAGATTATTATGTGTGCTTGAGTAACATAATTTGTCATCTCCGCCCACTAATTGTTTTTCTTTTCTTTTATATAAATGTATTTTATTTCGTGTCTTCCTGTAGAGATATTTCTATTTACATATTTGAAATGTCTGAACGAATGACCTTCAAACCCTGCCTGCTAAACACTATAATCAAAACACAATTAGTCAGCGGCGTAACCTTTCCCCCTGTTTCAAAACATGTTAAATAGTAAACAAAGGTAATAATAGTTAGAGACAGACAGAATGGATGAATTCGCGTGAAGATTACATGAAATGTCGAGGCATTCATTAGTGAACACACATACTCACAGGTATATACACATAGCGAGAGGTATACATATACTAACAGACATATACACATACTGGCAGATATATACATATACCGACAGTTATATACACATAACGAGAAGTATATACACATAACGACATTTATATACACATAACGATGTGTATATAAACATACCAGGATATATATACACACACCGAAAGGTATATACACATACCGGCAGGCACACGTACATGTATGTATTTGTAATCTCTTTATCACTTTTTAGCAATATCAAATAAAACAAATATATATTTATAATATAAAATAAAAACATATACATGTTCCAAAAACTATTATCTCTTGTGACTATTTCTATGTGCGATAACTACAACTTTTTTGGTAGTGTTTTATATCTAAACCAAACAAAACCTGATTTTGATCTAATAAGTTCAAAGTACAAATTCAGTAAGAAAACAAATGAAAAAATCAATAATGGATTTGATTTATTTTTTCAGTCTTTCGAATGTTTGCTTATGTGGTAACAATGTTCGCTCAGAGACCAAGATATCAGAGGTCAATCCTCGGTCGAGTCATACCAAAGATTTTTAAAAAATAGTACTTGATGTCCCCTTTCTAAACCCTCAGCATTATAAGGAGGGGATCTATGATGAGTGAAATAATTTTGGCAAGTGTGTGGCGCTCTCCACTATATTAAAGTTGTCTGCATGCGCTTATATCTGTTGCAACGTCACATTTAAAATGTTGATCTAATAAGCGAATTAACAACGGATTACGCAATCAACACTTTGATTTTAATGTTCTTACTTGAGGTAATATGTTCTAATTACACGCTGTAGACTTAGTGAGCAGAAAACGACACAAATACTATCCAGAAAACTAAAAGGAATATCGAGCATAAAGACTTACCAATAATTGCATGAACACTACGAATAGTCAAGTAAAACATGTACAGAGTAGTAGAAATTGGCAGCAAATTGAAGATTGGGGCCATGAAATAAACATTAAAAGAAACGAAAATATAGAAATTTAACAACTGCCCGAGAAAACCCACATAACCAACGGGCGCTAGTAAATCACATGTAACTTGGAATATAATAAAATATAGAAAGAACATCAAACGATCCTAAGGGAACTGAAACTGCTAGAAATCTCATACACATACACACGCACATGAGGTGTTATTACAATATGGGCGTGTGAGGTCAAAGCGGATGAAAAACAACAAGGAATAAGAGGACCAACCAGACTTCAACTGGAAGGCTTGATAGAGTATCGAAACCTTGGATAAGACCAATGGTAGTTGCTAACGAAAACTCTTGTGTAGATTATGATAATCAAGATGATTTGAAATTGTTATCCGAAGAGATATTGTGTGTTCAGAATCCGGAAAAACTTATCTCAGTCTCCAGTGAAGATCACTAGTTATTACCAGTGATGAATCACAGCTAATAATTAATGCGAAAAAGTTATAGTGGAAAGATAATAATATGGTTGTAAAATATTAATTGTCAGATTGGGTTGATTCAATGTGAAGTTCGTTTTAGGAATCAGCAGCGTATTTTGAGGTGATCCATTCTACATGAACCGTGATAATACTTCAGAGTTGTGTTTGTCTTGTTTATAAAAATAAAGAGGTGAAGTTGTAACGGGATCCCGGGCGATACTAGGTATCCCCTTCAGCTAGATAAAGATGAGAGAGTATGGTTAGGGGAGGCTTGCTGAGACTTGGTCAAGGAAAGACAGATGTTCATGAGATTTTATCCATCGGAAGAATAATATCAAATGAAAGGAAAATATCAATCTGATAATAGGATTCTTTGGAGCAAGGGATTGTTTTTTTTTTTTTTAGTTGGGTTCGGTAAAAATGAATTTTAAATAACTAACTGAGGGAGACAATTACAATGATTTGGATTTAAAATGTCTGCTCTGTTAGCTGGAAAAGATTGTCATCAAGTCACCTGGTCTAGTTAATTGTCAGACCAACTTTACATCATCAACGCTCTGATCTCCATCTTGCATCAATTGAAATCGATGGCTCTCGTCTTGGGAAGGCTCCATGTTTTGACAAGCTTCTGGGTTTGATCTTTACTCCTGATCTGAAATGGAACACGTACATCAAATCTGTTGCGAGGGACACTGGGAAAATAGTGGGATCCTTCTACTGCTCCAGAAGATATCTCACTACTGATGCAATTCTCTATCTGTATAAAAGCCAAGTACGTCCAAGAATGGAGTATTACTGCCACATCTGGGCAGGAGCTGCTAAAAACAGCCTATCCTGCCTTGACAAAGTACAAAATAGACTTCGTGGTCTGGTGGGGGATGCCCTTTTCTCTTCCCTGCAGCCTCTCTCCCACAGAAGACACGTTGCGAGCCTGTCTTTGTTTTATCGTTATTTCCATGGCAAGTGCTCGTCTGAGCTCCAATCTCTCGTCCCCACTTGCCAATCTTTCACGAAAAACACCTGTCTGGCTGAAACTACTGTCAATAATTTCCCCCACTCTTTATCTGTGCCTAAATCCAAACATAGATTGCATGAGCAGAGCTTCTTTCTCAGAAGTGCACGATTGTGGAACTCTCTTCCGTTCGCCTGTTTCCCACCTGATTACAATTTGGATGTCTTCAAATCCAACATAAACAAATTCCTGACAAACCGCCCCCTTAAGTAAGACACTCTATCAAATCTCGAATAATAATGATTACTACAATACTATCTCATTGATTACTGTATACGCAATAATCCTTATCCCTGAGTGGCCTCCGGCCCTTGATAAGTGGTGACCCCCATGTAAAAAAAAAAAAAGTGAGCAGGAAACGAAACTTTAAAAATGCGAGAGTTAGCTGATAAGTGAGTTTGTACAGATAATACAGTTTCTTTGAGAGAAAAGTAGTTTGAGTTGAAGACAAAGAAAGAAAAAGGGGGGGAAGAAAATTACAGAGAGATATGGTCACGAAAGAAAAAGAAATTCACAAGAAAAGAGAAAAGAAAAAAAATATAAAATAGTGGGGAAGAGATTTAGAGGAAAAATGGAAAAGTAATCTTCAAATGATAGAGGGGGAAGAAGCCAATTTTATGAAAACCATTGTGTATTTAGAAATAAGGTATTTTGCAACGAGGGGTGCACATCGCCGTAGCCTCCCAACCGGTGGAGTGGTGGCCAAAAAACGCCCATAAGAGCTAAGTTGAAAAGCTGTTGTTTTTATCTGGGAAATTAACTAAATGAACTTAAGTTATACAACCTGCATTACGAAGCGGTTAGGTACACAAAGAACTCAACTTTAAATAAGTATACTCTGCATATCTTAAAAATGATTTATAAATAATTATTTTGTTTGGTTTATAAGAAAATGACCTCGAATTTTTCTTTGTTTCTCGATTGCCAGCCTAAATGAAGATGCAGTTTATTTCAGGTATGCCCTGTCACCAGACGATGAGAGAAACAGACCAGATTCAGCAGGAAGTTAAAGCGACGGTGGAAGTGAACAATTTGACACATAGACTTAGTGTAGTTTCGTGTGCCCTGAGCAGTAGTGCGGTATTTTCCGGTGACCAGTGAGAGTCTGGTCACTTTGGAGAGGTCCACAACTAGACAATTCTAAATGTAGCTCTGCTGGGTTGCATCTATGATCATCTGAGCCGGGAGCGACCAACACGGCCAGGGATACATCACAAGTATGCTCCCGTGAACCAGGATCCGATGGCTGCGAACCGGGGTGTATAGGGTTATAAAGTAACGCATACAGTGACTGCCCGAACCAACTTCTAAGACTTTATGCTAGTCCTCACACTGCTCCGTCGGCAACAAGGAAGTTCAAAAATATATACAAAAGAACTTCGTACATGAACAAGAACAGCTAGAAAGGAAATACTTATATGGTATAAGATGTCGTGTTTTATTTGTTTCATATTCGTCAAAAACAGGGATTCATACTAGTCGTAAGATTAGTAATCGCGGTAAAACGTGGAAATTCCACGCTAATTTTTAAATCATTCTGCATAATTTACTGTTAACAATTTTTATTTTGAAATAGTTCATGCCTACCAGGATCGGATATATCTTAATCCCTAAAACTAACGCTTATAGATAGATTAACTTCATTGCATGACATAAAAGTATCATTAGCGTTTTAAAAGGTAGCTACTCACGCAGAATTGCTTCTATCGGTAATTGGAAGATGATCCAAAGTAATCCAAAAGGCAGAAATCCGTGGAATTATTCACAAATAGGTATAAGGAAAACGGAATGAAAAATAAAATGTGCGTAAAAAAAGGAATTGAAGAAATTTAAAACTCGCCTAAATTAAGAAAAAAAATTATTGCAATTACGCGATTCCCTTGGAGTTTACTTGTGCGAATGGAAATTTAACTAACTTTCTTGGATTCTGCATTTTTTAATTTTACCGTCATTTGATATTTTACCCTTCACCAGACTATCCATTCACTTTTTTATTCGCCCTATTACCTCTGCTTCACTTTTGTTATCAAGTAAGATCTATGACTTACTTGTAGTTTCATTAAATACTTTTGCAAGCAAAATCCGATCCCGCGTTTTGCTAAATCCTACCCTCTGATGAGAAGGAAAGTATTTCTTCGAAACTCCGCGGATGAGGGACTATCCACGTATTTAGTGTTTCCTTTTTAAAATTAAATGTTTTTTACTCTGTTTCAAAGTGTTTTTTAACATGTTTCATTAACTACTTGTTCTTATTATAAGCTCTATCTCCTATTTGGCTTTATCGAGCTTTTACATCTGGTTGAGATTACTTTGTAAATATTAATTCTTTAATATTAATAATATACTTTAGTTTTGCCATTTTGGATAATTTTGGTAAACTTAACTGTAATTCTTATTTGATTTATATATATATATATATATATATATATATATATATATATATATATATATATATATATATATATATAATTGTGATAACAGATTAAAAATAAGGACGCAAAAAGAACTCTGGTTTAAGTCGCCTTTCAGTGAACATATTCAAAATATTCTGTAAGGAATTTTACAAAATAAGCGATAAAAATTTCCCACCAGAGAATAGATTCTGTAAAATAATTAATAAGGACACAGTCAAACTTTCTTTCTTGCAAACACTATATTAGATTCCAATAATGGTAAAATAAACTAAATATTGAGCATTAATAGAAGGAAATCAGGCGAAATCAATTGGAGGAGAAAATGTAACTGTAGAATACAGGAGGAGTGATCACTGGGGGCAATTGCTTCGTTTCAGAAGTAGAGTCAAAATTTAAAAGTTGTAATCCGTGCCTACTTGGAGCTTATTACATAGTGAATTCTAAAAAAGAAACTTCAAACAGAAAATTAGATGCTATACAAAGTTGTCTTCATAAGAATAAATTCCTGTTTTCTCACCTAAAATCTGGCTGAAATAAATTTAGAAAAGTAAATCCACACAATATACTAATAGTAGAGTATAAGGAAACCCCATAAATTTTGAATGGTGAAATATATAAACAATTTAGGAGATCTTCAACTTCACATGCTTGAAATAAAATATTTATAACTTTGTTAGGGAGAAACAGTGTTAATCTAAATAATAGTAACGGATAATAAGATTAAACTCTGTTCAGATATTATTAATCAGTGTTTTTCTCTAACCGTCTGATAAGATGCCATTTTGGAATATTTTGAATAACATAAAGTTTGAAATTGTCTGAATAGTATCGAAACAATTGTAACATTTATGAAAAATACACGATATCATGCCCAACGATTTTCTTGCCGTCTTGGTTTTGAAATATTTATGTGTGTGTGTGTGTGTGTGTGTGTGTGTGTGTGTGTGTGTGTGTGTGTGTGTGTGTGTGTGTGTGTATTAAGCCAGATTTGTTTAACTTATCGACAGCAGATTAAATTCGATTCACCACCGGTTGATCTCATTTAATTAAATATATATTTATCAAAGTTATATTATAATATACGCATGAACATCAAATGTGTCAATGTATTCTTATTATTATGAAGATAAAAATAATAATAGTAGCCAATATTATTTAACTTATTGATTGACAATATTTTCTAAACTATTAAAATAAAAAGATTTTCAACGGCGTTGGTTAAAAAGGTTTCTTGCATTTTTGCCATTCAATTATTCTGTTCATTTCTATTATATTATTCTTTCTTATTAATTTTTCGTTTACAAATTTGATCGTCTTGCTTAAGAAAATCGATTATTTATGTGTAAATTATTCAATAAGTTTGGCGCAGAAAATTTTGGATTTAAAGAAACGGATTAATGTTCGCTGCAAGTGACGTTTTGAAAATTGCCAGTTTTGTCCGTTTTTTTGTTCATATGGAAATTTATGCGTTTATGCCTTTAATTCATACAACACTGACTGCATATAATATTAATGTACACGTAGCAACGAAATGCTAATTAAATGCATTACCATTACATGTGCTTGAGAATATTGAAACAGTTACGAAGATGCGGTCTTGTACTAATATATACTGCTAAAAACTATGGAATTGACGTTGTCGTTTTCAAATCCTCGCGATTCATTGACGCACTTTTACCGCCGTGAAATGTAATTTGCAAATCACAACCAAAAACAACTAAACTAATGGTTTATTTCATTAGTCATAATTTGAACTAGCATCAATTGGTCCACGGAAAATGTTCGAGGAGAATGCTACGATCGAGTATAGGTAATACACATGCTATTGTATTTGTATTATATTATTTATCCTTCTCATTATTGTTAGGTTATATTGCCATTGCTTTTCATATTATATTTCCCGATTCTGATGCAATTGCCGATTCAGATTTTGTATAAATCTCTAAATATTTAAAAATAGAATTGTTATTTTCCCCCGATTTCCGTAAAAAACACATGTTAAATGCGCAGTTATTTTCTCAAGCGTAAAAATACACTTGTTGTAGATTATCTATAGATTTTAGTATTGCTGCTAGTTAAAAATCAATAAATATTATTAGTTTCCCATTAGTATTAGCAGTGAACATTTTGTTTTAAACAAAATCAAATAAAAAGACAATTAAAAGAATCGTTTTTGGCGTTGGAAAATATCAAAAAGAGTTCCAATTCCAACGCCTCAAAATATTTCTATTTTCCGACAACAGATTCCGATTAAAATTAGTCGTTCCATCACTAATATATATTACTGGCCTAGCAAGGCCACGGAGGAAATAACCAAGTAAAAAACCTTAAGCAAAATTCATCCCAAGACAGCAAAACTGAAAATATATACAAATGTAGACAAATTTGGGCATAATATATTGGTTCGAAAATGTAGTTCATTTTACCATAAAATTTTAACTATAGAATAGTATAAATAATCTTCAAAAAGTCTGTAAATTTTCATGTAGTTTCGTTCATGAGCATTTCAATATTCAATGTTGTTACCAGTATATATATATATATATATATATATATATATATATATATATATATATATATATATATATATATATATAATGTTACATGATTCGAACTTGCGAAGCTAGACTTGGAATTGAAAATTCCAATCATAAGTTAAAATAAACACAGAATGTTATTATAAATGGAATGTCCAGTAAATTGTTTATTCTGTTAAAATATTTAATAAATACAAGTTTGGCTGGAAAATATTCACATTCTTAGAAATAATGCATGATAAAAATATAGGTTACAGAATTAGACAAGTAGGTTAAATTCCTTTGTAAAACAACAAAGAGAATGGGAAATTTCCTGGTCGTCACAGAAATGGTTTAAAAACGTGCAAATCGCACATGTTGGAAATACGTGAGTTGTGGTCACGTTGACCAGACATACGTGTGATGTCAGGGCAGAAATGATTTCTCAATAATAGGAGGGGTCGAAGTTAGAAAAAGATTAGGGAAGGGAATCAGATCAGTCAGCGGGAAGAAGCAGAGAGGTTCAGACCGATTATCAGTTAGAGTCAGGGCACCTTCTAGGAAGCGAGAAGTTTTAGAGATAACCATGTAAAACTTGAATCCCTGAAATACAGAATCATGTCTGACCGGTCGAAGAAATAAACGTATCATCATGTGTTTTTATAACTGCCATCTTGTGTTGTGTCATTCTACCAAAACAAAGGTAAAGTGAAATTGTATTAATATGAACTTTGTGTTTATAAAAATGTACAACTGTCAAAACGTAAATGTCAAACGCACTCTCGGTCTATCTATCAAGATATTCATAAATTTCCTCTCATTGAATTGCAGGCTTGGTGCTCCTGTAGAAATCTGTACCCTGTCTGTCTCGTTATATATAAGAACTGTCTCTCTCTATATATATATGTACCCTGTCTCTATATCCCACCAATGTCTCCATCTCTCAACAATATTAACACTCAAAATGAATATATATAATATCTAGCATCTCACAACATGATCACACACATGAACACACTAAGACTAATACCAACAGTCAACACCAAAGAATAATACATACGTCATCTTAATACCACCCATTACATAACATATATATATGCATATATATATATATATATATACTAGACTATCCGTGACCCGTTGGGTCAGTATATTATATTAATTCATGTATGAGCGTGACACTTGTGACGTAAAGAAAATAGTTTTTTTTTTGTTTTTTGTTTTTTTTTTGCCATAACAGAAACATTTCTATGAAAGTATATTAAAATGAAAAATCACGGACGAATCACTCAAACATGAAAAAAAATCCTCCCTATTCGTGTAAAGTTAGCTATTTTTCCGAATAACCGCTCAAAAATCGAAACTTAAACATGGTTTTCCTACGAACCGAACGCCGACGAAAGTCATTTAGCAGCAAAAACGCACATGAACTTACCAATGAGAAATATAAGAATGAAAAACCCATATTGGAATCCTTCAACCAAGTTATAGAAACTTAAAATCTAAAAAAAAATAATTAATAAAACCTGAAGCAAAAAAATAAAACCTAAATAAATAAAATAAAATTAATATTGAAACAGATTAGTAAATGTGTCAACAAGTTTACCGTTCTCACACAACTAATTTGTATCCAGAAATGTAAACAAAAAATAAAAAAGAAGGAAAGAAGGAGGGAAAGGGACGGATAGAGAGTAGTAGTAGTAGTAGTAGTAGTAGTAGTAGTAGTAGTAGTAGTAGTAGTAGTAGTTTTGGCTTTACTACAATTGTTCGTATGTTTGTCAACGGGTTAAATTTGTTTAGTTGTAAGAAAATAGCGACAGTATACTTGTAATAAAGAATAGTTGCAAAACACCCCCACTCTTCCCATGTTAAATAATAATTTTGAAATAATAACGTTAATATTTCAGCACGCAGGTCAAAATCGGCAACCGGATGTCATAGACCGGAAAGTGGGTTACATAGCTCGTTACAAGGTCATTTGAGTTTTATAATTATATAGATATAGGTATGTGTGTCCATCCATAGATATACCACCTTTTTTGGTAATTTTATTAGTTCCAAATCTCAGCGACTTTTCTGCAGAATTTAACAAATGAAGGCTCTTTAGAAAGATTATGTCCTGAATTGAATAGTGCGGATTGGGATATTTGCTCTTAAAGTCGCGCATTTAAGGCATCATCCATCATCCTGAATTTATATTTGGATCTTTTTTATCCTTTACAAATAAGCAACTAATCATTAGATTTTTACAAACTAAGGTTTTTTAAACAGCCTTTAGCTTAATTTATGTAATAGTAAGTGTAAGCTTTGCCCTTTATGTCTCGCATTAAATGTGTAAATCATTGTTATTCGTTATCCAAGTTTTGCATTTGCATTACAAAATATCTTACCGTGATTGAGGGGAGAATAAAACTTGCTAATATGATTTCAAATGATCTGAAATAACCGCAAGGGGAGACCTGATTCTAAGCTTTCATATTATTTTCAACGTTTGTCTATAAATTTGGTGAAATAAATATAGATTAAATGATTTCTATATTTAAATTGATATATTTAATATATATTTATTCCACTAAATCGATTGACAAGCGTTGAAAATAATCTGAAAGTTTTGAATCAAGTCTACCATTGATGTTATTTAAGATCATTTGAAATCATATTAGCGATTTTTTGTCTCCTTCATCAAGGTCAGGGGTTTTGGGGGAAAACAGTAATAAAAAAATATATACTTGCTCTGCAATAGTATTGAGCACTTTCACTGGGTTGTACTATATATATATATAACTAATTCATTTACTCACATAAAGTAATATACGAGAGTATAAATTTATGCGTAAACTTTAATGATTTACTTCAACAGTGCTCAATACGTAGGTAGAGCTAGTTATTAAGAAGTTATAAAATATATATGGCGATTAAGCTACACTGAATATTCCGCGTTTCATCCACTCTAGGATTCTTCAGGCTTAGTGGATGAAACGCGGAATATTCAGTGTAGCTTAATCGCCATATATATTTTATAACTATATATATATATAGTTAATTTTTAATTTCATGTATTCGCATTAAAGGTGATATAATTTAATGTGTACATATTAAAAGTAGATAAAATATATGGTCTATACGTTTTCAATATTTACTTCAACAGTGCTCAATATGTGTATAGAGTTTAGTAGGAGGTTATATATATATATATATATACATATATATATATACATATATATATATATATATATATATATATATATATAACCTCCTACTAAACTCTATACACATATTGAGCACTGTTGAAGTAAATATTGAAAACGTATATATATATAGCAATTAAGCTAGGGATAAGCGTCCTAATTTCATATCTGTGTATATAAAACATGTTTGCCCCTGTATCTTAATTACTATTAATATATTTTTATACATTACTATAAATATATTTTCATACAATATTATTGAGTAATGTATGAAAAACGTACGCATATCGTTTCGTCTTTATTGCAACACTTCCTCTGTATTCGTATATCAGTATCTATATTCGTTTATATATGCATTTGTAGTAGTTTTTTAAATTTTATAAATCCAGATATCTTTTCTCTCTGTCCGTAATCACCTCTTTTCCTGATTTTACCGTTTTTTTCTTTTCTTTTTTTTCTTTTTGTACGCAGACAAAACGAATCTATTTCCGTTTCGCTCAAATGGAATCTTTTTTGATGGAAATTTAAAAGCACGTTCATCGTTGCAGCTTCGGTTAACGCACGAACGTTTCTTGTCGACCGGTCGAATAAAGAAAACTTCAAAACCTCGTTGACCTTCAGACCATATGATTAAGTCAATGATTATCATATTGATCAACTTTCTTTTTTTCTTCTCGTTTGGCGAATCATTTCATCCAAAAACTATTATTCTTGTATCTTTCCAAAACGATTCGATCATTTTCTATGAAGTCCACATCATAAGGTAAACCAATCGAAGACAATGTAGATTAGACCGCATCTTCCAATAAAGTCTTAATTGTGATTATGACCTGCATTTCAGCGATATGTATTTTTCCTTCTTTCTTTCTTACTTTGTCTTTTTTCTTCTTCTGTTTCTTCTTCTTTGTATTATTATTATTATTATTATTATTATTATTATTATTATTATTATTATTATTATTATTCTATAATATACGATACATTTAATTTTAATGGGGCGTTATCACTATTATGCACTTTAAGATTATTTTACCCGTTTTTAAATAAATTGTTTAAAAGTCAAATGTATAAGTATTACCAATTAAAAGATTACACATTTAAACATATTTTACAAGGTTGTGATTGTTTCGTCGACTTGAATATGTAGCTGAAAATTATTTTTTTATGATAAGAAAACAATATTTATTGATTTCAAATCGCTACAATTTTAAATAAATTCATAAGGGTTTTATTAATTTAACGTATTTTTAGCTAATAATGTAAATTATTTTCACGAAACAAGGAAGGGTAATTTTTCAATACTAATAACACCGACAAAAATATATTATTTCAAAAAGATTATCATTATTATATTTATTATATTTATTATTGACATTACATTATACTGATTGATCTAGAAATCATAGTTTGATATCTACGTAGACTCCCTAATTATTATTATTTATTCGCTATGAGTAGTTGTACGAGGAGTAGTCACACAAGCAATCATCAAACAAACAATTTGTAGTGCTCTTTGGAGTCTGAGTGACAAAAAGTCTCCCCAGATTTCCTGTACTCTCCGCCTATTTTGATAACCTTTTGCAAAAGAATGTGCGTTATCACAACAGCCGCTTACCATTGATTTCTCGTTGCAGCGACCATTCGTCTACACTGGAGTTTGGGTGGCAATAAGCCTCCCCACGGTCCAAGTCCTCTTTGCACTCAACCAGCGGAGGTCTGATTAGTGCTTTCTCTCCTCAGTCTTTCCATCTTCCTTGGCCCTCATCTATTTATCTGGTGGCACACAAAAAAAAACGGGAAGGGCACTATCTTATAGTTATACCGTTGATTCCATGTGATATTACTTTTCTTTTTTCATCTGTAATCGTTTCTGTATGTCAGATTTGTGTCTGTGGTTCGCATGTGTTAGTCTCCACATTCAAGGGTTTTCATTTATATTTCTGCAGTGTTCATTATCATTACCCGTTGTATATTCTCAGCCATCCCTCTGATTCCAATCTCTTCAATTTTTTTTCAACATTTTTCGGTATCGTTCCTAGTGCTGTTACTATTAGTGTTGTTATCTTTACTTTCTTAATTTTTCAGTGCCCTTTAAGATCGCTGGCCCGTTCGTGTATTTGCTCAGCTTCCATGTGTCCTTCATATTCATGCTGTGGTCTACTGGAACGGCAAAAGCGACAATCTGGCAGGATTTTTCTATCTTGTTAATTATTATAATATACGGCCTTCTTGTTTAGATGCATTTATCCTTTTGTATATCCATGTCCCATGCGATCTTGTGACTTCCATTTTTCAGTACTGGTGCCGTTTGTGTTTGCACCATTTATCCGTGTGTTCAAGATGCAATCGTCTGCGTAATTGCCAGTGTATTACGTAATTTATATATATTAATAAGATATGAAAGTATACTAGTCAGCGAACATCAGAATATAAATCAATATTTATGAACCACCTTACTCATTGGGTTAGGTAACCACTTTTTGCCAATTCTAAACAGATGGTTACATATAAATGATTTTATGAGATGTGTATTAGTGACCAACATTGTGAGGTTTTTATGTTGTTTTGTTTGTATCGGGCATTTGATTGTGCATTTTGTCAGCATTTTTTAGTAGAGAGTCATTATTCTTACAGGTGTTGATGTTTGATATTTTTTCAATCACTACTTCTAAATATTTACACCTTGGTCACTGTACATATTCGCTAGATTTTTTTCTTTAAAATGTCAGGCAAATTAATCCTAATTTCTTTAGAAATTTGAAGAAGCTCATTCATTTTTACTTATTACTTGCAGTAGTAGTTTTTTATGCTGTTGTTGATGTTGTTGTTGATGTTGTTGTTGATGATGTTGTTGTAATGGAATACTGACCTTCCTATTACACATTATTTTCAAAAGGATTGTTTAGAACTTTGAGCGATATTTCTTAGTGCATGTCTTTATTTGATTTTTTGGGCTACATTTCTGCATTCATTTATTATGTGGTTTATTATTTAGTCTCTTTGTCTGCAGAGTTTGCATTTGCTGCTTTCCTGTGTCTTGTTGACCCTTGCTTTGATGTGGTTGGTTCTAATCGCGTTATCTATTCATTTGGGATCCAGTTTCCCTCTTTAGGTTTCCTTTTTGTAGCCATTTCCAAGTGTTTTCGTTAGTCTCATCTTTAGCCATTCTTATGAATCGTCCGTGTTGTTGTTTCTCTTCCCATTATTCTTTCCTCGTTTTATTCTTCGTCTCTTTTATTTTTTTTCTGTGTCTCTTGCTGCTATAATTTATCTTTGCGTGTTCTGCATTATGTGCGTTTTTCTTAGTCTTTTTTGTGTTATTTACACAATCTTCTATACAAACAAGCCTTCTTCCTCCGTCTTTTCTTTTCACATATCGTCGGTCAGTATCATCCTTTTTGTATCATTGTGTATCGTCATGAGTTTATTAATCTTCTGGTCGAGATTCCTTAGTCTTCTTTGGGCCAGCCTATAAACGGTCCAGAGTATCTTACTAGTGACGCTGCCCACTTTATTTAGGTTTCTACTATATAGTTTATTTTCCATGAGTTTTCTTGTTCTTCTGAGAAATATCATTCCAATTCACTCTTTCATTTCTGTTGCTTTGACGGTGTCTGCTTCCAGCACTTCCAAGTATTTGTAGCTATCATGTTCATCTAATGCCCTCATCTCTGTTTGATTGGGTAGTGCTATACATATTGTTACTTCTAGTTTTCCCCCCTCGTGGTTAGCAGAGCAGTTTTCCATACTGAATTTCATTCAGATATCCTTGTTAAAGGTTTTGGTTGTGTTTATTAGCATTTCTAGTTATGTCTTTGTTTTTGCAAACAGGCCATCCATGTACATTAGGTGGTTCATTGTTTTGTGCATTAGTGAACGTGTATCGCGTTTTTTTTCTCTTCTAAAGTATGCATTACTTCTAGCTAAAGTTAATACATAACCCTAAAGGTATTACTCTTTAACCAGCTTTTTAAACGAGTTAAAAATAACCAGACTTTTTCAATTTGATAAAAGTTCCATTATAGCATATTTATTATGTGGTGGCCGAACATTCTGGCATTAGATAGATAATTCAATGTTGAATTTAAAAGAAATAAATAAAAATACAAAACTCACCAAGATCCCCCCCTGACCACCGCCGCCCAACATACCCTTTAAATATCGGCATAAAAGCAGACTGACTGGCTTTAAGCTATCGACTCCAAGCTAAGTGGAACTCTACGGTACCAAAAGCTAAGAAACTTTCTGTTCGTAACTTTTGCAGTGTACTAATCTAAACAAACTAACATGTTTACTTTTATATTTTTTATTTTTTCTCTTTTTCCTTATCACAGGTTTGACTTTAATCCTGGATATTTGTCTGGTTTTCTTATCTTTCTCCTAAATCGTTTTTTCTCAAAAATACTATTAACCAATACTTTTTTTTATATTTAAAACGAGAAAAAAAGTCTCCCATGAAATTGAACATTTCCCAACTTATATTTGCATATTATCTGAACTCAAAAACACGCGCCTTTTGTTTTCTCCTAAAGTTTGCATTACTTCTAGCTAAAGTTAATACAAAACCCTAAAGGTATTACTTCTTAACCAGCTTTTTAAACGAGTTAAAAATAACCAGACTTTTTCAATTTGATAAAAGTTCAATTATAACATTTATTATGGGGTGGAGCTGGAACGGTTTAACATCCCAGCTCGACCTAGATAAAGGCAAAAAGTATCCATGCATTAACATGGGAGGGGAGACTATCTTCAAGTACTATCCTAAGCCGGGTATGGGGCAATGGACTTATAAAGTAGATATTAATAAGTCCTTCTCACTTTTTTTTTCTCAATGGAGAGTAGATAATGCATGTGGATGTGTTATCGGCAGCTCCAGTAACTCTCGCTTCTCCTTTTTTGTCCTTCAGTTATAATTTCCAATGAATGATTTTTCTGACAAAGGGTGAAGAAAAAGCTGCTTTTCAGGTCGGTAGTACTTTGTAAAGAGTAGCCTAATTTTCTGTTTCTATGTCTATCCTTGTGGTCATGTCACTAGTAAGGGTGCTGGAGGTAAGCGTTTCATCTGGGTTGACGTTACCCGCCTGATAGTCAGGGATCCGAACCTGGATTAACCAAAATCCAGGCTATCGTATCAGCAGGTGCAAAGTACCAGGGCTGCTGTATTGCCATTTGGTGAATGGATTCTGGGCCATACAGTAGTTTCTGGTAGGGCCTCTCGATGCCATACTAGTGGGTAATAATTACGGTTTTACCGTATCATGTGTTACAAAACAGAAAAAAAAAATATTGTCCTTTTCTCTCTTATTTTCCCTCTCTGTCCTGCTCCAACCAAGTCTACCGATTTGCTCCACAAACCCCAAAACCTCAACAATCATGACAAATCTAAAAAAAAAAAGAAACACGAATAAACCTAGAACCCCATCCTCCAACATAGACCCCTACTTCCAGGTATCCTTCTCCAACATCAGGGGTCTACGTTCCAACCTTCCAGAGGTTGAAACACAATTACAGGAGACGAAACCAGACATATTCTTTCTAAGTGAAACTGGCATAGGGCCAACCACTTCTCTAGACGAATTCATAATTAAAAAATACTCTAGATTAACATCTAAATCTGATCCCCAAGATTTCCATGGGTATAGAATATGTGCCTACATCAAAGATGGCTTTCCATATGGTAGGGATATCTCCAGAGAAGACCCTAATTTACCTTACATGTGCTTCCGGGTTGCACTAACTTACACCACTGCATTTATATTTGCCCTCTATGGCCCCCACAACAGTGGGGTTACTATCTTTAAGAGCATATCTGAGAAAATTGACCACATCCTGTCTGCTCATCCTTCGGTTAACATTCACATTTGCGGTTACTTCAATGTCCATAATGTGGAATGGTTGACCCACTCAAATAAAGCCGATGACAAGGGGAGGTTTTGTCATGATTTTGCCATTGCCTATGACCTCATTCAGATTGTTCACGAACCCACCCACGTGCCCGATACACCCGGTCAATATGCAAGCCTTCTAGACCTTTTCCTCACAACTTCCCCTGAGCTGTGTTCATGTTCCGTTCTATCTCCTCTGGGATCCTCTGACCACTCTGTTGTAGCAGTTAAGATAAAAATGAAATGTAATAAGTCTTCAGACGTACCTCTCTACCGTACTGTATATTGATACTCTATGGCTGACTGGGATAGCTTCCGTACATTCATATCTGACCTACCTCTGCATTCACTGTTTAAAAAGGATGTGTCCTCTATAGTATCAGGCCTGATCGAATGGTAAATTGTAGGCATAGACCGATTCATGCCATCCAAAAAATTCCAAACAAAGCCTAACAGCCAGCCATGGTTCTTCCCTGAATGTGCTGCTGCCATCGCGCACAGAAATCACTTTTTCCATAGCTACCAACGTAATAGATGTACTGAGACTAAAGCTGCTTTCAGGACTGCCAGCAACCACTGTAAAAGAGTAATAAAACACGCAAGAGAGCTATATGCTCAGTCTGTTAAATCCAAAGTAGCTGAGCAGTGGCTTGGTTCCCACCAGTTCTGGCAAATAGCAAACAGGATCTTGAACAGAAGTGTGCGTTCTATTCCAACTATCATCAATGGACCTGAGGTCATCTTGTCAGCATCAGACAAGGCCAGACTATTTGCAAAGAACTTTGCAGCTAATTCTACCCTATGCGACAATGACCATCAACTCCCTGCATTTCCTCCTATAACAGACAACACGCTACGCAACATACAAATATATGTGCGTGAGGTCGCCAAGCTAATCAAGAACCTTGATTCCAGTAAAGCAACTGGCGCTGACGGCATTCCAGTTATAGTGCTGAAAAAGCTTTAACCAGAACTTGTCCCCATACTTAAAAAACTGTTTAAGCGTTGCCAACACCCTGGAAAACCTCATCGGTATGCCCTGTATTTAAGAATTCAGGTGAAAAGTAATCTCCCTCTCAGTACAGACCAATAAGTCTCCTGTGTGTCATGAGTAAGTTGTTGGAATCCATATTAAATAAAGAAGTAGTCAACCCCCTCAAATGAAACAACATTCTTAGTGACATGCAATGTGGTTTCCACTCTGCAAGATCAACAGCAGATGTACTAACGGTTATATCACATAGGATTAGTGAATCTCTTGACAAAGGTTTCCTTTCCGGGGCAATTGCTCTTGACATATCGAAGACCTTCGATAAGGTATGGCATAAGGGCCTACTTCACAAGATTTCCAGTTACGGTATTACAGGAAATGTTTTCTCAATCATTAAATCATTTCTCTCTGATAGGTTCGTAAGAGTACTGGTTGATGGGAAGAAATCAGAGGTCCACAGTATTAATGCTGGAGTCCCTCAGGGGTCCATCCTGGGCCCAACTCTCTTCCTGATCTACATCAATGATCTCCCAAAACACATACTTAAATCATTCGTTGATATCTATGCTGATGACACGACCATCTACAGCAACACATCAAAGGCCGTAAATGACAAAGTTCTCTCCTCTGATCTTGAGCGCGTGATACAATAGGGGAAGAGGTGGCTGGTCACTTTTAATGCATCCAAAACCAAGCTTCTATCGTTACATCAACGCTGTGATCTCCATCTGGCATCAATTGAAATTGATGGCTCTCGTCTTGGGGAAGCTGTATGTTTTGACAAGCTTCTGGGTTTGACCTTTACTCCTGATCTGAAATGGAACACGTGCATCAAATCTGTTGCCAGGGACGCTGGGAAAATAGTGGGATCCTTCTACTGCTCCAGAAGATATCTCACTACTGATGCAATTCTCTATCTGTATAAAAGCCAAGTACGTCCAAGGATGGAGTACTGCTGCCACATCTGGGCAGGAGCTGCTAAAAACAGCCTATCCTGCCTTGACAGAGTACAAAATAGACTTCGTGATCTGGTGAGCGATGCCCTTTTTTCTTCCATGCAGCCTCTCTCCCACAGAAGAGAAGTTGCGAGCCTGTCTTTGTTTTATCGTTATTTTCATGGCAAGTGCTCGTCTGAGCTCCAATCCCTCGTCAACCCTCGCCAATCTTTCACGAGAAACACCCGTCTGGCTGAAACTACTGTCAATGATTTTCCCCACTCTTTATCTGTGCCTAAATCCAAACATAAACTCCATGAGCAGAGCTTCTTTCTCAGAAGTGCACGATTGTGGAACTCTCTTCCGTTCGCCTGTTTCCCACCTGACTACAACTTGGATGTCTTCAAATCCAACATAAACAAATTCCTGACAAACCGCCCCTTAAGTAAGACACTCGATCAAAACCCCCAATACTAATGATTACTACAATACTATCTCATTGATTACTGTATACGCAATAATCCTTATCCCTGAGTAGCCTCCGGGCCTGATAAGTGGTGACCCCATGTAAAAAAAAATCCAGCTTTGCATTTTCTTTATATATACTGTTCAGGGGCATCATGGCTATAATGAACAGTAATAGTGATAGGAAGACCCTTCTTTATATTATGATTTTAGTAATGTATTGTCCATTGTTCAAGTCTCTACGTTCTCGTTGCATTTTCTATCAAATTGATTATCTTACCTTGTATTTTGTATTTTATTATCCATGTTTGCGGGATTCTATCATATGCTTTTTTATAATCTATCCATGCTGTGTCTAAGTTCTTTTGTTCTACTTTTAAGTTCCTTCAGAACTGACCTTTACTTTAATAGATCATGTGTTCCTCTTTTTTTTTCTGGCATCTTTTCTCTTCTGAGAGTAGTGTGTGATTATGAAAGGAATGATAAATTTAGTTCCTCAGTTTTGTTGTAAGTATTTTTACATTGAAAATTTGTTATTTGTCGGTAATTACTGGGGATGTTTCCTTTTCCCATGTCTTTTTGCACCAGTTTTGTTCTACCTTCATTAATACATTTTTCCAGGTTCTGAATTAATCTTTCATGTAGGGTTGTGACTTTCTTAAACCAGTACGCGTGTATGCCATCGTAGCCTGGTGCTTTCCTGTTCGCCATTTTTGGAGGTTTTCTATTTTATTCTCTCCAGTTCAATATTCTATTAGACTTTCAAGTTGTTGCTGATCCTGTTGTAGAAAAAGCAGAACAAAAATAACAAGACGACAAATTGTGTAGCTTTTGTTATCCTAGGGTCTGACTAATTATACTTTGAGTTCAGAATAATAATTAATATTATCATTACAGCACTGTCCAACAAGATGCGTTAATAAACGTTATAGTTACCATTACTTTAAGAATTAAGAGTAATTCGGCGCCAAATAGTAAAAATTAAGTCTCGGTAAGCTGAACACAGAATTGGTTAAGAATGAAATGAGACAAAATCTCAAACCTCATTAAACGAAATTTATATATACTAATAAGATATGAATGTATCCTAGCCAGCGAACATCAGAATATAAATTAATATTCGTGAACCACCCTACACGTTGGGTTACGTTAACCACTTTTTGCCAATTCTTAACAAATGGTTACAGATAAATGTTTTTTTTATGAGATGTGCATTAGTGACCAATATTGTGTTTTTTTTTCTTGTGTGTGTGTGTGGGTGTGTGTTGTTTTGTTTGTATCGGGCATTTGTTCGTGTATTTTGTCAGCATTTTTTTAGTAGAGTCATTGGTCTTACAGGTGTTGATGGTTGACATTTTTCCAATTTCTACTTCTAAATATTTACACCTTGGTCACTGTACATATTCGCTATTTGTAGTAAAAAAAAAAAAATCCTGCAAACCTTTTACCACTGGCAACGCCCGCTTCAGAGAGTGAAAGAAGAAAGAAGAAGAAGAGAATGGCCACTGCGTCTATTTATAGACTAGAGATCATGGGAAGAGTATGCAAATAACTTTGGACGGTTTTGTCCTATAAAAAGCCTGTATTTGGGAGAGAGGGTGTCTTTTTTGTTTGGCAGAAGCAATTGCTGTCAGAAGTGCATTGGACTGCAGGATTGAAGAGTGAAGATTGAGTTGTGGGGGTCATTGTATTTAACCACAAGCTATTCCGGCTAAGAACAGATCATGGAATCTGGGATGTTGAGATTGGGAAAAGATGTGATACCACCTTTTAGTGGAGAAGGTGATGTAGTCGGATGGATAAAGAAAGTAAAACTGGTGGCTAAGCTTCAACATGTGCCAGACCTTGCCAGTTTTATTCCACTTTTTTTGCAGGGAGATGCACTCGCTCTCTATCTTGAGATAAATAATGCAGAACAAGAAGATGCAGAACTGATAGAGATGAGACTCGTGACCGCCTTCACTGAGGGGCCTTTTGAGGCATACGAAAAACTGCAACGATTCAAGTGGACAGGAGAATCGGTGGATGTGTATGCTAATAAAATCAAAAGATTGGCTGTACTGGCGGGATATCTGGGAAGAGGGCTGGAACATACAGCCAAACTGGCATTCATAACTGGATTCCCAGACGATGTATCTGTGGCATTACAGCAGCTACCGAACATAGAGAGAATGGATGTCAGCAAACTGATACCGACTGCACGGCTTTTAGTCAGCAAAAGGGTCGTAGAAACTCGGACATTGGCCGCAAGTGCGCAAACTAATGAGACTAATAAGGGAAAGAAAGAATCAAGCCTTCAGTGCTTTAGATGTCAAGGACCGCACCTAAAAAAAGATTGCACCGAGATCCCTAGGGCCAGGGCAACATGCTACAATTGTGGAAAATTTGGCCACATTGCGAGATATTGTCCTCAGATTCAGGGAAACGGGCAAGGGGGAGCTTCTGCGCCGCAAGCTACCCTAGCAATGAAATGAAGGCGCGATACTGGCCTCTTCCTATAATAGAAGTAGAGGTGAATGATTCTGTAATGACTGCACTTGTCGATACTGGGTGCACCATTACTTTAATCAATTCCAAACTTTTGAAGGGATATGGAAGGAGCAGTACAGTGAAAGCAGTTATTGGGAGGAATATAGAATGTAAAGGAGCCAGACAAGTGGAGATAAAAGTCTGTGGAATGCACGTAAAGGTGAGGGCAATCTTGATGAATCACATCGTTGATGGGATCGACGTCATAATTGGAATGGACGTGATTAATGAGCTGGGAGGTGTAACTATAAAGAAAGCCAAAGTGAAGTTTGGAGATATACAATGTGCCGTGGCTGCCCATCAGCTGAATGTTTGCAAAATCGAGGATAAAGACTTTGAAGCAAACTTCGATGGAGATAAATGGAAGGGAGAGCCTCCAGTATTGCAGAACAAAGTCCAATATTATAAAAACTCTCTGGAAGGCGATAAGAAATTAGAATTCGAGAAAGAGGTGGAAAGATGGATATCGGATGGTATTCTGTTACCATGGAAAGGAGAAAGAAAACGCGTGTTGCCATTGATGGCAGTATTTCAGGCCACAAAAGGGAAAGTTAGGCCAGTGTTCGACTTTCGTGAGTTGAACCGTTTTGTGGCGTGTCATACAGGGAGCGACATAATAGATGTATGTGATGAAAAGATAAGAAAGTGGAGACAGTTGGTAGGAGGGACCGCAATAGTGGACCTTAAGTCTGCCTACCTGCAACTACATGTGGCAAAGGAACTATGGCAGTACCAGCTGGTCTGTTATAAAGGAAAACCCTATTGCCTAACACGATTAGGATTCGGACTTAATATCGCACCAAAGATTATGGCAGCCATTTTAAAAACAGTATTAAAGAAAGGAAGTAGGACGAAAGAGGCCACTGATTCATACATTGATGATATAATGGTAGACGTAACGAAAATATCGACACAGGAAGTTGTGGAACATTTGAAGGTGTTTGGGTTAGCAGCAAAATCTCCGGAATCCCTGGACGGAGGAGCGGCACTGAGCCTTAAGCTTATGAAAAATAAGATGGGTGCACTAATGTTCAGGAGAGGCAACGAGATCCCAGAGATGGGAGGAGAAATTAGTAGGCGGGAGCTATTTTCGATCTGTGGTAAATTATTGGGGCACTATCCAATTGCTGGATTGCTGCGATTATCATGCAGTTATGTGAAAAGAAGAGCAAATGGAATGGATTGGGAAGAAAAAGTTGATTGCAGAACCATGAAATTGATGCAGGAGGTTCTAGCTGAGGTGAAAAAAGAAGACCCTGTTAATGGCGCTTGGCACATACCTGAAGTGAGCACAGGAGTCGTGTGGTGTGATGCAAGCAATGTTGCAACTGGCGTGGTTGTCGAGATTGGCGGTGTGGTGGCGGAAGATGCAACTTGGCTGAGGAAAAGTGATGACTTTAATCACATTAACATAGCTGAATTAGATGCTGTTCTAAAGGGTGTCAATTTAGCTATCAAATGGAGACTGACAAATATTGAAATAAGAACTGATTCAGCCACTGTACTCAGTTGGGTGAACTCTACTGTGGAGGAGAGTGGCAGAATACGAACAAAGGGTGCCGGAGAAGTGATAATAAAGCGGAGATTAGGGATGCTTAGAGAGTTGATGTCTGAATTGAAACTGCAAATAAAAGCAGTGTTTGTGCCTTCTGAAAGAAACAAGGCAGATGCGCTAACACGGATAAAAAAAACAGTGGTTAATTGAGAAAGAGGAGGCGCCGATATGCTCTCTTGGAATTGGAGAAATTAAAGAGTTGCATGACATGCATCACATGGGAGTGGAGAGAACATTATATTTGGTGAGGCAAGTGGATCCGAATGTAAAACGGGAAGAAATTCAGATGATAGTAAAGAACTGTGTTCGGTGTCAATCGATCGATCCTGCCCCAAATATTAATAATCCTGGGGAAATTGGAGTTTTAACGAACTGGACGAGACTAGCTATTGACATAGCACACTACCGAGGGGGAGCGTACTTATCAATAATTGATTGTGGGCCAAGTAGACTGGCGATATGGAAGGAACTGCGAGTGGAAGCCGCATCTGCAGTTGCAACTGAATTAGAAAAGGTGATGCTTGAACGAGGTCTAGTAAGGGAGGTGATAATGGACAACGGCACTGTTTTTCGCTCAGAAATCTTTCAGACGATGCTAAAAAATGGAAGATTAAAAGTTATTACAGGGCAGCCTACAGACCTGGAGGAAATGGCATTGTGGAGCGACATCATCGCACCGTGAAAGCAATAGCTGAGAGAGGAAGAATATTGCCTGAAGAGGCCACATTTTGGTACAACATGTCCCCTAAGGTCGGGCAAAGAGATGACACAGTACCACATAGAGCAATCTTTAATTACGAATGGAGACATCCTAGAGACATGTCACCGGAAATTAATGATCAAGGACCAGCCAGAATCCAAATAGGAGAAGAAGTTTGGGTGAAACCGCCTAATGCCCGATGCACAACGCAGTGGGGAAGAGAAGTGATAACAGGAGTACAATCCCCAAACAACTTAAGTGTCAATGGAATGCCACGACATGTTTTAGATTTAAGGCGTGTGGTCCATTTAGGTGATGAGGATGGTGGTACTGAGGCAGGGAGTGATGAAGATGAACCGGTGCCGATGCAGAGACCGCAAAGAGAACGCAATGCGCCGATCTGGACACGGGATTATGAGATGTGAATGATCTTTAATGATCATGGGGCGTGTAGTAAAAAAAAATCGTGCAAACCTTTTACCACTGGCAACGCCCGCTTCAGAGAGTGAAAGAAGAAAGAAGAAGAAGAGAATGGCCACTGCGTCTATTTATAGACTAGAGATCATGGGAAGAGTATGCAAATAACTTTGGACGGTTTTGTCCTATAAAAAGCCTGTATTTTTTGTTTGGCAGAAGCAATTGCTGTCAGAAGTGCATTGGACTGCAGGATTGAAGAGTGAAGATTGAGTTGTGGGGGTCATTGTATTTAACCACAATTTTGTTCTTTAAAATGTCAGGCAAATTAATCCTAATTTCTTTAGAAATTTGAAGAAGCTCATTCATTTTTACTTATTATTTGCAGTAGTGGTTTTTTATGTTGTTGTTGATGTTGTTGTAATGGAATATTGACCTTCCTACTACACATCATTTTCGAAAGGATTGTTTAGAACTTTGAGCGATATTTCTTAGCCCAGGTCTTTATTTTTCTAGTAGTATTAAAAGTAGTAGTAGTAGTAGTAGTAGTAGTAGTAGTAGTAGTAGTAGTAGTAGTGATTTTAGAAACTTGACCACATTTGAACTATTAACGGTGTTTCTTCACACATCAATACAATAGTTTTGTTTTTCTTGTTTTTTTAGAATTATTATGATTAGTGGTAGTAACCTTTTCTTTTTATCTGAAATATATAGACTGCATTATACAAGCTTTGGTAATAATCCATTTAGCTTTAACTCTTCAATATAGAATTGAACGTAATTTAGTATTAAGCAGCCTTGAGACAATGTCTATAATGATCTAATTTTCTATCTAGTAAAAATCTAATTTTCATAAAAATATTTGTGAGGATCATTATTACATTTATCTCATGTTCAGATGGAGAAAATCATATCCTTTTTGTTATCTGTAGACATAAAGGTCTAATGTTCATGCATAAATGCTTGCAGACTTGAAAGTGTTAGTGTTATCTCTCTTTGTCCCTACTTCTCTCTCTCTCTATCTCTATCTATCTCTATCTATCTATATATATATCTATTTATCTCTAACTTTCTATTCATCTGGCACTCTGTTTCTATCTCTATTCTCGCCTTGACATTCGATATTTTATATCTCCTCCTCTCCTTGCTTTTTTTAAATTTCTCTCTTGCATTTATCTTCCCTTATGCTCTTTTCTAAAGTTATCTCTTCCTTATTTTCTCTATTCATCTTCCTTATTTCTGTCCTGTTTTGATGACATTTTTCTCTCACTAATTCGTTCTTTATCTATCTGCATTTACTCCTATTCTTCTTGTTCTTTCTCTCTCTCTCTTTCACACACACACACGCGCGCGCACACACACACACACACACACACACTATTTCCCTTTTTATCTCCTACCTACATTTCTTTCGCTTTTTCTTATTCCTTTCTCTGTTCCCCGTCATGCTCATCTAGTTTTCACTTATGTTTAACAATCATACTCGACAGTCACACACCTTCGTTCATCAGTGCACTCCTAGTCGATCAATTCCGAATTGCTTAACCCAATAATAACCAATCATATATTGAAACCTATTGAATAGATCAAAGAAAGGTAAATTAAATGGAGTCCTTTCATTTTACCGAGACGATCGAATCGTTTTATTCCATTTTTTATGTTCTAGCTTCCAACAAACCAATTGTCGCTAAGAAAAAGAAAAGAACTCATAATAGTTTTTAAAAAACGAAAGAAAGTTATTCGTATGCCAAGCAATAGGAAATACGAATGCTCTGAGAAAAAAAAGGTGGAGTTGAATAAACAGAAAGTTCATTATATCTTGACAAATCTAAGAAAAACAAAACATTTCAAGAGAAGATAATCATTTTACCGTATTTTAATAATACGTATAAAGCAAGTACTCTGTGATAATTCATCAACAATAAAAATAAGGGTTTGCTATTTTAAGCAATTATATGTAAAAATAAGTCTGAACAAATAGGCAGCAGAAATCTTGTTTTAAAAGAACATTTCTTTTAAACATTATCTGGTCGCACGAAAGTGGGTGAACATTTTACATTAAATTTATAGATGCAAAATATCCTGCATTTCATCAGTTCGCTTGAGAGGAAGATTATACAAGATGTTAACCTGGACCAGAGTCTAATAGAAAAAGTATAAACTTCGTATTTAATCTATGGTAAAAAAAGAAATTGACATCGAATGAATCATTTTTAATAAAATCTATTGTGTTTCACTGTGAAATGACTTCAAGATACCATGAAACAAATCAAAGAAGACACTCGCCCATATACGCACACAGAGACACGCACAGCACACAAACACGAAAGATGGCATCATGTTGAAAATGTAACCAAAACGGGTTTCAATAGTCAATGCAAAAAAACAATCCGAGAGAAAATAAAAATAAGCTAGCATATGTCATACTAGACTATATTGATTTTAGAATCATGCTCTTAGGAAAGTATTTTTAGTTTTCATATGATATACTAAAATATTCTCACAAAATATAATGTATTCCTGACTTCTATCGTCATTTGAGGAAATTAATTTAAGAATTTAAATGTTCTAATTCTTTAGTGCTACATGCAAGGTAACTGAACCTAGTTATCTATCATATAAAGTTAACTTGTCGAACTTGCAAAGCCAGACTTTAATAGCAAGCCGTCTAATATAATGTATACTTGATTCGGATACGCCTGCTTTTCTTTTCTCTTACTTTGTCTTTTTAGAACGAATGTATTTTATTTTGCTTCATTCTTTCCAGAAAATGCTTATATTACAAAGCGACTAATAAAACTGATGCTGCGAAAGCATTTCCAATTACTTACCGAATTTTATTAAATGGAAGTAATCGTTTGCAATTATATTTTTTCATTTTGGGTTCTTCAAAAATGTTTTATAATTACATTTCGAGTTTTTCTGTATAAAAGTTCTTGTAAGTAAAATACAATTGATAAAATGCAATACTTTTTATTCCTTGTGTCTGTTATCAAAATAACGCAATGTTCATTTCAAAGAAATATAAAATCGACCTTCTCTATTGTGCATGTTTTCAGTTATACAACTACAATATGTAAAATACGTTGTTTCAATAATTCCTACGGAAAAATCTACTCTAAGTTTTCAAAATAAATTTAACTTTGGTTGCTGCTTATACTTTAGTTGATCTACACGTCATCTAAAGTTATTAGAAAAAATCGCTAATACTGCCTGGTAGTTCAGAAGGAATTATTAATTACATTTGATCCTTGCTAAGTGAAGCAAATACATATTAATGTAAAGATAAAATTGCTACAGTCTTTGTTAGAATACATCAGTTACAAAATGTTCTATGAGACTTAACACTAGCCTAAAGTATATAAGTAAAATTAAGTAAGGAAGAATCAAATATGACAACCCTGCTGACACGTATGAACTTCACTTTATTATGCAGATAATTTAAAAGAATAGACCGATAAGAATAGTTTTGCATCACTTTTATGTCGACTTACGAAGATTAAATCCACACAATATTAATAATATCACATATTTATTACTATTTTAATCTACATTATTTTGATTCTAGAAAATGTCTCAAATTTAAGGTTTAAGCTTAAGTGTTTTTAAGAATGAATTCTTTTTACATGGATACATAATGACTGTGGATAAGACTCAATGAAAATCTGATATATTGTAATTTAAATTGGAGTTATAGAATTTAAATTCGAGGTTGTACTCGTATAATCTTGCCTTTAAACCTCGTTAAAATACTAACCGAAACTTAAATTTGGGGAATATTTATTAATTGATGTTAAAACCTATTTTTAAATTTAACAAAAATCGAGAGTATTTAAATTTTGACTGTGTCCAGCTTATTAACCTCTACGCATGAAATCGGATTAAGCTAAATATAGTTCAGTATGCTCCATTACGTTTATCAAAATTCAAAACGATCAGGTTATAAGTTTAGACGTGGATCTCATACATACAAACACATAAGAAAACATATGCATTTACCTAACTTTATATATAAACTGAACACACGACTCAGTTAATTGTACGACAATGTCATTGTTTCATGCACCTGTATTGAAAGCGAACAAAAGACGATGCTTGAAACTACAATCTTCCTCAAGAATAATGTCTAAGCAGTGTTTGACACTGTGACCAAACAATTCCGATACAATCACGTCCAATTGACTCTAAACTACTGAAAGGCATCGCACTAGAAAAATATGTTTGTCCGTTCTGAGCATCCTATTGGTATAGAAACTTACCATTCCCATCAAATGGTGCACATATCTTAGTTTGGTGCAAAAAAAAATATCGTTTTTTGAAGTTCAACTTCCTAAGATCATAAGTTCATTAATAATAAACTTTTTTAATCAAAATAAGAACCATTAGAATTGACACATTTTTGCCTGTGAGAAACAAGTGTATTTATCCCATTAGCATAGAAGACGAATTTATCTATAACGCCAGACCCAAAGTGGGTTTCGATGTACTGCATCTCATCAGCAGTAACTATCTTAGTTGTATAGGACGCGTTGCTTGTCACATCGTATAATGTAGAACTGGATAAAAATACAGGAATTTAAAAATCGAGGCATAGCCAATAGATTGCGCCGTGGCCCATATGGTTAGGTCATCAGTATTGCACACTTACTGCGTGCGACGACCTGGGTTCGCGCCTATATCGGAGCAAGTCACTGATGAGACGCAGTACATCGAAACCTACTTTGGGTCTGGTGTTGTCCGTTGTCGATGCAATTGCTCGATTCTATCTAATTCTGGGTTCTAGCTTTATCGTGAATATATATACATATATATATATATATATATATATATATATATATAGGTTAAACTTCTTTAATTTGACATAGATAATTTGTGTCAATCGATATCCGCAATACTACTAAATAAGGCACTCATCCTAGCCATAAACAACTCGGACCTATTTGACTTAGAAATTAAATTAATTTTGCTAATTAAACAAACGCTTATACAAATCACTACAAATGCAAATCAAAAATTAAACTATAAAAGAGAAAAAACACCTCCAGCTAATTTCGACATTGTAATTGACCGCGCAGAATCTATCCAGGTCACTAAGCTATCTGAACTATTTCTAGTTGAATTATTTCTCCTAAATGAGCTGAAACACAAATTTACATATAGGGACCTATAGGGCGTCCTATATATAGATGACGCTCCTTTACCTACTGAAGCTAGACCTAGACTGTATAATAAGGCCATAATCGAACTGAAGATATTTATTAGAAACTATGGGCTCAATATAACTATAGAAAATGAGAAGAAAAAACTTAAACATTTTAGTAATATCTAAATATAAATGAAGAAACCTACAGCCCTGAATCATACTACCATCGTACGCCCGCTACCAAGCTCTCAATTCAGAGTAGTAAACCATACGGGCCTCCTCAATCACAATTCCTTCCACCCCAAAATCCAACTCCGCTCCTCACTCAGATAATCGCCTCGAATAAATCATATGCAAACCACAAACACACACCTATATAGCAATATTCACATCTCCATGAAAAATAATTTCAAACCATATCCATTCTATCAACAATGACTGATCGAAACAATAGTGTTTTCATTTTCGATGAGTTATTTTATATAATTTATATAATACTAATAGGAAAACTCAGATCCACTAATCTTAATTATCATTTAAAATAGGCAATTCTAAAAAAAATCTAAATCATACCATCCGATATTGCCTACTTTGCAAGGCTGAGGCCACAGCAATAATCATAATATCTAAAAAGTTCAATCTGCTAAATTTTAAAATCCAAATATTATTCCAATTTCTGAAAATTATATTTTTTATTTTATATTTAATATTACCTTATCTTTTTACTTTTATCTTCTATTTTTTATTCTCTCACACTTATTTTTTTATTTTTTTTATTACTCTTTTCTCTTTCTCTATTATTCTTTTTCAACAATATAGCTTAGCGCAATTAACTCTCATAGGATCCAAATTTATTAATTACCCCCACAGTTACTGGTATTACAATAACTCTAAGAGTTTCACACAGATGATCATCAAAGATTGTTCACTGAGAACAACCTGTGATGTTTCCTGGAGTCTGCGAGGTAGGTCACCTCAGATTTTCAGTACTCTCCACCTCTTTCGATAATCTTTGCTAACTAATCTTTCGATAATCTTTGCTACCCATTTGTCGTCACTGGAATTGGGGTAGCAATAAACCTCCCCAAGGTATCAGTCATTTTTGGACACATCCAGTGGAAATTTGGTAAGTGCTTGTTCTCCTCAGTCTTTCCACCCTCATTTACTCTTGTCAACAATTTGGTGTGGTGCAAGTTGGTGCCGACATTTTTGTTTTGTTTTGTGGGGATGATGATTAATTAAAAATAACACAGTTTCAGTTTTCTTGATTCTATATGGTGTCTCTTTTTGGTTTTGTTCTGTAACATTTTGCATGTGTTCGATTGGCGCCTGTAGATCATGGACATCAGTTTCCGCATTCAAATGTTTTATTCAATATTTTTGCCGTTTTCATTATTGTTATCCGTTGTATCTTCTCAGCCAAACTTTCTGATTTCCATCTCACTCATTCTTTTTTCGAAGTTTTCCGGCATTGTTCCTGTTGCTTCCACTATTATTGACTTATTTAATCTTCCACATTATTTTGCGCTCGCAGGCCAGTTCCGTGTATTTGCTCCATGTCTCCGTCTCCTGTCTCTGTCTCTGTTTCTGCTGGAATGGCGAAATCTACGTTCTGGCACGACTTTTCCTTCTTTTTAACTGTTATGCTTGAATGAGTTTGTACATTCAGGTGCCATTGGATTTTGTGACTTTCATTTTCAAGTATTGCTTCCGGTTTGTGCTTGTACTATTTGTCTTAGTGTTCAAGATGCAGTTGTCTCCATAATTCTCTGTGCACTTCGTACTTATTCGTGTTAAATCTTATACTTAGTTTTGGTTAGTTTAATGCATGCGCTTCTTATGTGGTTTATTATTTCGTCTCTTTGTTTAAAGCGTCTAGATTTACTGTTTTCTGGTGTCTTGTTCATCTTTGCTTTGGGGTGGTTAGTTCTAATTGCTTTATATTATGTAGCTATTTTTAGGAATTCATTTTTTCTGATTAACTGTCCTGTTCAGAGCCATGTCCACGTGGTTTCGTTGGTCTCAACCTTTTACAACGATTATGAATCTTTCATGGAACTATTAATCTTCCCATTTCTTTTTTCTCGTATTTCTTCCTTGCTTCTTTGATTTTTATGTTGTTCAATTTTTTCAGTGTTGTTTCCTACGGTGATTATTCTTTCCCTATTCTGTGGTTATTATTATTATTATTATTATTATTATTATTATTATTATTATTATTATTATTGTTGTTGTTGTTGTTGTTGTTGTTGTTATTATTGTTATTTGTAAATTAATTTTACTAACGACATGGAAATAGACATTTTAAGCTCTGTTTTTTTTATCATATAGTTAAATATAGCTCTATGTGTATGTATATATAATACTTAAATTACAATTACATCATATTAAAAAATACGAACTTTCTATATGTTTTAAATTAAAAAAAAACTTTTCTTTCATATATACCTGAACATATGTAATTCTAGATCATTAAAGTAGATATATCCCACTAATCATTAAACAAGTTCTCGAAAACAAAAGTAATTCAAATATCCAGCAAAGATAAAAGGCATTGCCAATACAGGCAAAGGCATTGTTCAATGTCGAATACAACTTAAGACATGAATCAGCATGTTCTGTAATGTATAAGTCAGAATTTCACAGTGTAGAAGCAGTATTACAATCGAATTGAGTTTGCAATATGGTTGATTCTAGCGTTTTGTTTACACAAATAGATACTTATAGCTTTTAGGGGGGTTTCATTTTGTTTGTTTGTTTGTTTGCTTGTATGAGTGTTCTATGTGAACACAGACATTACTATACTATTGAAACTCCATTGATCAAAATCAAGTACAGTTATCGAAAAACTGCGAGTTTAAGAATATATATATATATATATATATATATATATATATATATATATATATATATATATATATATGATTGTTGAGCTGGATTAAATCCGACGATAATCTAATTTACATAAGGAAAACACGTTGCTCTCCCCCATCATTATATATAGCCCCAATCCTCCGACTCTCTCGTCAATGACCATTCCTCTTGAAGAAGCCCGCATAAATCGGGCGAAACGTTGAGTATCCAGGTCCTTCCACCTCCATTTTATTTCATATATATATATATATATATATATATATATATATATATTACTATTCATTTAATCACATCAATTAATATAAGAAGATATAAATTTATACGTAAATTATCAATATTTACTTCAACAGTGCTCAAAATATAGGCAAAGCTAAGTAGTAAGTTATGAAAATATACATGACACTTTAAGCTACCCAGAATATTTTGCGTTTAATCCCCGTGAGAAATCGTCAGGCTTATGCATAAGCCTGAATATTCCAGAATATTCTACACAGATGATTAAATTGCCATATATGTATATCTGGGTGTTCAAGTTGCCTCCATAATTCTCAGTGTACTGCCTTTCCTACTTGACAAACTTTACTCATTTTGGACTAATTGGCTTCATTCGCTTATTATGTGGTTTATTATTTCGCCGCTTTGTCCACGCAGACAAACTTTACTGTTTTCTGGTGTCTTGACAATCATTGATCGTTTGGTTGGTTCAATTTGATTTTGCAGCTGTTTTTAAGAATTTAGTTTTTCTGTTTAACTTTCCTTTTCGTAGCCATGTATAAATGTTTTCCTTTATCTCAACCTCGAACAATCCTTATCAATCGTCCGTATATATATATATATATATATATATATATATATATATATATATATATATATATATAATCTCGCTAGATTCAGCCACTTTGATGAGTCATGGACGACGAAACACGTGTCAGTGGATAATTATATTTTAAAAATAATATATATGCCGCTCCCCATTAAAAGGGGGTACCAGATTGGTCAATGGGAAAATTATTCCCAACAAGCATTTAGGTAAAAACGCACTTTCGTATAACTACTTGAATTCATTCAAGAAAGTATCGCTAACAAAAGCAAATAAAAACATATATATATAAGCATATATATATATATATATATATATATATATATATATATATATATATATATAGTATTCAGTTGAACAAGAAATTTTGATTGTAAAGTTCAACAGTGTTCATTTTCTTTCTCTTATAATAAGCTCTACCCTCTATTGCGTATTGAGCTTCCTTATTCAGTTGGGATTAAATTATCTTATTACTAGCGGGGGTACCCGGCGTTGTCCGGGTGTTTGGAGGTGTGTGTGTGTGTTAAAAAGAGGTGTAAAAGAAAAAAAAGAAAGTTTTGGTCGGAAGGTTGGATTGAAGCCTTGATGCGAAGGTGGAAACGAAAGGGGAAAAAGCCAGTCAACTAACCATCTGGGCCACGACGGAGAGGAAGTCATAAGGGCGTTATATGAATGTTTATGAAGCGAAATAAACAGGTGCGAAAAGTCTGACCTAGTTTTGCAAGCTAAATCATTCACGGACATACACAAGAAGAAGCGAGCGAACACACACACACACATACTCACTTTCGCTTTTATATATAAAGATGCCCCCTGGTTTAGCTAATATATGACGGGAGTAAATGCAAACAGCGGACTTAATTTTGTAAATTAAATAAACCGATAATGAATTATGTTGAATTTGTTCTGTTAATGTTCAATCTGGCGAAGAAATTAAACTTTATTTGCTTCCCCCCCCCTGGCAAGCAAAAGGACCCAAATATGTTTAATGTTATTTTTATCCGTCTGTTTTATGCGCGTAAAATTGAAAGAATTAATGGCAAAACTGGGGGAAAAATGTAAGAAAGGGTGTTAAAAATCATTTGTAGGTATTTAGGGCCCAAGAAAAAGGAGGGAAAAGGAAAAAATGAAGGTAGTCCTGCATTATTGGACCAAAATTCGCGTGAATTCCCGATCGTGCGAGACCGGCAATCATCGGTGTCAGCTGAAGACTACCGAAAAAAAAACTACGTGAAAGAATACAAATGGGGGGGAGGAAAACCCCAAGAAACTTGCCGTGAAAAATGCAAAAATGTTTATGGTATTTTATTAATTTTCCTTGTTTATTTATTGTTGGTTTGTTTTCTGCAATAAGATCCAATAAACCAAACAAACTGCAAAAAATACAAATGGAAAAAAAATTTAAAAACCCCAGAAAACTGACCGTGTATAATGAAAATATGTTTAAATTTAGCTTAGATTTTTTTTTAATGTTGGTTTGTTTTCTGAAAAAAAAAACATTTTAACCGTATAATTGTTAGGTGTAAGTACAACGGTTTGTTATGCGTTTAGTTTTGTTTATCTGTTTTGTATTGTTTTCTTTGTGGTCGCTTTTTACCAATTGGAATGTCGTCTGATTCCATATCGATAACGTAGTAGTAATTGGGCTAATGAAACTCCCAAAAATTCAATGTATAGCAATGTATAGAAATAAAAACTGAATAAGTAAGTAATCCGAAAATAACTAGTCAGCTCTTCCCCTACTATTACGTAAAAAATCACTGCAAATATAATAGAAGGAAAAATACACTAAATATAATATTAAATCGAGTAATCGTTTTAACATGTGAAGAATGTTCGCAGCTGACTGGTAGAGTTTATTCTAAAACCTGGAATCCAAGGTTACTTCGTTTCGTTTAAGTAACCCCTCGACTCGCCGCCCCCTCCCCCAACCAAAAAGGACAAACAGGTAGGGAAAAAAAGAAAAGAAATAAATATAAATATAAAAAATGGCATAAGTAAACCATAGAATAGCTGTAATCGAAAGTTGCGTTTCACCCGACGGTAAAATGCCAATCTATTTTTGTAAGCAACTAAGAACTCAAACCGGTGTTTCCTCGTAAATTCCGCTGTGGGCGTATCAGCAACGTTGTTACGTGGTCGCGGGGGGAGTATGAATCTAATAGAGAGAAAATATTTTACCACTTCCATTGATTGTAACAGATTTTGGTCGTGAACTCTCAGCAGAAAAAATATAGGTATCTAAGATTATCGAGGAAGTGGATAGGTAATAGGCCTATAACACACCAGAGATATTGTTCTGCAGTCCGTGAATAATACATTCGCATTAAATGTCTTGATTTTTAATCCTATTAAGGTGAAACTCAGAGAGGAAAAATGAGTTCATTTTATTTATATAGAGAAGAGATAAATACTGTTATATTAGTTTGAAGTTTACCATTGCGTATATCAGGTAAACACTTTTGATTTTATTTATATATATATATATATATATATATATATATATATATATATATATATATATATATATAGTTATAGTAAGTTATGAAATATATGAGGCAAGTTAAGCTACACCGGATATTCCGCGTTTAATCCTCGTGAGAATTCGTCAGGATTATGCATAAGTCTGATTAATTTTCACGAGGATGAAACGCGGAATATTCTGTTTAGCTTAAATTACCATATATATTTTCATAACTTATTGTATTTAAGCATTATATATATATATGATTCAATATAATTTCACATTATCAAAATGAAACATAGTTATTCAAATAACTTGATTGATCAATTTTTTAAGAATATTGTTATCGAACTATCTTTAAAATGGTAGAGTATTACATATTTTTATGGATGTCTGCTTCGAAAGCAGACCTCAATATGATGGTATGCCTTTAATCTGATTAAAAATTGCTGATCGAAATACTCTGTATAAAGCTGTTTACAATATCGATATTTATGGCATTTTATATACCAAATCCTAGAAGTAGCTGATGACATGTTATTGAATTTGCCTCAGTTATCCAAGAATCATATTTTACATTTTCTAGTTATAGTGATTTTATTCTGCAATATCAGTGTTTAAACACACTTTTTTTTTCTGAACGACTTCTTAAAACAAATTCGTTATTTTTACCGGATAAAAATCTGGCATTCTTGTGAAAATTTTTCTAGATTATAACTAAATTGTTTTTGTGTTTTGTTTTGTAAAATCGAAATATCCTGCACAAATATCGATTAAATGCTTAAATGAAGTCATAGATCATCGTTTGCTTCTGTAAATTTGTGACATGACAAAAAGATGGCCTGTAATAAGTTGAGAAATGTGGAAATTCATTGATTTCATACACTCAGAAGCATTGTCACAAGAATGTGTGTAGACATAATTGTGTAATTGCTATTCTCAAGATTAGGCTTCAAGTTATTACGTAAATATATAACAGTTACTATGCACAAAGTAACGAATTTAGGTTTTCTGTTCAAAATTTGTTGTTTTAGGAACCAAATTCTGCAATATTTCTGGTGAGCAGCTGATGTTTTATCAATTTCTTATACGATCTCCCTGGTGATACTCATGTGTTGAATTGGAAAGATAACAGTAACTTTATGATATACTAACGTTATTTTTAGCTTTACGTTTAACATTCGATTTTTCTCTGCTATGTGCTAATTGTTTTTATATGTTATTTTCTCGCAGCTGCTCTGTTGTGAGATAATAACCATAAACTAAAATCAGATTAACTTAGCCGCATGATGCAAAATACAGATAGTTTCTATTTTTCAAGCTACTCAATTACTCTACCTCATCATATTTGAGTTAAACTTGAAATACAGTACATATCAGGCATATTTAGTACGAATATAAAAATCGTTTCTTATAGATTATAATGTGTACAGCTCTTGAGTGAGTACATTGTTTTCGATTATTTCCTAAAACTCACGTTCACAATAGATCTAAATATGAAGAATAGTATGAGAAAATTGAACATAATGAATGGAATTGATAATATTTGATAACATATAAGGATGTTTATAAGTATTTGTTTACATTAGATTGGAAGACGACTGATTCTCTCTCCTCTGATCTCGAGCGCGTGGTTCAGTGGGGGAAGATGCGGCTGGTTACCTTTAACGCATCCAAAACCAAACTCCTATCCTTACATCATCAACGCTCTGATCCCCAGCTGGCATCAATTGTGATGGATGGCTCTCGTCTGGGTGAGGCCACGTGTTTTTACAAGCTTCTCGGTTTGACCTTTACTCCTGATCTGAAATGGAACACGTACATCAAGTCTGTTGCCAAGGTTGCTGGAAAGATGGTGGGATCCTTCTACCGCTTCAGAAGATATCTCACTACTGATGCAATTCTCTATCTATATAAAAGCCAAGTACGCCCAAGGATGGAAAACTGTTGCCATATCTGGGCAGGAGCTATTAAAAACAGCCTATCATGCCTTGACAGAGTACAAAATAGACTTCGTAGCTTAGTGGGGGATGCCCTTTTCTCTACCCTGCAACCTCTCACCCACAGAAGAGACGTTGCGAGCCTATCCTTGTTTTATCGTTATTTTCATGGCAGGTGCTCGTCTGAGCTCCAATCTCTGCCCCCCCCCTCGCCAATCTTTCACGGAAAACACCCGTCTAGCTGAATCCACTGTGAAAAATTTCCCCCACTCTATATCTGTGCCTAAATCAAAACGCGGATTCCATAAACAAAGCTTCTTTCTTAGAACTGCACGCCTGTGGAACTCTGTTCCGTCTGCCTGCTTCCCTCCGGACAACAACTTGGATGTCTTCAAGTCCAATGTTAACAAATTCCTAATGAACCGCCCCCTTAATTAAACACTTCATCAAATCTCCACACTAACGTAATTTACTTGCAATAACCCTTATCCCTGAGTGGCTTCCGGGCCTTGATAAGTGGTGATCACTGTGTAAAAAAAAATGTTGTAGTCTGAAGAAAAGCAGTTCCCATTGTAAGTTCTAAGAAATAAACTTATGATGGAAATCCCTTTAATGTCAAACACACGGACGAAGAAAAGAAATTAATTTCCAATGATCGTTCTTGCTGTTATTGCATAACAAGGAGGAACACAACGTCTCTTCATGTAAATAACAACATAGAAAGACCAGTAACACTCTTCCGGTAAAAATGGCTAATAGCGAATTGAAGAGAATCCCCAAACCAAAGTGCCAAATTGATTTCATACTCCGTTAAGGTAAGAAGAATGCTCTGAACAGAGCTTTATCTCCATATGTGGTGGCAGTACATCAGCTTACGGCGTATCTTACTCTTATATAATCTTATATAGGTAGGTACCAGGTATAGCTTGGATCGGTAGAATTTTCCAATCATTATCAAACAATTTTAGTAATAGTTTGGATATACGTCTTCTGTTTTAGATTTTTTTTTTTATCTGAAATAGATAAACGTGATACATTTTTAAATATTTAGTCATCAAAGTATATGAATCTATTACAATGTCCAACTGTATAAATCTGTAGACCAGAGATGAATGTAAGTTAATGGAATAAATTGCACTAAAATAATTCAGTAGAAAAAAGGTTTATGGGGCATGAAATAAGAGTTAATGGGTCATATGTAGATGTTAATTAAAATTCCAGTCATTCAATTGGCAAAACATTTTCAGACCACTGATAGGATATTATTTGGATTGCTGATGCGACATGTTCCAGTCGGTGGATTTCGTGTTTGTTGAATACCAATCAAGTTGATTTACAAGTGAAAAGTGAAGACTTGTGCTTCAGGCGTGTCATTACATGTGAATTTTTGTACGAAAAGGAAATGTGGCCTGTGTGCATAGCTCGAGTAGCAGGGGCATTAGCAACTTGATGCAATCAACCACAATTAAAAATTGAATCGAAAGGTTTACAGATTTCGCAGCTAATGCTGAATGGTTTCCTTTTTTACTGTAACACCTACGCTGTGATTTTGTTTTGGACGATACTTTGTCGCAACGTTACTATAATGATCTAACCATCTATTTTTCATGTGCTGACGGTTTTATCATCTAACATTAACATAAGCATATATATATATATATAGTATTGCGATCTGATTCGAGTAATCAATTTCACACTTTTTACAATAAAACCAGGATATTATTATAATATGATTCGCCATAATTAACTGCATATTTTCTCATAATGTTTTACTTTGTTCACACTTAGACAAATTTTACCTATTTTATGTGACGTGCATGCGCAGAATCGCTGAAGACTTGTTCGGATCGTATCGGGTCGTGTCGACGAAGTTGCTTGGGATCGTGCCGGGTCGTGTCGATAGAGTTGTTCAGGATCGTGCCGGGTCGTGTCAACGGAATTGTTCGGAACCGTGCCTAATCGTGTCGACAGTAGTGTTTGATACTGTGTTGGGTCGCGTCGACGGTATTGTTCGTGTTGAGTCGTTTAGGCGGAAGCGCTCAGTTTACGTTTGTTGTTCAGTTGACTTGACAGTTGTTTCAGTCGTACTGCCACGTGTGATAACAATATATTTGGGGTTATGTCTCTCTTTCCTCGTAAACTTTCATTTTATGTGCCATTCAAAAAGCGGAAATGTGATAAAATATTTTTATATAAATCTTATTTTATTTACAGATGAATTAATTAAATAGATATGACACATTTTATACTATATTAATGTACTGCGTATAACTTCATATTTTTCTATAGAACCTGCATGGCGTAAATAACAGGTAAATATGTTCACATACTAAACTAATACTGTCGTGTAGCTAAAATGGCTTACGTCGCTTGCTAAATACTGGCCTGAATATAATAAATTCCAAATACACTAAACGATTCATTAAAAACATTATTATTATTATTGATGATGATGATGATGATGATGATGATGATGATGATGATGATGATGATGATGATGATGATGATGATGATGATGATGATGATGATGATGATGATGATGATGATGATGATGATGATGATGATGATGATGATGATGATGATGATGATGATGATGATGATGATGATGGAGAAAAATAGCAGCAACGAAACAGTAAATAATTTTAAATAGGAGGATGCATAGACGGATGGCGTCTTGTATCACAAATTCAGATTGTGCATAAGAGAACGCCCGAGTGTATTTATACATGAAAATAGAACGGAAACGATCGAAGATCGCAATCAATCAACGCGATTTTTTATATTAATCATCAAACAAAAGCATTCGCGAGGTTAAAGAGATATTAAATTTAATAATAACGATAATGGAACTTGCTGCAAAGTAATCAGTTTTGGAATCTATAATTATTGGCCAACGTTAGTGATGTTCTAAATTACCATCTGGGGATTAAGTTGCTGTCGAAGATGTATTTATATAATTGCTCTTTTATTTAGTGTATTTATGTTATCTCTCTTTTTGTGTTTATTGCGCGTTTTCTTTATGTGTGTGCTGTCTGTAAAATAAGATAGCAAGAAATTCAATATGACTTTTTAACTAAACTTTTACGTTCTAAAAACTTATGCTACCATTTGGAACATGCAACAAGCTAATTACGTCCAAATCTAGAAAGATCAGTCGGTCTTTTAGAATCCCACTAATGTGTAATCAATGTGTTTGTTTTGCTATTATGGCGAAAAAAAGTACTTAGCGCAAACGTATACTGCAAACTGTATACGATTCACTTCAACAAGAGTTTTATCTGTAAGGATTTATCAAACGCATGAATGGCGACAGAAGATCCAATAAGATTTTAATTTGATATGAATGAAAACGCCCACGTAATGATTATTTGTACTCAGTTCTCAGTCAGGATATCATCAAATGTTACTCTCTAGTAACAACCAGTGGTGTCCGCTGCAGACTTGTTGCCACCAAGGTTTCCATACTCTCAACCTCTTTCGATAAACTTTGCATATGCTTTTTCGTTATTGCAATGGCCGTTAACCATTGAATTTTCCCAAGAAATGACCATTGGTCATTACGAAAATTTTGGTGGTTCAAGTCCTCGTCACACTGATTCAGTGAGGGTTTGGTTAGTTTTTTCCTCTTCGGCCTTTTCAACCCCTTTGACCCTTTAAGACCATCTGGTGTGATTTACACACAAGGAGTTCATAGACTATTCTTATTTAACTTGGAAATTGCCAAGGCCACTCGAGGATAAGGATTAATGAATGTAAGGAGGTAGTGTAATAATCATTAATGGTGTAAATTGGACAGAATTTGATTATTTATGGGAACGGCTGAACAAGAATTTGTTTTATAGGATTTGAAACGTGAGCAGTTCTGGTAAAGAAACTTTGTTCATGTCATCTACGTTTAGATTTAGGCAGTCTTAGAGGGTAGGGAAATCGTATATAGTAATAGTAGCTAGGCGAATGATTTTTCGTAAAAGTTTGGCAATGGAGAACCATAGATTGGTGTTCTATCGAGCACTTGCCATGAGGATAACGATAGAGCAGAGTCGGGCTCACAACGTCTTTTCTGTGGGAAATAGGTTGCGAAGAAAAGAAAAGGGCATCACCTATTAAGTTTCGAAGCCGGTTTTGAATTATATCAAGGCTGGATAGAGCGTGCTGAGCACCTCCTATCCAGATGTGGCAAGAGTACTCAATTTTAGGGCGTAACTGGCTCTTGTACAGATAGAATATTGCATTGGCAATGAGATACCTACTGGAGCGGTAGAGTGATCCAACCATTTTCCAGCGATCTTGGCAATTCATTATAAGTAATTACTCACTGACAATAACAAGCAGTGTTTCCTGAAGTCTGAGCAATACCGATTTTCTTCAGATTTCTAGCACTCTTCGCTGATTTCGGTAAGCATTCAATTTTGCGTCAGCGCAGCAACTGTTTACCTTTGATTTCTACCTCGCAACGACCGTAGATTTTATGTATCAATAAGCGTTTATAGGACTTTCCGCATCTTTCCATCTGAGATTTAGTTCAGGCTCTCCCTTCTCGTTTTTTTCTCTTGTACAGATAGAATATTGCATTGGCAATGAGATACCTACTGGAGCGGTAGAGTGATCCAACCATTTTTCCAGCGATCTTGGCAATTCATTATTACTCTCTGACAATAACAAGCAGTGTTTCCTGAAGTCTGAGCAATACCGATTTTCTTCAGATTTCTAGAACTCTTCGCTGATTTCGGTAAGCATTCAATTTTGCGTCAGCGCAGCAACTGTTTACCTTTGATTTCTACCTCGCAACGACCGTAGATTTTATGTATCAATAAGCGTTTATAGGACTTTCCGCATCTTTCCATCTGAGATTTAGTTCAGGCTCTCCCTTCTCGTTTTTTTCAAACACAACAAGGCATGTAAAGAGGCATTCACATGTAGTGTGAATGTTTGTTCAACACTGCTTAAAACGTGGATATTGAAATCATCATCACGACATCCTTTGATAGGTTGGGTTTTTTTAGAATCTAAAGATTTTTTCAGCTTTTGCATTAGCTTTTCGAACAAGATGATGGAAACAAGTAGTATGTATTATATCGTTGCATGACATTTTTTATTTGTCGATTTTTTTTCATGGTAATCTTGAGTGTTTTATAATTAATTTCGATTTCTGCTTTTTCGGCAGTTTCCTTAAGATCTCATTTCATATTTTACAGTATGCCAATTATGTTTTTTGTTTGTTTTTGCATATATTATTCCATGCGTGTTTTTTTTTGTAATATCGAATAATTCTGTCTTAGTTCTTCCTATTTTTAAGTTTTTGTAAAACTGATTTTCATCATCATCATTATTGTTATTATTTTCGTTGTTTTATTTTTATTCTATCTTTCAATTATTTTATTTTTATTTTTTGTTGGCTGCGATGTTTTTTAATGGATGTGTTTTTGGGGTAGTAAGTATGATTTAGTTTCGTACATATAGATAGCTTAAGCGATCAACTCATAACAAAACGCAAAGAATTAACATGCAATCAATCAAAAGCCACTATATTTACAAATCGATAGATTGATCTTTTCCTTTACATAGTTATCTTGCTAAAATTCATAAATGCAATGATTCAATTCAGCGATTAAAATGCGCAAAAATCGCAGCGATGTTGGTTGTCAGCAACATTCGTCAACTTTTTGCAATGCGGATCATAGGGCGGCCATGTTTCACTAATTCCATTGAATGATGCAAATATCAATTTGCGGATTAAATCATTTTCTTTATCGATTTCTAAAACAAGAAAATTATCCACAAAAAATCATTGAATCAATTCAAATTATGTTCCTTCTCCAAAAATAACTTGGACGAATCGTCGAACACTAATTTAAATATACCCTGTCGACGACAGGCACAAGTTATAATTATCAATTTGAAAATACATCCCTCACATTCTTTATAAAGCTTCACTCAACGAGATCAGGTCTATTTTTCATTACTATTAAATATTATGTTACTTTTTAAAGGGTGTTTAGCTATGATCAAAGTGTAGTAATTATTCTAATACTCTATTTTATTTGTTTTTACACATTTTTTTCTATTCAGAGTACCCCTTTGTGAGTTATTGGATTTTTATGCATTAAATACGACCTGGTCTCATTCTGTATTCGTATTCAGTAAACAGAAACATTTTTTTTAAGTTTTTAAACATCATATTTTGTATACTTCTATTATATCCAACATTTCAATAGGTTTTTATGTCAAATTTAATATAATATTAGAAATGGAACATGTAAGTTTTTATAATTTATTTTCTTCATGGACAGAATAGGTATTGTAATCTTTTCTCGTTCGACCTCATGATATTCATTATGTTGATAGTTAAGAAAAAAGCTACGTGGAAAACCGAAAATTACTATTTACACGCTCAAAGCTATAACCAATTTTATTTTTTTTTTTTTTGATAAAAGAGGAAAATAAAAAACATAGAGGATTTCAAATCGAATACGGCATAACTCCGGAAGTACCAATTAGAACAACAACAGCAAATAGAAGAAATATTTCCAAAATCTGTTACTCGAACAACCATAGAAAACAGACTTATAATTAACAACCTTTAACAAATAACAACCAAGTCATGGAAAGAAACATAGTATTCTCACAAAACGATATCTGAAACGTAATTGGCAATTACATTTACGCCCCAGATGAAGACATGACTTTCGGCTCGTATTTTAGAAGGTGTGTGGAGTTATATAACGTTAATTGTGCCGACTATGCGGACTATAAAAAGGTCCGCTAATTGCTTCAAAACTAGGATCCGCGAAACAATTAATTCGTGGATAACATTTTATTGCGAAAAACATGTGACTTAACTTTTTCTGAAACCATAAAACTCTAAACAGAAGAATTATGTCATTTTAATGCTTGAATTTACCAAAGAAGGATAACGAGGACTATTTTACATTCGCATCAATTGTCAACAAGAATTGCGACGATTAATAAACTAACTGAAATAACGGTTGACGATTTCAAATGCCAGACATTTGTATAAGGATTGATACTGGTAAAATACTCTGAAATTTTACACAAAGTTTTTACTAAATTAGAAAGTGAACCTTATCTGACACTGAAAATGTTTGCAGAAACTACCAACAAGTAGTTAGCGTTAAATAGGATTAAAAGAACATTGAAGAATTCGGCACTGTCAAAACCCTATTCTCCACAGAAAGTAAAAAAAAAGAAAAGAAACACTAAATAAACAATGCATTGCAAATAAAAGTAAATCACTGCTAAGCCCATGTTATCGGTGTAAGTCCTGCACTGCGGTAATGACTACCCATACCCCATACTTGCTTGACTTGTAACAGAATTAGATATAGAGTTCCCTTTGTGGAGCAGAAAACAACATTAAAAGCTGCGTACGACATAGTAGAAAAAACAAAGAGACGAAAACCATACATAAATATGTGTTAGTAACAATATTAAATAAAACGTTTTCAGTTCGATTCGGGGGCAGACTTTTCTAATCATTGATCTACATACATGGAAAAGGTTAAATAAACCTACTAATGCTAAAATCTTGCAAGACAACCAGATCGGTGACTGGGTCGAAAATAAATTTTGAAGATGAATTAAATGATAATGTTACAATTAACGATAGGAAAATTACATCCTTAATGTTTAGAAATACAGATAATCTGTTTGTGAAAGATTGGATGGAATAATTCAGTTTGTGGGATTTGCCTATAAATACATTTTGTCAAAAAGTAAAATCTCTAACAACAGAAAGGAAAATCTCAAATCATAATTAAAACTTTCCATGAAGTTTACTCAGCCGGTCTTGGAAAATGCACGAAAATGTCAACCAGATTGAAGCTCAAAGATGATACACAACTAGTAGTCAAAGAAAAAGAAATGCACCGCTCGCCTCGTTGGAGAAAATCAACGAATAGTTTGAAAGATTTGTAAAAACCGGCATCCTATCAAAAGTTTAATTCAGTCTATAGGCAAAGCCCTATCGTCTATGTCAAAACTAAAAAAAAAATCCGCATTTTTACAGATATATCCACGGGTTTGAACTCAGTACTAAAAGACTACCATTGACCTCTTCCTAGCACTTAAAAATTCTCACTAAGCTAAATAGAGAAAAGATTTTCCTTAAAGGCGATCTAAGTAACGTTCCAAATTCCAGTCGAGTAAAATAGCAGTTGTTTTGTACTAACATCCACAGGAGGTTATTCGAATTCGAAAGCTTAGATTTCAGAGTCAAAGTAGCGCCCGCCATTTTTCAAGAAATTATGAATATTATGTTGATTTTTCAGATTTTGCAACAACATACTTCGATGACATAATAGTAAGTGAGACCAGAATGAAATATTGAGAACATGTCCACAAAGTATTGTTTCGAATACAGGATTTTGGTTTTAAAATAAAAGAGAAAAGTGCGATTTCATCACGGAAGAAATAAAATACTTGAGACACATTATCTACAAAAAAAATGGCAGAAAATTGAACCCGGAAAAAGCTACACTTATAAAGGATATACCGGCTCTCAAAAATATTATTACAGTATTTCAAAGTTTTTTGTTGCTTTTTTAGAGGTGGGGTAGCAAATTATTTCAAGATATTCATTTTCAATATGCACGACTTTGGGCCTCGCTGAACGAGCTATTAAAAAAGAAACGACTGTGGAAATGGACATCTAAATACCCGGTGATATTCAATAAAATAAAAACTGACATCGGATGTTTTCCTCATTAAATGAGACTCAAAACTAAATATCATAATTGGAGTTGGGATCAGTTTCACACATAAATTCAGCATGAGATTATCCCTTATTAAAAATGTTATTGTTGACAAATATAATTTTATACAACCTTTAATCCGAGTGTCCAGCCATCCTCACAAAAGCTATATTAACCTTATCACTGAAGGTCTGAATAGCAAAGACCTTCATAAATGAAATGTTTCTCTTAACACTGTAACTAACCCTTAATACGAGTAGCAAATCCCACCAAATATGCACTCTCCATTAATGAAAAGGCTCCGAATAAAATAGATTGTAAAACAACACGTAATATCTCAAATTAGAACTCTACTATCTCACCAGCTGAAAAAGCACAACTATACTAAAAATGTTGATTTTGTTCTGATGTGTATCCATAAAACATTGTTCTGAAGATAATCAATTGTTTTGAAGGATTTTATGTTTCCTTGTATAACTAAAAATAAATTGAAACAGCTGTAAAAACTGTAATGTTTTGGAGTTTACTCTTTATTTAGAATATGATTTGAAAGTTATTTATATAATAAAAATATGCACATACAAAAATATATTTACTTGTGTTTATTGTTTGCATGTTATATATATATATATATATATATATATATATATATATATATAATGAAAGTCAGTGAGAGAAAGAGGAAGAGAGAGGAAAGGAGAGTAAGAGACAGAGTTTGGGAGGAAAGGGTATAGGGAGGGATAGAAGAAGCTAATCAAAGTAACGAATGCTTAACATATAATCGCATAAATGAATACAAGAATAATTGAATAAAAAGAGTGAAGTTTGAAATTAGAAAGGAATGAAAAGTGAAAAAAAAATAAAGAAAAATATCCAAAAATCATTAAATTTATGTTTGCGAAAATTGCGATGCAAATTGCAATTGACGTGATAGTTACCGACATTTTTGTCTTATTCTTTTGCCTTTTTGCGCTAATTTGAAGGGCAGCAGGTTATGGCTGCTTTCACGTGGCACACACTGCCATTTCTTAAGATGAGGATAGGAAAACTTCTGACAAGCAAGCGAAAGAGCAGACAATACTTGTCAATCTCGAAGTTTGATCTCTTTCCATTACTTTCTTTCAACTGAATATTTCAAGTAAAAGTATTTCTTTTCCTTTTCGAATTATTCTCATTTTTCAACTTTTCCCTTCTCTCTATGCTTCGTTAAATGTATATATATATATATATATATATATATATATATATATATATATATATATATATATAATATATATGCACTAGCAAAAACTACCAACCTTTCGAGCAGCAATTAATCTATTTGCAGCCTTCTTTACGGAAATTTACAAAAAAAAGCAAAATACAATTTTGATTTCACATTTTTGATTGGTCATATTTTTTATTAAATTACTTTAAATAAAGTAATAATATTAATAATAATAGTGATATCGTATATAAGAAGTATATAAGAAGTATATAAGAAAATAGGAGAATAAAATTTACAAATAAACCTATTTCTTCCGTGCATGATCTTGTATCATATTGCATGAATAGCATGTTGTTTTTTTCCTCCATTTCCTTTGATCGTGTGCCTGATCATATTGCACTTTAGTGATTCTCGAGTCCTGATGAAATACGTTGAGCCAATGTGGTTTTAGCTTCTCTATTTAAAATTATATATGAATAATTAATATTAATTAATAAAAAAAAAACTATATGTAGTCTGAAACTTAAATATACACATATATTTGTTTTAGTATCACTGAATTACTATACATACTGTATTTTAAAGTGTAATGCTGCATTATTGAGTTAAATAAATCTTGCCCCTTGGATTTTAAAACACTTCAAAAAGGTGGACATAACCTTTACATCTATTTATAAAGATATAAAAAATAATTAAATTATAATTTTAAATACGGTTTGTAAAAAGGTATTTTGAAAGTTGGATGGAAATATTTTTTCATTTCGAATTAAAATTATGTGGGCGGAGTACATATCATTTTATCGACATTTATCAGAAAATACATTTATTTTCCTTATTTACGAGCATTACCTAATAAGTAAATCTTATCAACGTGAAAAATTATGTATTCACCGATAATATGACAAGAGAATATGCTTATTATTGTTTTCGCTCTCGAGTATATATCCGACAGAGTTAGACACAGTTAATCAATTGATAACCACATTACTCTATCTAAAAACATATAAGATACTAACTGATATATACTCGAGAGTCAAAATAATGAAAAGAATATTCTCTTGTCATAGCCCTAATGATAAGTAAAGGTGTCTATGTTTTTGTATCAAAATGTATAATGGCGGACTCTGAATTTTACGAAAATGATTCGAAATCTGTTCGAAAATGAAATCTTTTAAACCATAGAACAAACTAGAGCACGCAATCAAATTGATGGAATACAAAAACGAAAAAAAAATGGAAGGGAGCGGTAATTATTTACATACTGCATGAGTATTAGATAACTGTTAATACAATGAAATAACAAAAATGAAATAATTATGGATGCTTGTAATAATTGAATATTATGAAATATTTTGTAACGGTGTAAACTAGGAGATGTAGAGGGCATAATGGCTGCTACATCCTGTAAATATGAGCTGTTTGCGCGAGGGCCTTTTTCGGAAATATTTTAGAAATTTACGATATTGAATAATAATAATAATAATAATAATAATAATAATAATAATAATAATAATAATAATAATAATAATAATAACCGGAAATGTGCATTAGGTATTGGCAGGTAGTGTGGCCATATTGGATTTATATATGACATCTGTTGGTTGTAAAGTTGGAGATATAAGTCTGTAGTAAAGATCCGCGCGTTTTCTCACAGCGGTTGCATTTTGAAATTCCGGAAACAGTGCGCTGGCTACGCGAGATTAACATCTCTGATGTTAATCTCGCGTAGCCAACGCACTGTTCCCAGAATTTCAAAATACAACCGCTGAGAGACAATGTTGCATTTGTAATGTCTTGTAACGCATTTCCACTTAGTATCCCGATTTTTGCAAGTGTTACTTACTGTTAAACCTCTGCAATCGGTTTTTATTTGGTCACTATTTCTATGTACTCTGCTGGTATTGTCTGATTAGTTCAAAATATATGGGTTTTTGGTCTTCTCCTTTGCCAGTGTTCCTCCCTTGCCCTAAATAACTCTCAAATTAAGTAATATTTCGTACTGTTAAAGTACAGAATTAGATCTTCCCGACTACTTGTGTTTCTGACTTTAGCTTTTATGAAGTCAATTTGATTACAATTGCTTCATCGTTGACATTTATTTACTCCCATTTCATTTGGCAACGCGACGAGGTACGTTCGTAATCGCTTTAAGTACCTGATTCCGTCGCTAACCTTACAGACCATCATCCAGGGATTTGGAGCAGCCATCAGGTACTACTTGCATACAACTGGCAATTGGGGGTATTGTTTTTTTGCCCATATATGTAGATTTGATGGGCGTGAAAACACATCTCTTGTTTGAAAACATACGGAGAGCATTAAGGTCGTGGAAGTTTTTGTTACCGCCCAAACCCTAAAGAAAACCAACAGCTGTTGCCAGCGGGATATAAAAGGCAAGAGACTGTTGTAATAACGTGATGTCGTCGACACTAGGTATAATTGAAGTGGAGAACACCTGGGAAGACTTATTGTCATTCAGACCACGGTGAGTGACTCGCTGGTGATGGCCTGTGCGATAACTCTGAGTGGATAATAATAATAAATGTTTGCGCACGGGCAAGATTTAAGCGGATGAAATACCGGGAATAAGAAGAAAACTAAAATAGAACGAAGAATATCGAAGTCCTGAGGACACTAACTGTAACTCAAATTCTAATGTAAGTCATCGGCTGTTATTAACAAAAACTTCATGATAAACCGCTGTTGGGAAAACAGAAAAGACTTTTAATAGTAATCGAAAATGGGTGGGAATACTGGAAATTTCACGAAACGCGTCACACGTGAACATCACTTCTTTTTACCAGCGAGTGATCATTAAGAACTTCGAGTAATTTTTAATGGGTAATATCTACGCTAATACCAACGAGTGACAATTTTTTCCTCACTCCATTTCTTTCTCTGTCTCTTTCTCTCTGTCTCTCTCTCACTCACCAATATATACACATATAACACCCCTCTTCTACTCAACCACATCTAAAAATATCTATCACCCCTCTCTTTCACTCTATTCTCTTATATCTTTTTCTCTTACAATGTTTCCTTTTTCTCTCATTGTCTCACTTCCTCTATCTTTCTCTCTCTCTCTTTCTCTCTCTCTCTCTCTCTCTCTCTCTCGTCAAAAATTGACTTTTTTACAGCAAATATGTAATAATTCAATCGTTAGAAAGCTTTCAATGGAGAGTTGGTCGATATAAAAGGGAAAGAAATTCTGTTCGGTCCTAACCAACACAAAACAAGTTATTTTAATGGAAATTTCCGAGAGCAAAGTCTGTTTTTATTTTACTCTGGCCACACGACTACGCCCCCTCTTTTCCTCTCTAACCTTTCATCTACCTACCTTTGTCCGCTTGCAGACCTTATCCTCCCACCTTCATCGTCCTACCAAATCTCATCTGATTCATACATAACGCTACACACCTCTGAAATGCAGCCAATGTTAAAAAAGCAGTTGCGGGAAACAAAAATGCTATAAAAGAAGGGAAAGAAAAAAGAGAAAAAGTCCGCAGCCAACGAGTAAAAATCAATCAGAATTCGGACGCTAGCGATGAAACAGGTGGAGGATGAGGAAAGAGTATAGAGAGAGGAAGATGAGAGCCGAAATAGATTAACCACCTATTTTTCTTGCAGTAAATATCTCCTATTTATATGAATGTATTTACATATCTTATCAAAAAGATAATGTTATTGGATGTATACTATTATTGCGATCATATGGGGTAGATAAATGTATGATGAATAGTTGTACGTCTAATTTTATAGAGATACTAACAAAATGTGTTCCCTTGGGTAAGCCACTGAGCTCTGGTTACATTATCAATATGGAGTTTGTAAAACCAATTAAATTTAAAGAAATTAAAGGATTAAATCCAAAAATGTGTCACTTCGCGTTTCTCTCTCTCTCTCTCTCTCCTTCTCTCTCGCTCTCTTTCTGTTTCTCTCTCCCTCTCCCTCTCTCCCTTTCTCTTTCCCTTTCTCAAATTACGGGTGGAATAGTATTACTACTTGGAGTTACATAACATTTTTATATACATATAAAAGGGTTATGTAACTCCAAGTACATGTTGGGCTGTTCCAATATGTTTATTTTTTCCATTTAGTTATTATTTTTGTTTAAAAGAGAGACACCGAGAAAAAAAAAGAGAGGGGAGGAGAGGATAGATATTGTATAATTTCAAGGCGGGAATAAAACAATAGAGTGAAAGAGGGTGTAAGGAATCGATTGCGTAAACCTAGTATAAGATATGTCATTAAATTAGTAAATTACAAATTGTGTTAATTGGAATTATTCAAATATATTTTTTTTAAATTACTCAATCTGAGGAATATTTTCGCATGTATTTTCTGATAAAAATAGAGAGAGTAAACGTTTTAGGTAAACAAACGTAGATGAACTCAACTATAGTATAATTTCAAATTACGGTTAATTAAAATAATTAAAATTGATTTAAAATATAAATCATGCCAAAATTGAGGAATATTTCACCATGTATTTTATGTGATAAAAAAATAGAGCGAAAATGCATAAAATAAAAAAAACATTGATTCACACAGCTTTAGTACTAATAACCGATATATGCTAAGACCAACGCGTCTGCCTATCGTCGAGGGCTAGATGCAAAAATGCACCAAATAGTATGAACCTTTAAACAACATTTGAAAACCTAAAACGCGATCGGCAAATTTAACCGTCACACAAATATTTATATTGTTGCATCAGTTAAACATTTTGTTGCATTATGTCGTAGCTTAAATAAACTGGATGCATACGCACACCGACGATGTCAGAACATCGTTAAACTCATGACTCATACAGCCGATAGCGTAGTGGTTAGGACCCTTGACTGTCGTACAGACGGTCGTGTTTCAATCCTGGCTGTAGGTACGTGCCTGTCTAGCCGCACTGATGAGCTGTGAAACAGCGAAACAGTACTGTATGTGGATGACTATATATATATATATATATATATATATATATATGTACATATATAAAATATAAAGCTGAATGTCTGTGTGTGTGTGTGTATCTAGTCACGAATATCTAGTCACGAATAGGCCCCTATATGGTTGACTATTATAGAAAACTGATAACATATAATGATAGACGATGTATCGTGACACAGGAATGGGTATGTTTGATCTGGCATAATGATGATTCATTAAAATTGTGGGGTCTGCGTACACGCCCGGTCCACAATGTATGGAAATAAAATAATTTTAAATTAAAAAAAAATGTTTACAAGTGTTTTTGATATAGATGTACATAATAATACTTTGACAAGTATGTTTTAACTTAAATAGGGATGGTATAATAAAATTGTAGGGTCTGCGTTCACGCCTGGCCTCCATAGAATGGGCATAGGCACAAACTTTAATAAAGACTTTTCATATCTATCTGCGTAAGTATACTTTGATAATTATGTTTCAGTTTGAAGAAATATGGTATAATAAAATTATGAGGTGTTCGTTCGCGCCTGACCTTCATAGAATGAAAATACGTCACTAAGTTTAACAAGGTTTTTTTAATATAGATCCACAGAATATTGTGATAAGTGTTTCAGTGTGAACAGGTATGGTATAATAAATTATGGGGTTAATCTATTTTATTTTTACTTTCATCATATTTTGTTTTGGTTTTGATACCTCCAAATTCGAAGCTATCCCTTTACACCCTTCCATTTCATAACCTATCATACTTTCATAAATCAGAGTCCATTTTCTGTAGGCTGTTTTTGAATTCAGTCAACGTCGGGTACTTTTGCTAGTATATATATATATATATATATATATATATATATATATATATATATATATATATATATATATTCAGTAAGATGATTGATAATTTATAATTAAAATTAAAAATCAGTTTTATAAGAAAGAACACAACAAAGCCAATAAATTGTACGATCGTTTCGAAAACGATGTTTTTATTGAGATAGACATTAAGTCATGGACAATTATTTTAACATATAGTTTTTTGAAACAAAGTCGCCTCATCAGCAAAAATATTGGGTGGGTTTTTATTAAAGGCACCCAAAATAAATGTAGCATTTTTTAAGTAAGGCAGATGTATCTTATAATGGTTCGCCTTTTAAGATTCGTAATTATCATCGTCAAATCATTCATTTTGGTGTTATATGTAGCTTATGAATGCTTTACATGTAAATATTAAATATCTGGACCGATTTTAATGAAATTTCACACAAAGGTACTGGCTGTGCCTGGCAGTGATTTTAGCTAGGTTTTGCATCGAAACGTTTCCAACAAGTATCGGCAACAGATATTCGCTATGTATTATTGTACGTATGCAAATGAAAATAATAGGCCATTTTTTAGTTCGTTGCCTAGCGACGCGTCAAACCGACGCTAACACCGTTATTTATGTTATGAAATATTGCATACTACTACTACTACCCTACAGAGCGCATGCCCAGACGCACACACGCACACACGACTATTACAGCGTATTTTCTCTGTCTTTTATTTTGTTTTTTGGACGACATAACTTCCTATTGTTGTTCCGTTAATTTGTAAAAATTAGTTCTTCCATTTCTTCTTTATTAACTTGACTTTAATTACCACTTTATATACCATTTAGGCAGGATTGGAGTTTAGGTGTCGATTAACCTCGACCCATTAACAACCCAAACCAAAAACGAAAGGGACACAAATATCGAGTCACCGCTTTGTATCCATGGAAACTCTGACCGCATATCGGGCAGTTTACAAATAATCTAAAATTATTAATATTCTAAATGTCTTTTAAGATTGACCTATTTTATTATTAACCTTCTTCTTTATTAAAAACATTCGGCTAAAACGTTGTATCGTAGTATATTTTTATTGATATTTTGAATTTAAATTCAATTATAGTGATAAAAAAATAAAAAGCAAAACAATTTTTACTTACATTGTAACCATATAGACAGATAACTTATAATAATTTAAATAACTTTATACGATACGAACAGAATTGTTTTGGTAGTTTTGTACAATTGGTGGGGGTTTGCAAGTATTCTGTACTTTCACCTAACAATTTAATTTTTTCCTTTTATAAAAAGCATTTTTTTATTCTTTTATTTTTATATTCTTTTATATACACAGAAACACATATTGTTCCCAAAACCTATACCTAATTCATAAGTTAGGGGTACGCTGAGACAAAACGGTAATTATTACAAGAAATCCGATGCCTTATAGTGGTACATTAAAAGGAAAAGATTAATATTACAAAAAACTTATTCTTAAAACATTTTTTCATTCCATTTGTTTGTTGAAGAAATTTATACAATTTATATACCAGTAACTAAAATTTGTCTGACGTCACTTCCGTAAACAAGGGCGTGCGCATCTTCAGCATTACCCAAAAATATTACTAAACTTGTATTTAAATTCCAAATTCTTTTAAAACAATATATTCCGATATTACGCCATGTGCGACTTACCGGAGTGCACAAATATCACTAAAATTGAATTAAAATTAATATCATTGCCTTTCAGCGATACATTTTTATTAAAGAAAAAGAGTATTATTAAAATAGGTCGTCATTAAAAGAAATTTAGATTATTGTAAAAAAATAAAATAAAAACACTTTCTGATTATATTGTTTTGTTTCGAAATATAAGTTCAGCTTATTTGTAAACTGAACAATATGGCCGTTTCCGTTAATCGAAACAAAACACTCCTCATAACAACAATGTTTTATTGTATTTTTGCTTATACATTACTTATGCATTTACGAACACTTATTTATAATTCTCTCTTTTCTCATAAAATCTTCTCATAAATTTCGATTGAGATTTTTATCCGCAATTTTATAGTTTTACATATTTATTTTACCTTACACTTCATAAGCATAAAAATGGCATTATATCAACCCCTGACGAAGGTCGGGTAATACTGCTAGTATATATATATATATATATATATATATATATATATATATATATATATATATATATATATATATAGTACTTTAAATGATTTATGTTCTTTTTAATATGTCAAAAACATGACTTAACGCGATACATATCTTATATCTATACTGATAAAGTTGAATTTTTTTTTCTCTGGCTCTAATATTGACATAAAAATCCTACTTTCTCTATTTATAAATTATTAAAACGAACTACTTTATATACTCAGTCATGGAAATGCGAGCAACTACATGAAATTTAGCTAATTTTCATATTGTTTATTCATGCTTATGATTTCTTAGAGTATTGGCTTCCTTTCGCTATTGTGCTAAATTCTATTCATGCATAGTTTCTACATTTGGCATTATTACGTAGAATTTAAATGAAAACGTTCTAAAATACCGAATATATATATATATATATATATATGTGTGTATATATCTTATCCTTGAGCACTCTCAGTTGAAATCGGGTTGGCAAATTAAGCTCTTATACGCAGGTCATCATATAATGATTAGATCACTCTGACAGACGTTTAAAAAACATTTTAAAATAAATGTTTTAATTTCTGTATTTCTCGCGGCTAATGCTGGTCAAATAACGTATCCTTGCTAATGGACCTAGATATGGTTTCTGTTGTCGGATTCGAATCTGTAGACCAGTGTTAATCGTGACACCCTGCAATGGTGATTCCCGAAAGGATTAAACAATAGTGTTTGTAGGTATTTAATAATTATTATAGTAATTAATTATGTCAGCCCCTTTAATAAACTCGTTTCTTATTGTTGAGCACTCTCAGTTGAAATAAAATCGGTCAATTTAGCTCTTATGCGCAGATAATCATATAATGTTAGACCACTCTGACAGATATTAAAAAAAAACATTTAAAAATAAAATGTTTAACTTTCAACAGTATTTTTCGCGATTAACGGTGGCCGAATCGATTAGGTCCCTGCTAATGAAGCTAGAGATAGTTTCTGTTGCCGGGTTCGAATCTGTCGACCGGTGTTAATCGTGACACCCTGCACTGATGGTTCCCAAAAGAATGATGCATTAGTGTATGTAGGTATTAAATAATTATTATAGTAAATAATTATATTTGCCGATAAGGGATCAAAATTAAAGACAAAACAATTGACCTTGGCAGAGTAAGTCGGTGGAGAGATGAATAGTTACTAAGGCTGGAGCGCTAAACATTCTAATTTCTATTCTAGATGGTGTTACCCAGGTCATATATTTTATAACTTTTGAAATCATTACTATATAATGTATAATAATTCGTAGAGAATTATAAAAAAGAAATGTTCATTACTTAAAATATAATATTTATGCGTATTACTATATATACAGAGAATTATAAAAAAGAAATGTTCATTAATTAAAATATAATATTTATGCGTATTACTATATATATAGAGAATTATAAAAAAGAAATGTTCATTACTTAAAATATAATATTTATGCGTATTACTATATATACAGAGAATTATAAAAAAGAAATGTTCATTAATTAAAATATAATATTTATGCGTATTACTATATATACAGAGAATTATAAAAAAGAAATGTTCATTAATTAAAATATAATATTTATGCGTATTACTATATATACAGAGAATTATAAAAAAGAAATGTTCATTAATTAAAATATAATATTTATGCGTATTACTATATATACAGAGAATTATAAAAAAGAAATGTTCATTACTTAAAATATAATATTTATGCGTATTACTATATATACAGAGAATTATAAAAAAGAAATGTTCATTAATTAAAATATAATATTTATGCGTATTACTATATATACAGAGAATTATAAAAAGAAATGTTCATTACTTAAAATATAATATTTATGCGTATTACTATATATACAAAGAATTATAAAAAAGAAATGTTCATTAATTAAAATATAATATTTATGCGTATTTTACGACGTCACAATGCTTACATCGATTTGTTAAACTTTAGTTGTTGAACTATTTCCTCATATCGATGTAATACATATAACATTATATATCAATGTGTTTAAACGATAAAGCAAGCACTTTCATAGAATACTGGATATTATGTCACAAGTCTGTACATGTGTTTGTGCATGTGCGAGTGTGTGCGTGGATGGGTGTGTTGATTGTTGCTCTCATAAAATTTAGACCATTACGTGGAAGAATTTTATGTGTCAGAGTGAATAGTTATAACTCGCTCCACTTCTTCAAGTGTGAAAACCGGACTGACCAGTCTGAAATTGTGCATTATGGCATTTGACCCAAATAATGTTTTATCGGAGATTTGACATAGTTTTTTTATTGGTCTTCTTGTCTGCCAAGCCGCCCTCAACTATGAGTCTATGAAGGAAACCGGTTTAATCATAGATAACTTGACCATGCAGAATTTCTTATTAGGTAGAATAGGGTTGGCATAAAATTTCAAAAAATGACCTTAAATATTCATAATTGTGCAAACCCCTTGGCCGATAAACTATACAATAATGTACAATTTAGAACAGATGTTCGAATTAATATCTGTTTTCTTTCAAACACTTTTATTCGTGAGGTACATGAAGCTTACAACTGTTTTACGATGAAATTTGAATTTCTTTATGTATTGTTTGATAGAGCTATTATTTAATATTCAGTCATAATCGAAATTTTGATAAAATTTCAACTTCCGATTTTCGAAAAAGACTAACCACCATGCAAACTTTTAGCCTGATCAAATAAATACTTTTTAAGATATTAATATTTCTATGGAATAACTTGGGCCATACAATATGATGTAAGGCTCAGATAAGATTTTGGCCCATTCTTATGCTGTCAAGTGGGATATGCAGTCTTATGTGTTCTTACTCTCATAATATTTCCCAATCTTACGAATACACCTTTTTGACAATTGGTCAAAGCTTTCTATTGTTTTTCAATCTAGGCCATATGTTGTCTACATTGTTGGCTGCAAATCATCTGCTTTCAAGAACCAACAAGAAACTTAAGTATAATTGGACTGAACATTATTCTGTTTAAACAACCACTCTATAAGTCACTCCACCGGTCCGTCGGTCGGTCGGTCTGTCCGTAACATTTTTGTGCTTGGCCTTTTTGGTTAAGATCAAAGGTCTGTTGTTAATAGATGCTGTTCTTAGCTTTTTAAGCTTTTCTTGGCCTTTTGGCCAAGATCAAAATGTAGTATCTGACCGACAGATACTGCAAGCAAAGACCATATGTGAGGGCAACCCCACATATAAGGCCTTTGTCAATGTAAGGCAACCCTTCATACCAATTGTCACTATCCAGCTCCCCTACTCCCCGGGGAGTTGGTCCCCATTTCCCCTTCACTCCTCACATAAAAAATCGGCCTTGTGCTTTGTTTTCTCAGTGGTGGAGTAAATAAATACAGCTTTTCTTTGCCTTTTGGCCAAGATCAAAATGTAGCGTCTGTTCCAGCAGATAATTCAAGCAAAGACCATATGTGGGGCAGCCCCACATATAAAACCTTGGTCAATATAGAGGCAACCCTTCATACCAATTGTCACTATCCAGCTCCCCTACTCCACGGGGGGTTGGTCCCTATTTCCCCTTCACTCCTCACATTAAAAATCGGCCTTGTGCCTAATTTGCTCGGTGGAGGAGTAAATAAATACCCTTTTCTTCGCCTTTTGGCCAAGATCAAAGTGTAGTAACTGTTCTTACTACATGCTGTACTTATGTTTGGAACTTTTCCTTGGCCACATAGCTAATATAACGTTTCAAATTCCCTAAATCAAATAATTTTTGTGATATAAAGTGGGGGATCACTTTCCTGTATTAATTTAATTTTAAATGATCACCCATTGTACAACCAGTCAATCTCAAAGCCATTCAAAGCATTCTCCAGATCATTCAAGTTGTTTTTGAAGGATTCCAGTTATTTTTAAGCATGCAAGGTATTCTTAAGGTCATTCAATCCATCCTTAAGTTCATTAAATCATTCTACGTCATTTACTTTTTATTTATTTAAGTCATTTCAGCCCATTTTTCGGTCATTTTAGTTTATCTTTTAGAATTTCATGCCAATCCTACATTCACGAATTCATTCATTACACGAGAGCACGCGACTAATGGCTATCGCCCTTGTTTTTTTTAAATATTTTTGTTTCATTCAAATATTGTCTAAAAAAGCTTTAAACACCTGCGAAGCAAAAGTACCGTGTATAATCTGTTCTTATACATTTCGTTTTTTTTCTGTTCGATCAAATTGAGGAATTGTTTATTTTTTTTATTTTTTATTCTATTCAGAGTGACTCACTTTGATGATCCGGACTTTCCCCACATTAGAAACCAGCGTAGTGTGTACATTTCCTTTGTGGTGAAAGGCGAAGTAAATGGTTATTCCTTTATCAATTTTAATAATCCAATAATTGTTCCGTTGACAATTCTAGTGCTTGTCACAATAACCCTCTCTCTATTGTATTTCTTTGGTTACAGGTGATCCTTCACTTAACAGAATATACCATTTAGTCCACGGCCCTCCTCATCGACCACCTGGACCATCCTCCATGACTCGTGATTCATCAACAAAATGGTTCTATAATAATCAGCTTTTCAGTATTCCATCACTAAATTTATCCGCTGTGAATTATAGCTCTACTGATGGTTAGTTGTCATGCGTATTTTTCATTCAAGTTACTTTGCAAACGGAGTCTGTCTTTTATTACAGTTACAATCTTATGAAATACACTACGATTCTTTTGCAATGGTCGTTTAGAGATAACATGTTACCATAGATGTTCATTTTGCAGTAAGTTCTTCATCTGCTTTCCAGAGTTTCTGATTCTGGTTTGTAATCTTCTCAATTGTGTTCTCGTCTGTGTGACCATGTTTATTTAACTGATTTCAACCAAGCAAATCGTTGTACCATTTAACAGATTGATATATCTGTATCGCTTGTTGGAAAACAAAAGAAAAACTGAGTTTTAATAGAAAAACAAGTATTTCTAGACATTTAATTATACTAAATCGCGAGAAAATATAAACTCCGTTGGGTCATCAGTTGAGCTCATGTTGTTTCGATCAGAAGAAGTGATTTTGAAAACCAGTTATACATATAAAAAATAAATATATTACTGCGGTAGAAAATGTAAATTATTGATTAACGAAACGGAATCAGACGAGATTGTTGGAATGAGGTAAATGAGTTTGCAAAGCCAATTATACTTCAGAAAAAATAACATCTAAAATTGGTCTCTTTCTATTCATGTATATACTCTCTTACTCTTTTCCTTTCCTCTCTTTCAATCTTTCGCCCTCCTCGTTTTTTCTCTTTCTTTCTCCGTCTGCTTCTCTCTAATGTTTCTCCAGCAACGGATTAAGTAGCATTACTACTTAATATTGAATACATTATATCTTCTGTTGTAAAATTAGTTTTATTATGTTTTACTGTTTATAAAGCAGTAGTGGTAGACGGAACAAATAGTGATGGACGTTGTGTAAAACAAGAGAGCAAACAATATACAGAGAAAGTGGATAAGAGTAGTAGATGAAAAACTGAGTAATTGATGGGTGATTTGGTGATTAATTGTAAATTACGGCTGATTAGAACACTTAAAATGCATGTTTACTTTTAAATGGGGCCGTGCTATTGTACATCCAGGTCAGCTACCGACAAATATGTGATAATCAACTTTAATTATAATTCTAAATTAAATGTATATAGGGATATCTTTTTTCGTCCTCGGAAAGTCCTAACTATTTTTTTATTATACGCTTCTGGCGACGATTTACATTAGGACCGACGGATCCTTTCTGTTCAGGTAGTGAGAGTTATTTGGGGGCTTTATCTGTTATCCTATATATACATACATACACACGTACACAGACAAATATGTACATATAAAGAAAGAGAGAGAGAGGAAGAGAGGAAGAGAAAGAGTAAAGGAGAGTAAAGGGAGACTATAGATACCAGTTCTAGGAAATGGAAAACTAATTTCTGGAACAAAACAATTTTTCATTACTTTCATGTTATCATAGGAAGAGACACCACCCTCGAGTGTCTCCGATCTCTCTATACAAGATTTGTCAGGATTAGTTAACATTGGGATAACTAAATATTCAAAATAGTAACATTGGGATGACTAAATATTCAAAATAGTATTCGAAGTGCAAATGAAACTTCTTCAGCACTGGCTAATAAGAAGAATTCTACACGCTATTCTAGTGATATTACCTTATATATCAACACAGCTTGATACTCCACCAGACTATATGAATTCTTGTCCTGAAACCTGACTAAACAGCAAAAAATACATATAACATAGTTAAACTGTTCAATTGAAAAAAAGAAAAGTAATAATCTTCACTTAAATTATTTTTTAATTGAACGTTTTTTGCGGCAAAGGAGAATTTTAATGGAATAGACATGTATCTCATATGGATATCACGTGTTAGCATCATGGTGGCACTTGATTTCTGACAATTTACATTAAAAGAAAATTATTAAAACCGAAGTTTAATAGCACAATAGAAGCTTTTAAGATCTATCACGCGTTTTTATTGTAGAAAAGGTTTTAATTTTTTTTAATGCTTAAGAACTTTTAAGACAAGATTGACATTCAGAGAATCTTGCTTAATTGATTTCCAATAAGTATTGCTCAATTTAATACAAATCTGATACATTTGAACGATAAAATAAATAAAATATTAGGTCCTGCAACTATTATTCGCTTTAAAACACTACAAGGAAACTGAAATTTAGGGAATATGTATTAATTGATGTTTATATGTACTGTTACAATTTAACACAAAACGGAGTCATCTGAACTTTCACGAATGACACCTACCGTTTTATATTGCATTTGTATATAACTACATTAAACTCAATATAGCTCACATTACGCAGCCGTACGCATATTATCTGTCTCCAAAATTTCCCTTTTGTCAAGAACAATGTGAAAACTAAAAAAGAAAATGTAGGCATTTTTATAACTATGGCTTCCCTTATTTTGCCCTTTAGTCCTTATATCTTATAAGCAAGATTTCTGAAAAGGGGAAAAGAATTGCTATAATCTGGGTAAAAATCCATCTATATAATATTTATCATTGGTTTTTGAACTTCAAGTGGTATTTCTTTTAGCTTCTTATATCACACCTTTTTGGAATGATTTCCATAAAAGCAATGTTGATCGAATATACGCATTTTTACTAGCCTGGGTGCCCGGCGTTGCCGGGTGTTTGGAGGTATATTTTGAGCAAAAACAAAAGTAGTAGTAGGCAGGCAGTCTCGAACCCGTACGGCGAAGGAGGAAAAGAACGTGAAAAAAATGATATCATTGCTGTTGCGCCCATCGCCAAACCGGAAGTGACGAATGTTTGAATTAAGGCTAGTCAATTGAAAAGAGGGGATGACTTTCGAAAATATCGGTGAAAAAGCGATCCCTTCCTATATTTATAGGGAAGGACTGCAAGAGTTGCGCAATATCCAACATCTCCAGAGTCCACATTGTTGAATATTAGTGGCAAGTGGAGGTTCAGGATGATTGAACACAATACCGAGATAAACGGAAAACACATACAGCGCATAGCCTTCCCAAATGGTAACCCATCTGGTAATGACCAGGCTCAATGTTGCTTAACTTCGGTAATCTGACGAGAATCAGTGTGTCAACGTGATTGTGCCGTACACAATATACAAACCTACATACATACATACATTTAAACAGACAGGTGAGCTTTATATAATAGATGTCAAAGAATTATTACAAGATAATATGTCCGTCCGTGGTTTATTTCTAGCTTTATTTTGAAATAGTATTTTCAGTATTAAACGCGTATTGGGCGCATTTTACGAACATGAGTTCTCATTACATTCTGTTTTGCTTCAAGTAAGAAAATCACTAAAATCAAAGAAATATATGGATTGAATAATCATTGCCTATCATGTATTGATCTTCCCATGAGGAAAATTTGATTACTGCTCACTTTTAAACCCACAGAAACTGAAGAATGATTATATAAAAAACTAATAATTGTAATTAATGAATCATTCATTATTAGTGTTCGTTATTTGCAGATGAACTATAGATCGATTAGATGAAGTCAACATCCGGTTGCTTTCATAAACTTTTACTAACCAGACTTTAAAGTCATTTTTCAGACACTCGTTTTCCCAAGAGTCGTAAAGATGTATTTTTCTTTGACGCAACTTGCTAAATTATTGTCCGCTAATTTTCTAAAACTTCTGATCTTGACGAATCCATTTTGTGAGTGGCATCATTAATCACGTCTTCCATGTTCAAACAATATCTGTTTAATACAGCTGCTATAAGAAGACAACAATTTATGATAAATAACCGTTTCTATTCTTTTTTATACTTGGGTAGGGCTAGATTAGACAACTCAATAGCAATTTATTCACATAAGATTTGAAAATGACCATGTTATAGTCAAACCGAAGGCAGAAAAACGATATAATTACTACAAACGGACAGTTCTAGGAAACAAATTCTGCTCATGGAATTTTTATTTAGTTTGGGAACAGATAGAGAGTAATGGAAGATGTTTGCGATTGTTTCAACTAGGCGAGTATTTGTTGTGAACGTATTATGGGGAGGGGCCAACGATTTCAGTTCAGTCGAGCAATTACCATAAAAGTATCGATAGCGCAAAGGTAGACTCGCAACATCACTTCTGTGAGAAAGAGAAAATAGAAAGGCTAAAAAAGGTCATCGCACACTAAATTTCGAAAACAGTCTTTTACCTTGTCAAGACAAGTAAAAAAAATGCTCTTAGACGCTCACCCTAGATGTAGTAATATAACTCAAGTACAGGTAGAGGATTGGGTCGGGAGTGAGATACTTTCTGAAACGTAGAACGATCTCATCATCTTTTCAGTGATTTTAGCAATGGATCTGGTGTAGGTCTTCCATTTCAGATCAGAGGTAAAGGTCAATTTCAGAAGTTTGCTGCAGCCGGGTGCTTCATTGAGGCGGAGCCATTTATTTCAACTGGGGCAAAACGGGTATCCCAGCATTTGTTGTGAAAAAATAAAAGTTTTATTTAGGCTGTATTAAAGGTAAGTTTTATTTAAGGTGTATTAAAGGTAAGTTTTATTTAGGGTGTATTAAAAGTAAGTAGCTATTTTTTCTATTGTACCGCACGCTCCAGGTCGAAGATGAGAGAAATAGCAAGATCCTGATCTGTATCGACTTTTGAAATGTTGTCGTAGATGGTAGTATCGTCTGCATAGATGTCGACGAATGAACGAAGAATTTTACTTGGGAGGTCGTAGATGAAGCTTAAGAAGGAAGTTGGACCCAGGATCAATACCGTGAGCTTGCTATTACTGTCCATTAACGGCTACTTGGACAGACCTTTTCAGAGAAAAAAGGTTATATGTTTCAGAGGATATTTCCAGCTACTTGAAATCTTATTAAGTAAACCTTTGTGCCGTCAAATGTCTTAGATATGTGCTGTCATGTGGATCAAAAAGATACAGTTGTAGTAACTAAGCTACATAAAGTGCAAGACACTGTGAGGTTTATTCGCCTCTTTCTCCATAAATATACGCTAGCTCTTTACTTTGAAATGAGCAAATAAGACCAATTAGATGAAGAATAGATAGAAATAAGACTATTGACGGCATTACCGAAGGAGATTTTTAAGCGTATGAATAACTAAAACGAATCTAATGGCCAGGAGAGTCAATTGATTTTTGATTTGGATGTTGGCGTAGCAAGTTTTAAGTAGTGCGTCGTGTTCTGGAGTTGAGAGTTTTGGCAGCAGAGTGCCGAGTTTTAGAATCGCTAGTTTGTGGCAGCGGTGTGTGAGTTTTTACAGCAGTGTGTCGAATTTTACCCCGGAAATTGTTGCTTGGAAGCTCAGCATAGATAACAATCCATCTGCCAATTGTAGAAAATTCAACACTTGATTTTTTTTTAACCACAATGTGCTAAGAATTACTGCTCTAGAAACGAAGCCTTCGTCGATAGATTCACTAATATTGTGTGATATTCCCGTCAATACAGTAGCTGTTCATCTCTCTGAACGGAAACCATATTGCATATCGCTGCATAGGTTGGTTTTGTTGGAGTGCTTGGCAACTTCTCTATGTATCATGGACTCAAGCAATTTTCCCCTGACACACAGGGGTCTGGTGCGTCTTTAATAGGATGCCAAAGATCGATCTCCCCTTTTGTTTAATACTGGGCAAAGTGTCAGAGTTTTCCATGATATTGAGAAGCATCTTTTCTTAAGGCACCGTTTGAACAACATTGTTAGTATTGGAGTTGGTTCAGGTTTGTAGCTTTTTGAGCACGATTATGTTGTCAGGGCCAGTTGTTTTGCTGGAATCAAAGTCTTGATAAGATTGGAGACATCTCGAACAGATCTATTTTATTTTACACGTCATTTTAAAGCCACTATCATTGAGCTGATCCTTTCTCGACAGGGGCGTTCAGCGGCATCTAATTTGTGGGTTAGAGAGAACTTTAAGGCACACACAAATGTACAATTAGTCTTTTCTCTTCATTGCGGTTACGGCTTCTGCTTTTCTTGTTGCTGATGAGCATGAGGAAGAGAAGTGTCAATAGAAACTATACAATATAGAGGGAATGGATCAGCTCCCGGTCGTATATACATACCCACATATATGTAAAACTAGAGTGTGTGCTCATTTTTATTGTATTTATTTAGTAAACCTTATATCAAAATCGTATATATAAAAAACAAAAAAATAATATAAAGAATACCTCCATTGCAGCTTTAACAATAAATTCAATCGACATTAGTGTATTTCTATATGAACTAAACAATCTGTACAAAAATGTTCCAACCAAAAAAAGAACGCGATCAACGTATTTACGTTGTTAAAACTAACTTATTGAGCACTCTTCTATATAAATATAGTAAAGAACACAACTACATCTATTAAGTATATATACATGCGTGTGCCTGTTATTGGCATAATGTCCAAGTGGAGATTCTATGTGAAATAAAACACCTGCGTCTTCTGTAACTACATTGACAGAAGTATATTTTATCTTATCAAGATAATAATTAGTAATAAATATTTTTGATTGCATACTTATATGCTATATCTTAAAAAAGACTCATTAGTGTTGCCATGTAAAACTGTACTACTCACTGCAGGATTCAACACCGGACTAAAATCATATTTGACTTTCATCCGATGCCTTTACTCATAGTCATAGATCGAGTTATACGACGAGGAAAAGGGAAATGCTCATATTATTTATGTAAAAAACATAGTAAAACTCCAATGAGGTGTCGTCTTGGGACAGAACTTTTGCAACATTGCTTTAGTGAAAAGCTTTTCTGATTTCCTTTACAGAGTGCTTTTTTAAGCGAGCTTTAAATAATTATTTATAATAAATATTTTTGTAATATCCACAAAATATACCTTGTATGTTACTCAGGCTCATCAGTGTAACGGTATCACTGATCCCAGAATTCCTGGGTTATGGTGGTTTCACTCCTGAAAATGTTCTACATAGATTGGGATTGGTTCTAACTTTGTTGTCGTCTGCAAAATAATTTCTCTTTACTTTTTTTTTATGTTTAGCTGATGATTTTCTTATACATGGAAAGAATATGTCTGGTTCTCCTTTGAAATCTGTTGACCCAGCCAGAAAGATTAAACATGTGTTGTACTAGGGAAGCATCTGGCGGGATGGCCAATACAATGCTGTGCTAAATTGATAGCCTGCAGCGCCATAATGCTTGTGGGCGGTAGAGTTACTATGGCTTCGCCCTCGACAATATCGTCAAACATGTTTACTTCAGTTGCAAACCGTTAGACAGGTCATAAACTAATACCGGTTAGCAATTAAATTCAAGATTAATCAAATTAAATGACAAATAATGTACATAAATACCAGAAAATATTTTATTGCTAATGTTCCGTTGGACATGTCTTAGTTTAATCAATATTCTCACAGCAATACATTATTTATGTTGTCCGGATGTTATGTTTTTCGTGTCGTCTTCATTTTTTTTTTATTGCATTTACAACCCAAACAAGACACAGTGTCAGTTTGATGTAGGGGGCTATTATCTGAGACATAATTGGAATGGATATGATAAAGGGAGTTGAGCAGCAAACTGTATGCTTACATTACACTTGAACTTTCGCATCTCAGTACAGTCCGGAAAGTAAGCACTTGGAATGGAATTCTAAAGTCTAGCAGTTCTGGGAAGAAACTATTAGAGTAGAATGCTTTCTGGCATGTAAGGATCTCTACCGTGCATGGGTGGAATTTAGCTATTTGCTGAGTTAGTCTGGAGTGTTTTTGTCCAGGGGGCACAATGGCTTGTAGTTCCTCGGAGCACTTGCCATTAAAATACTTGTAAAATAGAGAGGTGCAACATTTCGTTGATGGGACAAAGGTTGAAACCTAGCTGACAGTATTTTTTGTATTCTGTAAAATTTTCGAATATTTTGTATTTATTATTACCGTTTTTTTCAAGGGTACACCCGAAAACCAAGTTCTATACCAAAATCAAACAAAATTTAAAAAAGAAAATGATATAATTTTGTACGCGGGGCACACCCATAAACAGTCCATACATATGTTATATCACTTGAAAATTGAATATATAAACGATAATGGGCTGGTAGGTAGAATTTCCGACTATCCACGCGATGCTTATAGGTTCAATTCTCGGCTAGGGAAAGTTGCTAGTCTATCCGCACTAATGAGTTATGATGTAATGAACCAGTGCTGTATGTAGATGAATATATATATGCATATATCTAAACACTTTAAATTTTTTAAATAATTATTTTAAAATGTCAGATAGAATATTGAGCTTCTAACTTATTTATCATTTTGTCAAATTAATTATAGCGATTAGCCCATGCAAATCACTTAAATTCTTTACTCGTTTTCAATTTTCAGATTATTATATTCTGTTATATTAAATTATAGACATATCCTTATAGATGTTGTTTTAATCCTGCTTGCATTTATCTAACACTGACTGTTTTAAATATAACGATTTGACTATCATTTGGATTAATTTAATTTATTTAACCACACTCACCCTTAAATACATATGCATGTTTTTAATTAACACTTCTTGCTTTCAGCCTTTTCATTATCCCTTTCAATATTTCGATTTACTTAGTTTAGATAAATGTATCTCAATTAGAGCACTTCTCTCATTACACATGTATCTTACGCACGGGGTTTCATTTCATCTTGCATTTTTCTAATACGTTAACGTTTTGAATGAAACGATTTGATTTCGTTCGATTTAATTATTAATTTCCATCCACGATTATTTTATGTACATTTATGTATGATTTTATTTAATTTTACTTACATTCGGCAAATATTTTTATTTTGTAAATAAAACAGTTTGATTTTATTTAATTTTAGTTCATTTTACTTAGACACACGTTTTTATTTATTTATTTATTTATTTACTTATTTAATCGCTCTTGCATTTAACCAACATTTAAATGTTTAATAACTGGCTGATTAAATCAAATGTGCAACTTTATTCTATTATACAGTTTTTGTCTTCAAGCGATAACTAAGTTAGATGTAAAGATTCACGGCCCTATATGGGTTTTTCGCTAAGATTTATCATAAACTTAGCTTGTTGTCATTTTAGTGCTATTAATTTTTCATTATTTGAAATAAGAGTGTTGTATTATTGCTGCATTGCTGTATATTCTTATCATAAAATTTATTAATGTTTCCAAAGCTGGTGATTTTTCATTGTCGTTCAGCCGTACCTGTTTTTGTCTAATCTTTCAGTTTTTATTTATCGATGAGAAATTTATTTCAGCTAATGGCCTACTTATTATTTTGACAAATGTGCTGGATTAATCACTTACAAAGAAAAACAATCAAGCTGAACATAAAATATTGCATGTTTTCATGGCGCATAATTCGCCATTTGCCAGTCGAGTCCAAAACAACGACTGGGGGGAGTCAACGAAACCCAATGATTCGTTGATGACTTGTTGATTTAATACCGACAGCACCAATGTTGTTCTGAACTTCTACCGCATATAAACAAATATTATGCTATATTTGTATGACAGCCAACAAACCGAAAGTCCAAGACTTGGTTTTGCCCTTATTTGGACACATCAATTAATTGCTCGCTAAGTTAGCGTATTGGATGGGATCGTTCTGTGAGTATGAAATTCCTATGAATGAGACATCGGCTTGGGTTATAACTTGGTTTGATGACCACATTCCTTGTTCGAGAAGAAGTAGGTCCGTTCCATAGTCAGATTTCGCCGCAGTGTACTTGATCTGTGTTAATTAATATTTTTTTCGTGTGAGACGCGTTTGCTCAGGTGGCAGAGTGCAAGCCTCGCATGCAAGAGGCTCGGGTTTCGAATTCCGAGTTTGGATATGTCTAACTAATGAGTTCAAATGAGGGCGAAACCTGGACTTCTGGAGCTGTCAAGGCTCTTGTGTGAAGCGACGTTGTTTGGCTGAGGAAAAAATTATATAATAGCTCACATTCTGAATATATATATATATATATATATATATATATATATATATATATATATATATATATATACCCATATTTTAAATTTAATCATCACATTCTATAAGTAATGTTTCTAACAAAGGTAGAAGAATTGATATTTTGAGGGTTCGAATCTATCCATAACATATTTATCGTTAAATAGATTGTTTTTTTTTAATTATTATTTTGAATTGATATTTATTTAGCGCCTTACATTGGGCAGCTACATGCCTCGTTTGATTGTGGAAATAATTATACATGTGTGTGCATGTACGTGCGTATATGTGTGTGTGCGTGTATGGGTGTATAGTTGCTGCAGCATAATCAGACAGTGAATAAAAAATAAGAAATAGGTAATAAAACAAATGTTATATATGCAAAGACACGACCGGTTTATTAAGAACACCTAAGGATACTATATTATTCTTTAATATAACCGCTGGCGACGCAAACTAATGTCTCAACGCGAAATGACTTACACACTATGGAAACCACTTATCAACCTTTGAAGTGTCCACCGTGTTGTGGGCGTATTTGTTGGTTTCGAACTCGATCGCACTCCGTTAGAAATAACCAATGCGGGGGATTGCAGTCATGTAAAGAGGGTAGGTACAAATCCGGGATCTAGTGAGAAGGAACTGAGCAGCCATGCCTGGGTCGTGTTAGTCTTGAGTCTTGTTAGTCGTATCAGTCTTGTCGAGGTTCTGCAGGAAAATGATGCATGTATACGTTGATAACTTATGATCAATTATCTAGACTTATTTTATATCTTGACTTATTTTATCCTTTGGCGTCTTTATCTTCTATTTTTTAAATCCATTGTTCTTTACATTCTGATTTTTGAATTTTACTTTAAACACTTATTTCCCACTATTGATGACATTATTAATCAATATTATTATTATTAAAAATATTATTATCATTAAAAATTATCATCATCAATGATCATAAATATCGCAGTCACCAACATGTTCATTCCCATTACCTTCTGTTTTTATTTATTATCAAAATAAGAGAAGATAATTATATCTAAGCATGGGAATAAATAATTGGTACACATTTTGAGATTATATTATTATTACTATTGCTATACAACTTTCAAAGCTTCACGTAGTAAATAAGTAACAAAAAGTTATGATGAGAGATGGGAGTAAGGGTAGGGAGTGGATGAGGATTGGAGCGAATAGGAAAAAGAAAGACGTGCCTTAGACTCACCACAATAATAATAACTAATAAATCATTTCCTCTTTTCATTCTTCCTCTTTACCTTCTTTCTTTTTTCTTTTCTTGCGTCTTTTCCTTTTTTCCTCATCTCTTAATCTCTTAACTGATGTGTGTAGGGCTATAGTGGTTGAATGAGGATATACAAGAAGGCCACGTAAGTCGTACATTTTCTGACTACATAAAAATTCTAGTCAAATTAAAAGTATTTTAGACTATAAAAGAAGAATTAAATCTGAAACTCTTTTAGCATTGTTTAAACCTACATGCACGTGTATGTTTAAGATTTTGGGGTTGCCATCATACACGCATACAGATACTTTTTTTCTAATCTTCCATTACCAGTATATTGATCCTTAATCCCCCACCCTTTACCATTCATTCCTATACCTGCATCACTGATTTTTCTCAACATTTGGCAGTACCTACTGATATTAACACCCTGTGACAAGGAAGACCTTATATTTTGATTGTAAACTTTGCTTTCGTATAAGCTGTATCGGTTAAAGAGGTCTCCAGTTATAGGTAACTAGCTGACCGAAACATATCCATGACTGTTATGATATTAGTGCTTTTGTAAAAACAAATAAAAACTATGTATATATATATTATTTATATGTATATATATATATATTATTTATATGTATATATATATATATTATCCTCAACCTACAGTTTAAGTAATTGTAGTGATGTTCTCGTTTGTTTATAATGAATTATTCCAGTCGTGTTTATCATTATATTTCGTTATTACTTTCAACTGTTAACAAACAAATTGAAAGATACAACATAAAATAAGAGGAACAGCATACAGGAAGATATGGTAAAGAATAAATAGATTAAAGTTAAGTAAAAGATTCGTCACTTAGTGAGTAAATTGCAAATTACAGTTAACTATTTTATCTTCAAACATAATTCAATCCCCAAACACAAAAAGTGTGTATGTATTTTGTGCGATTAATGTCTTAACGAAAAAACAATCTTTGGAAGAAAAGTCTTGATTAACTCAGCTTAGTGAAGAGTTAATTGTAAATTGTGGATAATTAGTGTTTCATTTCTTTTTCCAAACTGCTCAACAGATCTTATATTTTCATAGGTGATGTGGCTTTTCTTTTTGTGCCATATAAGTAGAGTGTCATAGCAGCAAATCGGTGTTCAGTTTCGATGTTTATAAAAAAAATATCCTCTTTCTGTGAACTGTTTACTAAAACTGAATTCGCTGTTATTAATTGCCAGACGGCACAACAACTATCATTATTTATTAAACTTTTATTTCATTGGAAAATTTTGACACATGTTTGAAGACATTCTTTTGGCATCATTAAAATAATCCATGAAATCTATAGTTATTCTCTTTTTATTTATTAGGAGTTTTATTATCAGTGTATTTTTTACGATTTATATTTGTAGTGGTAGTAGTAGGAGGAGGAGGATGTGTTATAGAAGAATATATATATATATATATATATATATATATATATATATATATATATAGAAGTAAAGACATTTATTATTTTGAATTCCAATTTACATAATCTTGCAGTGTTTTCAGACACGCATATGATTCAGATGATATCATTAGAAAGAGAGAGTAAATATTTCCCTAAATTCTCACAACGACATTTGTAGATAATAAATATATATAAATCTGGGTCGGTATTTTTTTTATCTTTTTTGACAAAAGTTTTTATTACCGTCTCTCTCCTGTTTCAACACCACTTAAAAAGTCTCTCGCTTCTCCGACCGCACGCCAGCTACAACTGGTCCATTCTGCATTTTTTTATTTAACAAAAGTTTTTTATTACACGTTAATCTCCTGTATTGACACAACTTAAAAGTCTCTCACCATCGTACATCTCACCCAGTGTATACTTTTCCTCTTTTATACGTCCATTTACTTCGACATCGACTTACTTTCTCTGACCACATGGTGGATTATTCTTATTTTTCCTATTTGTTCTCATGCAAACTTCCTAATTTGAATATGCGCTTTTTTCGGCTACTACTGCTGCCAATCTTTTCGTAAGCCAGCCATTCTCGACTGCTGCTAAATACTTTCCCCCACGCTCATATGCATTATCTTACACATTAACAAAATATCAAAGATCGATTGAATCAATACAGAGTGGCAGGGATGAGAGAAGTACACAGAGATGCAGATGGCTTATTCGGTTACATAAGTTACGGTTAATTAAATCAATTAGAACAGAACTTTTTGAAACCTAATAAACATAAGACCTAAAACACAAAAAAGGAAACATTTTACAGACTGAATTTATTTATTTTTCGACTCGTATCTTTTTTATGTCGCTCTTAGCATTTGCTTAAATTAGTTCACTTTTTAGAGACAAACAAGCAACTTTCTCTTATCTATGGGAAGATAACATTCTGGTAAATTTCAATCATGGCTTAAACGACCGTCTTTTCATTGGTAGATGTCAACTGGGAACGAAAGTCAGGTTGACCGAAAGGTCACCGGGATTAAAACTAATCAAATTATTTCTTTATCTTTCCACATTCTGAAAATAGCTGACGTTGCATTATATATATATATATATATATATATATATATATATACATATATATATATATATATATATATATATATATATATATATATAATGCAACGTCGGCTATATATATATATTTGTCATTTAATTCCTCCCTCTTCTCTTTCTTTTTCCTTCTCTCTGTCTCAAAGACAAAATGGTGATCATGTCTGCTCTATTTCCAATTTTACTTTTTTATTTTTTATTTTTTTTTGCTTTGCGCTATTTCTTTTTGCAAACAATTTGTGACAGGGTACATTTGAATTATTTCTTTTATATCTTTTAACGCTGCTCTCTCTCTCTCACTCACTCTCTCTTTCTCTCTGTTTCTCTTTCTTTCTCAATCCCTTTTATTTCAGTTCTATATATACGTGCTTTATTTCCTTGTTCCTTTTTCTTTCTTTAATCTCAATCCTTTCTCTTTTCCTTACTTTCTATCCATATCTTTCTGTTACATTGATACTCACTAACAATTAAAATAAGTGAACGCCTGAGAGAGATAGAAATATTAGATATATAGAGAAAAAAAGCATTGTATTTTAATGCAATAAATACTAATGAAATAATACATTTACTTTAAAAACGCAATAAAAAGTTATTGTAAATTTGAAACTAATTCTTATGTTTAATATTTAAACTATTTTATATCTTTTTTTGAATATGCTGTAAAATGGATATACATTTTCCATTAAATGTTTTACTACGCTTGAAATCTAATTTTTACTAATCATCTTATAGTCTGCCGGGATTTCATCGTGTTACCATATCGTATGTTTCGTTAATATTTTTTGCCAATCTGTTTTTCATTACTTTTTCCTACTTTTAATCATGTTTGTTTGAATTTCTGTATGTTTGACACTTTTTCATCGGGTTTGTCCTTCATTGTGACTTCTAATCGCCATAACACCAAAATGAAGAAAAAGAAAAAGAAATTCACGAACCGGACTTTCGACCCTGATGAGGCTATGTATTAGCGAAATATAGGACTTACAAAAAAAAAGCAATAAACAAAACTGATTACACTTCAAAGTTTTCAAAAATTTCTCATTTAAATTTTACTTTAAAAATAAGTGTCTTCAAAAAGTGTGTGACCATCTTTTACCATATATATATATATATATATATATATATATATATATATATATATATATATATATACATATATATACAGGTTTCATTCGCTTTTTTCTACCATCTCAGTAGTAACATTAAGTAAGTATAATCATCACTCATGGTAAACTAATTTTCATAAAAATAGTACTTCAAGTGTTATGTTTCAAAACTTTATGTCAATATTTGAACGTAAATAACAACTTTGTCGAAATCAACACATAACAGACATGATTTCTATTTAGACAGTTATGAAGCACATATTTTTATTCTTTATATTAATCAACTGGTTCTTTCCAACCGTTCGTGATTATTAACTCAACATTATGTAACCATGTAAATATTAACTGATCAAATTATTAACTCAACATTATGTAACCATGTAAATATTAACTGATCAAATTATCAACTCAACATTATGTAACCATGTAAATATTAACTGATCAAATTATTAACTCAACATTATGTAACCATGTAAATATTAACTGATCAAATTATTAACTCAACATTATGTAACCATGTAAATATTAACTGATCAAATTATTAACTCAACATTATGTAACCATGTAAATATTAACTGATCAAATTATTAACTCAACATTATGTAACCATGTAAATATTAACTGATCAAATTATTAACTCAACATTATGTAACCATGCAAATATTAACTGATCAAATTATTAACTCAACATTATGTAACCATGTAAATATTAACTGATCAAATTATTAACACAACATTATGTTACCATGTAAATATTAACTGATCAAATTATCAACTCAACATTATGTAACCATGTAAATATTAACTGATCAAATTATTAACTCAACATTATGTAACCATGTAAATATTAACTGATCAAATTATTAACTCAACATTATGTAACCATGTAAATATTAACTGATCAAATTATTAACTCAACATTATGTAACCATGTAAATATTAACTGATCAAATTATTAACTAAACATTATGTAACCATGTAAATATTAACTGATCAAATTATTAACTCAACATTATGTAACCATGCAAATATTAACTGATCAAATCGAATGCGCCATATTCATGCTGACACACCGATTCCCGTCAGATCACCGAAGTTAAACAATTTGAGCCTGATCAGTATTAAAATGGTTGACTGTTTTAGACTTAAAGATGCTGCATATGCTCTCCCTTATCCCGGCTGTGTTTCCAATTAGCTTTGGGGCTCTCCTTGCCACTGGATCCAAGCATTTCTGATCCAGGAGAGGTGTAGTTAGGCATTGTGCAACCCATACCCCACAATTACACGCGCAGTTACCCTTATAGAGGTGTCCATTGACTGAACGGAAGCATCGAAATCGAATAGATTAGCAACCATGGCTTTTTAAAACACGTGAATTTCTAGCAACGAATTTTCACAACTGTGCTAATGTCAAACAATTACCGGTTGGTTAGTTAATGAATAAACTTTCTACAGCTTCACGACTACCGGGCGTATATTAACCGTCAACAATTGAGTTTTATTCTCTGACATTACATGTAATATTTATGACATTGTCACTCTAGAATGTTAAGAGTTACCAACTAAATTTTTGCCAATTGTACAATCACTACATGATTTCTTTAAAACATGAAAGAAATCTTCGAATTAGACATTCACAAACTCACAAATATATATGACATTAACGAACTCGAAGAAATTCCAACATGATAGATTGCTGGTAATCATCCTCATTTGGTAACTGATAGAACAGTAATGACATTTATTTCCTCATTTCCTACAAAAAAGGTATTGTTATTAAGCAATTCACAACTTGTGTATTTTAGCTTTTCAGGACCATCTTGTTCATTTTTGGAGACGTCGACTGAGAATAGGTTAAACAATTCAAGAGGTTTTTACGAAAATTTTCATTTTGTAAAAATAAAAAAATAGTTCGTTCTCAAAAATAATAATTATAAGTAACACACTTCACAATAAGAACTGTTCCAAACTATTTAAAATTTTAACAATTATTTTAATTATTATAAAACTTTAATTTTATAAAATGTTCGTTTTTTAGGAGTACATTTTTAGGAAAATACAAAAATGTTGTAATTTATATCCAAATTGTATCATGTTTATAAAACCTATTTTGCTATTTTAATTAAATGTTTAATTAATTATTTTTTCGTTTTTTTTTCCATTATTATAATTTAATGTGTTTGTTTTAATTTCACCAACTTTCATATTTTCACTCAAATAAAACAAATAATGTCTTCGAAAACTTAAATGCACGAATAAAACAAAAAAATGTCTTCAAAAACTTAAATGTACAAAAGGCAGAATCTTCTCCGTTTTTTATATATATCATGTGAAATAACCTCATTTGCTTACAGATCATTATTTGGGAATATTTGAAAATTGTTGTTATTTTCTGAAGTATTCCAATCTATTGACTTCCTTATTATAATTTCAGTATTCCTTTGTTATTTAAATTAAAATAGGAAAGTTATTTCAAATGGAAAAATAAATTTATTTGTCAATATTAAGAAACTGCATTCCAAAACTCTTAAATTAGATTCCATTTTCTCATGCAATTACACAAATCAATTAGTTTTTTCATTTATTTTATGTAAATATTACCATTTATTGAGTAATAGCAAGACCCAGTGTAAGCATCACAAATCCAGAACAGAATCTTTAAAGGATCCCCACCCTCGAAAACAAATTAAACTACGGTTGTTGGTGGTGGCCACTGCCGTCCCTGGAAATTAGAAGACACAGGCTGCCGTGTCCCAAGTACTGGTGATTAGTGGAGGTTTGGGGCGATAATCTGCAGGTACTGATTGCAATGCGTGTTAAAATGCCAATAATTCCTAAATTTTTTATAAAGCTCAACGTAGCAAAATTTTTATAGTCCAGTATTTAATGTTTAATTTTTGAACGACTAATAAGACGTCAAAGACATTTTGCATAATTTGTTTTTATATTATCATACTAAATTGGTCAAAATAAGTTGCCAGTATTTATGTAACATTAGGATAATTTTAAGGTTACCAAGTGTTAAATATATGCTTTCGAACGAATAATTTGTTTGTATTTTTTAGCACTATTGCGTTCTGTAGAGAATTTTTATGGCATCTGTTATTACTTTATAAGGTGAAAGTATGCAATAGTTGCAAAATAATATCCCGTCCTCGCGTTTATAATGGATTTCTAAATAATCGCATGATTAATTCATTGCGTTTCAGTAAATGCATAAGTCCAAAAATATAATGATATTAAAATGAGAAAAAGTGAACATTATTCATCAAACTGCGGCATGTTTTGTGCAAACACTGAGCAAAACGACGTGAGCAAGCAGACGGGCAAAAATTAGAAGAAGAAAAAAGAAGTACAGAAGTTTTGATGAAGACAAAGAAAGAAAGAAAGAAAGAAGACGAATGTAGATGAACGTCTGTCGGAATAAATACCCCCAGCCTTGGAAGCCGTTTTTGCCATGGACAGGTGGTGGTGGTGTTGCTTAGTATATATGAAAATACCTTTTTCAAAGGATGATTAAATGCAATAGGTAAAAACAAAGGAAAAAGGCAGATTAGCATTTGTTGTTAGTGGGTAAATGAAGTCGGGATACGGCGTAAAACATGGCAAACTATCTTTTCAAACACAAACAAAACCAAAAATATATGTTTTCGCTAAAGCAAAGAAAAGGCTATTTTAAAAGAAAAAGGCAGATAGAAACAATTGTCAATAAAAAGAAAGAAATAAAACCAATAAAATTTATGAATTTAATGGATCCCAGGATGTATTGTCTTGAAGTGGTCGTCTGGAATGAGGTCATTCCGGAATAAGAGAATTAGCGTGCAACCAATCAGAGAAAGCGGATTTTCCCGAGGGAGACGGGAAGTTTATGCTATATATGTGTTTGTATGAGTCAGAATATTCGGAAAGTGTAGACTTTCTCCTAGTGTTTACTTGTGGTAGTGGGAGGACTAATTATATAGAGGGAAAAATAGGAACTCCTCCGTCTAAAGATGTTGCGATTGTGATTGCTCCTAAAATGCAATGTAGCATTTTATTATAACGAATGAATGTGTCTAAATTGGTGTTCGAAGTTACATCAGATAATGGATAATAGCGGAGATGTATTAAATTTGTATGTGGCATCTGTTGTTGCAAACCTACTATACATGGATGGAAGTTTCTGCAGTCATTATATTATATAGTGGATTATAGAATATTACGTAATAATTTGCATGGGAATAAACAAGGATTTTTGGTTTCGAGATTTAAAAGTAGAACTCTTGGCTAGATAAGAAATGGTTTATTCCTTTTATTGTACTGCCCATCTCTGTAAACCTTTCTATTCTGTCTCTATTCCATTGTTTGTTTATATTCCACTCTCATTTTTTGTGTATCCGTCTCTCGCGTTCTGTCTTTTTACATAAAGATATTCAAGAAATTGTTTTTATTTCCTTTTCTTAACTTTTATTCTCTTTTTTCAACTAATACAGAATTAAACGCTTTTAGAAAGTTACTCGCAACTCACAAGCTCATATTCGGTATTGCAATACACACTTTTGTGGAAATGATCAATAACAAGAATTTTTTTACGAAAGTCAAATATAACAATTTTGTTATATTTGACTTTCCGATAGACATTTCATGGCGAAAACAAAACAGAAACGTATTAATTATTAATACATAATTATAACAATTAAATGTAATTCTAAAGTAAAATTGTATGTTTTTAAATAAAAGTAATGTAAAGACCTTCATGTAGTGTGTACTAAAACTAAACGACATATACTTTTAATATCAAATATATAGTTTTCATCCACACACGTTTCGTCTTTTGACCACGCACCAGTATCACCATTGATATAAAGTTAACATTGTATATATAATTATGTATTTTTAACTATGCATATATGTATATATATGAATAGAATTCACTCCTAAAATAATAAACCGATCATTATGAATATTAGAACGGATTTTCCAAGTGTAAATGGTAGTTATGTGGGATATATTAATTTTAGTTTAGTTTAATGCATGTTATGTAATAAGAGATGGAAACGCTTTACTAAAACTATAGATTCCTACAATCTTTATGCAAATTAAAAAATATCTATTGGATAAAAATTAATAAATATTCTCCTAATTTAAGTTTGTTTGTAGTATGTATAAGGTGTTTTTAGGGATGTATTTGAAAATTCACATATTTTAGATTTGTATTACATTTTATCAACAGTAAATTATTAAGCAAAATTTCTTGAAGGGTAAAGCTTTGCATTTTTTTCTAAAATACTAAATCGTGTAATGGATTTTGAGCAAAACGCGTACTCTAGTCATAAAGTTTGTAACATTGCATTTTACTCATAATTATGTATGCATATATATATTCCTGAAAATTATAAATATTTTAGGTTTTTCTTTAACATTATATATATATATATATATATATATATATATATATATATATATATATATATATATATATAATTGATAATTTAAAAATTTTAACTGTTACTGAAGGCTCGATTTCCTGATAGTGAAACTTTCGGTTCTGATTATACAATATAAATAAATCTTTAATTTTCAATTTAAAATGAAATCAATTCATCAATTTCGTTTGATTTGTATTTTTCTAGCAATAAGCTTAAAAGAATGATTGAAAAAAAGTTTGATTTATAAAAATAGTCGGAAATGCTATATTGTAAGAAGTCTTTATACATTTAGTGGAACATAAGTTTATTACTGAATAAAACGAGTTTACAATATTGGGGAAAATAATCGCAAGAGATCCGATTTTCTATATTAACACAGTAAGCAGTAAACCAATATATACGTGTGTGTGTGTGTGTGTGTGTGTGTGTGTGTGTGTGTGTATGTGTGTGTGTGCTTGTAGAGATGATTTTATTAAAAATGTGAACGGTGATTGTTTTGTGTTGCGCCCTCACACATTAACCGTGTAAAAAAAGCACAATGGCGATTAAAATATGTGTAAACTGTGATCGTTTTATTCGTTCACTGATAAAAGTCAGTAAGAATTTATAAACATTGTGGAAGGGATGGCAACCCATGTAAATAATGAAGAATTGATTGGATCTTAGGATATTAGAAATGTCTGCTGGATTCTGCTTGATTGATAAATAGGAAACGAATATACGCATTTGGATATTTACTTAAGAAATGCAGCATTAATTCCGTGACCTTTCGTTCATACGCATGCTCTTCCTCTATTACTCATTTGCAATGAATAGACACTTTTCCACATAGGAAGATATCAAGCCAATCTTTAGATAATAGATTTTCTTTTACATACACATCACCACTTATCCAGGCCAAAAAACCACTCGAGGATAAGGGCTAAAGAGTGTACAGTAGAAATTGGACAATATAGTAACCGTTAGTAATGGAGATTTGCTCATGGAATCTACGCTTAGGTTTAGGCACAGATAAAGAGTGGGGGAAACTAGTTCTAATGTTTCCTGCTAGACGGGTGTTTCTTGTGAAAGTTTGGCGAGGGGAGACCATAGAATGAAGCTCAGCCGAGCACCTGTCATGAAAATAACGGTAAAGCAGAGACAAACTCGCAACATCTCTTCTGTGAGAAAGAGGTTGCAGGGAAGAGAAAAGGACATCCCTCACAAGGCTTCGAAGTCTATTTTGAACTCTATCAAGGCAGGATAAGTCCTTTCTAGCAGCTCCTGCCAAGATGTGGCGACAGTACTCCATCCTTGGACGTACCTCGCTCTTATAAAGATAGAGAATTGCATCAACAGTGAGATATCTACTGGATCGATAGAAGGATCCCACCATTTTTCCAGCGGCCTTGGCAACGGATTTAATATATATATATATATATATATATATATATATACATATATATATGCGCGCGCGTGTGTGTGTGTGTGTGTGTGTGTGTGTGTGATGAGAATAATGGAAATAGTATTCCGACGAAATAGAGAAATAAAAAGAAACAAACCAAGTTATGTATCCATCAACATTTCTTCTTTACTTCGAGACTTCTTCTGGATGAATGAAATTAAGAAAACAAAATACTATATTTTTTATTTAATTGGAAATCATTATTGAGATGAGTATTATTTATTAATTTTATTTATTGCGGACTATTATCCGTATCTTTTTCTCAGTTGTTTCACGACGTTTCGGCCAACTATTCCTCTGGCCTTCGTCAGGAGATTCAGAGTTCCTATCCCGACGTGGTTACCTCCTGACGAAGGCAATAGGAATAGTTGGCCGAAACGTCGTAAAACAACTAAGAAAAAGATGAGGATAATAGTCCGCAATAATTAAAAATTAATACTATATTTTTTAACAGCTATATGGCGTTATAGTTAAATTCTTACTCTCTTTCACAACGATATGTCCCCTTTATTAATTTCCAACAATTCTCTCCGTTTCTGAAATGAAACAGAGTCATACATTTCATTACATCAAAAATACATTTTCAAATATTTGTACTGGTGTTTTGTGTCTTCATTTCATTCATCTAGAAGGAAGTTTAGAAATAAAGACGAAACGTTGACGAACACATAACTTGGTTTTATTTTTTTCTTTTTGTCTGTCTGTCTGTCTGTCTGTCTGTCTGGCTCTCTCTATTTCATGTATAGGTGCACATATATTAAAGGATAATATATATATATATATATATATATATATATATATATATATATAAAGCTGAATGTGTGTGTGTGTGTGTGTGGTGTGTGGGGGGGTCACTAATAGACTCCTATATGGTTGACTATTTTAAAAAACTGTTTACATATAATGATAAAAAATGTATCGAGACACAGGAATGGGTATGTTTGATCTGGCAGAACGGTGCTCCATTAAAATTGTGGGGTCTGCGTTCGCACCTGGTCCACAAAATATGGAAATAAAAAAAATAAAAATAAACGTTTACAAGTGTTTTTGATATAGATGTACGTAAGAATACTTTGATAAGTATGTTTTAACTTAAATAGGGATGGTATGATAAAATTGTGGGGTCGGCGTTCGCGCCTGGCCTCTATAGAATGGAAATAGGCACAAACTTTAATAAATACTTTTCATATCTATCTGTGTAAGTATACTTTGATAATTATGTTCCAGTTTGAAGAAATATGGTATAATAAAATTATGGGGCGTTCGTTCGCGCCTGACCTCCATAGAATGGAAATATGTCACAAAGTTTAACAAGGTTTTTTTTTAATATAGATCCACAGAATATTGTAATAAGTGTTTCAGTGTGAACAGGTATGGTATAATAATATATAATAAATTATGAGGTTAATCTATTTTATTTTTACTTTCATCATATTTTGCTTTGGTTTTGATACATCCAAATTCGAAGCTATCTCTTTACAACCCTTCTTTTTCATAACCTATCATACCTTCGTAAATCAGTCTGTAGGCTGTTTTTGAACCCAGTCAACGACGGGTACTTTTGCTTACTTATATATATATATATATATATATATATATATATATATATATATATATATATATATATATATATATATGAGCAAAGAGTTAATAAAACATGTTATAAACACTGTAACAAGAGTTAAAAACATTTAATTCACAGAAAGGAATCACAAAATGTATATAATTATAGTCGCAGCCAGACAACGTCAGAGTTCACAAGAACCAAGAAAGCCAACAACCCGGAAGTCCAAGACTTGAGTTTCGCCCTCATTTGGACTCATCAGTTAGACAAATCCGATCTAGGGATTCGAAATCCGAGCCTTTTGCATGCTAGGCGAGCACTCTTCCAACTGACCAAACACACCACGCACACAAGCATACCTATTAACTTACACTTGTGCTGTGCGTTCAGTAGTGGTTCCTGGGCCAAACGCTTCATTGATATCGGAAGCGTTTTCTGTACCTTTTCGGCCTATCTTGAATTGAAATGAAAAAAGTTGCTTTTCCCATCTTGTATTCAACGTTCTGAAAAGTAGACAAGATTGTAATTTAAACGATTAAATGAGAGAAAAGCTGTCTTTAAAATAGTATGTAAGATGAATGTATTATAACGAGAACTTATTTGAAAATACATCATTTATAAACTAAAAAGTCAGCAAGAACTTTCTTCTCCATCTAATACATTGTATTAGGTTTGGAACAATATATATATATACATATATATATATATATATATATATATATATATATATATATAGTCATCGACATGCAGTCCTGTTTCGTTACAGGTACAAGTCATCAGTGTCGCTAGACTAGCACCTCTCCCAAGCCAAGGATCGAACCTAGAACAATCGCGTTGATAGTCAGCAGTTCTACCGATCGACCCAGAATATCCGGCGTAGCACGTAGGGTCTGCACCATAGTAACAGACAGACACCTCCGTTCGACTAGACTGAATGAACTGCAAATAACCCTGCGGAAAAGAGGATATCCACTGCCACTAATACAGAAAGGTATTGAACTGGCTGAAAAAATTACAATAGACCAACTAAGAACCCCAAAAGAACACAACAAAGAACAAATTTTAGCATACGTCTCCACACACAACACAAACAACCCAGAACTATTTACACAGAAAACAAAAAACCTTATCCTCCTCAATCAGAACGACAAACTAAACAACATACTTAAGATAACAAAACTAATATAAAAAAAACGCCAACCCAAAAACCTAAAACACATCCTAACTTCCTCAAAACTCGTTCCACACACTACAAAAGGGGTTACAAAATGCAACAAACCGCGATGTAGAGTATTTGACATAATAATAGAAGGAAACACATACACATTCAAAAACCCAACACAAACATTCAAAATAAAAAAGGATCTTAATTACACCTCCAGAAATGTAGCATATGCACTAAGATGCACAGCATGCAACAAATCCTACATAGGCGCCACCAAAAATTTCAGCAATAGAGTGGCCTTACATAAGAGCAACATCAAATCAAAATTGCAGATAACAAACACGTCTATGTTTCAAAACACGTACACACATGCAGTGGAAATAGCTTTAAAATAATGCCAATCTTCCAAACAGACAATTATTTTTATTTACTAACACAGGAAAAAAAATTCATAACAAGATTCACTTCCGAACTAAACAGAGCCTAATATCAACACACAAAAACATGAAATGCAAGGCACACTCTCATGCACGTACATATACATATACACACTCACACATAAATCAGAACCGACACATTAAAATACACAAACACACACACACACACGCATACAGCCACACACAGACATAACACCCTTGTCTCTAATACAACACATTGAACAATACCAACCCTACTTAACCTCGAAACAAACAACACTAGGAAACACCTAGAACCATGGTGTAATATTTGTTTCAACACCTCGCTCCCCCCTCAGTCAGTGGAGGAGAAATCCTTCATGACTGAGATAACTATCATCTCTTCTATCATCCCTCCTCCCATACCTATACCCCTCCAAGTGGCCACTCTCCTCTTGGAAACGAGATCTTCCTAACACTAAGAACCGATCCAGGGTCTGGCCATACCCACATGGGGAGACGAATAAATAGAAACATTAAAAAGTCCCAACGTATATTTATAAATACGCCTCTTTATCTAAACAAATATAATATTAAGAATACCCGAACAGCCTAAGACTGAAACAAAAAATCACAATACTAAAATCTAAGAATCCAAAAAATAAATATCAAAATTGAATGAAAACACCCCTACCCTTATTTCAGAGGAGCTGGTCCCCCTCCTACCACACACACATAAGTAACGACCTTGGATCACAGTTACCTTCTTAGGGAAGCAAATAATTTTATAATACTATAAAACAGAACATACATTCTTCAAACCAATAAAAGAAAACACACCCACACACACAAACACACACATCCTACCCTATGCACCCAGTTGACCAAGTAAGAGTAAAAAAGGAAAAAAAATGAGAAAAAACAAAGAAAGATAAATAGAACACAAGCAGAGAGAGAGAGAGAGAGGGAGAGAGAGAGAAACATAAGACATCAGTGACCACAGTCCACCCCAATGAACCAGTAATAAAAATTGAACATACGAATGAAATGTAGAATCATTTACACATGTTTCCACCTCTCGGAAACATTTCAAATAAACGAAAATGTTCTTTTACATTTTTAACACATCTTGAATATATTCTAAACATTTTAAATACTTTCTGAAGATGACGCTTCACAGAACGTTTGAAACGCGTTAAAAACGATTTCAATGATTTAAAAACATTATTACAATGATCTAAACATAATTTTCAATGAAAAACCAAAACACGGAATAATAAAATAATGTTAAAAAATACACTTATTTAAATATATATATATATATATATATATATATATATATATATATATATATATATATATATATTGTATTATGTTTGAACTATGCAAATTTGGACAGGGGTGGTATCAAAGTTCTTTTACTATGATTGCTCACAACATTTATGCGGTCCCTCTAATGAGTATGTATAATGTCCTGGAAATAAACAGAATCAAGTCGAAAATTCGCAACTTTCTAATTCATACGATTTGCCTGATCTTTGCCTAAACTTTGGATCAAACACTCCAAATACTCAAAATGCTCAAATTGTTTTTCTTATTGATTTACGCAGCTTTAAAATCTGCCTCTTATGCTTCGGCAAACATTATTATTTCCTTTTGGGTTACTCTGTATATATAATTAGTTATGATATAAAGCTATTATAAAACAAAAACCTAACAGCCAGCCATGGTTCTCCCCAAAATGTGCTGCTGCTATCGCGCACAGAAATCACTTTTTCCATAGCTACCAACGTAATAGATGCACTGAGACTAAAGCTGCTTTCAGGATTGCCAGCAACCACTGTAAAAGAGTAGTAAAAAATGCTAGAGAGCTATATCCCCAGTCTGTTAAATCCTAGGTAGATAATCAGCTGCTTGGTTCCCACCAGTTTTGGAAATAACAAATAGGATCCTGAACAGAAGTGTGCGTTCTATCCCAACCATTATCAATGGACCAGAGGTCATCTCGTCAGCGTCAGACAAGGCCAAACTATTTGCAAAGAACTTTGCAGCTAATTCTACCCTATGCGACGAAGGCCATCAACTCCCCATATTTCCTCCTATAACACAGAACAAGCTAGGTAACATACAAATATCCGTGCATGAGGTCGCCAAGCTAATCAAGAACCTAGATTCCAGTAAAGCAACTGGCCCTGATGGCACCCCTATTATAGTGTTAAAAAAGCTTCAACCAGAACTTGCTCCCATACTTACGAAACTATTTAAGCGCTGTCTTAAGGAGAAGTGCTTTCCGGCTCCCTGAAAGACCTCATCAGTTTGCCCTGTATTTAAGAATTTAGGTGATAAGTCATCTCCCTCTCAGTACAGACCAATAAGTCTCCTGTGTGTTATGAGTAAGTTGCTGGAATCCATATTAAATAAAGAAATAGTCAACCACCTCAGCAGAAACAACCTTCTTAGTGACACGCAATATGGTTTCCGTTCTGCAAGATCTACCGCAGACGTGCTGACGGTTATATCCCACAGGATTAGTGAATCTCTTGACAAAGGCTTCCTTTCTAGGGCAATTGCTCTTAACATATCAAAGGCCTTCGACAAGGTATGGCATAAGGGTCTACTTCACAAGATTTCCAGCTACGGTATAACTGGAAATGTTTTTTCAATCATTTAATCATTTCTCTCCGATAGGCTCATAAGAGTAGTGGTAGATGGACAAAAATCGGAGGCCTGCAATATAAATGCTGGAGTCCCTCAGGGGTCAATCCTGGGCCCAACTCTCTTCCTGATCTACATCAATGACCTCCCTAAACACATACTTAAATCATTCGTTGACATCTATGCTGATGACACGACCATCTACGGCAACACATCAAAGGCTGTATTTTCATTTGTGAAGTTGCAGGTAGTTACAAATTTACCAAATCCGACCAAGATATTTTAGCAACATTTCAAAGCTGATAGCAGATGATTCTAATTTTCGCAATCTTTGTAATTGAGAGAGATGGTAGTGCAAAACCACTCTGTATTACACAAGATAATTAATCCAGATTTGGAGTGAAAGTGTGAATTGTGAGTGTGACCGGCTAATAAACTCTCTGATAATCACCTGCCAGTGTTACCACGCAATCTCAGTGGACGGTTATCCACAGAGGAAGAGAATAGGTGGAATATCAAAGAAGATGATTTGCTAAATGAACATTGAAGAATATCACCTGAAAATTATGTCACATTGATCTATATTTTAATCCAATTACATAAGAATGATTACATAAGAACAATTACATAAGACAGTAAGACATTGAACAATGTAATCAATGTGTAAAATTCCTTCCAATATGCTAAATTTAATTTAAAATACTACAAATATTAGCAAATATAAAATATGGTTCAACTACATAAAGTAGAATATTTAGAAAAATAAAGAAATATAACAATATTTAATTGAAATTTTCAAACACATATAAGTAAACTATGTATAAACTTCCTAGAAATAAAACTTTTAGAATAATAGTGGAAAATATGTATACATTTCATTTACAAAAATAAAGAAAATCGGCTTTTACTGAATATGTACCACTAAAAATTATGTATGATCAATGTATGACTAATTGTCGCTCCTGCTGATTAAAGCAACTTCGACACATAATATAACACAACTGTTGATGGAGAAGTCGCTATTAGCTCTAGTTGAGAATTAGGGCACCTGTACTAGTTACAGCAGCCACACAAGCTACCAAATCCGTATTCTCATATTGACCAGGGAAATAGATAAAGAGGATTGGACGACGTTTACTGTCCTAGTCATTAGACAATGCTAAGCACTGGAGGTATTTCAGATTTCCCTGTTATGGTACATTTGTGCCTCACTAATAGAGATAGACAACTAATCGACTCCTTAAGCAATTGTGAGTTTGCAAATCGAATATTTTGTTTACCTATCCAATTCTATGAAGATTGTCATTCATAACTAAAGAACGGTCTCTTCCCATATTTGCATGAAAAAATACTAGTCACGATGTCGAAAGCGGGTTTTATATCGGATTTTCTTTCTTCTGTACTAATTGTCTGACATGATCCGGAGGCAATACTGATCGTGGTTAAATAGCGGCCATCTTCATATCTATAAAAATACACATAGGTCTCCTGTGTGTCATGAGTAAGTTGCTGGAATCCATATTAAATAGAGAAATAGTCAACCACCTCAGCAGAAACAACCTTCTTAGTGACACGCAATATGGTTTCCGTTCTGCAAGATCTACCGCAGATGTGCTAACGGTTATATCTCATAGGATTAGTGAATTTCTTGACAAAGGCTTCCTTTCCAGGGCAATTGCTCTTGACATATCAAAGGCCTTCGACAAGGTATGGCATAAGGGTATACTTCACAAGATCTCCAGCTACGGTATTACTGGAAATATTCTCTGTATCATTAAATCATTTCTCTCTGATAGGCTCATAAGAGTAGTGGTAGATGGACAAAAATCAGAGGCCTGCAGTATTAATGCTGGAGTACGTCAAGGGTCCATCCTGGGCCCAACTCTCTTCCTGATCTACATCTCTAACACATACTTAAATCATTCGTTGACATTTATGCTGATGACACAACCATCTACGGCAACACATGCTGTAAATGACAAAACTCTCTCTGATTCTCTCGCCTGTGATCTCGAACGAGTGGTTCAGTGGGGGGAGACGTGGCTGGTTACCTTTAATGCATCTAAACCCAAACTCCTATCTTTACATCATCAAGGCTCTGATACCCATCTGGCATCAATTGAAATTGATGGCTCTCGTCTAGGAGAAGCCCCATGTTTTGACAAGCTTCTGGGTTTGACCTTCACTCCTGATCTGAAATGGAACACGTACATCAAGTCTGTTGCCAAGGTCGCTGGAAATATGGTAGGATTCTTCTACCGCTCCAGAAGATATCTCACTACTGATGCAATTCTCTATCTATATAAAAGCCAAGTGCGTCCAAGGATGGAATACTGCTGCCATATCTGGGCAGGAGCTGCTAAAACAGCCTATCCTGCCTTGACATAGTACAAAATAGACTTCGTGGCTTAGTGGGGAATGCCCTTTTCTCTTCCCTGCAACCTCTCTCCCACAGAAGAGACGTTGCAAGCCTATCTTTGTTTTATCGTTATTTCCATGGCAGGTGCTCGTCTGAACTCCAATCTCTTGTCCCCCCCCTCGCCAATCTTTTACAAAAAACACCCGTCTAGCTGAATCCACTGTTAAAAACTTTCCCCACTCTTTATCTATGCCTAAATCAAAACGTGGATTCCATGAACAAAGCTTCTTTCTTAGAACTGCACGCCTTTGGAACTCTGTTCCGTCTGCCTGCTCCCCTCCTGACTAGAAATTGGATGTCTTCAAGTCCCACGTAAACAAATTCCTGATGAATCGCCCCCTTAAGTAAACACTTAAATATCCACACTAACGTACTGTACTTACAATAACTCTTATCCTAGAGTGGCTTCCGGGCCTTTATAAGTAGTGACCACCTTGTAAAAAAAAACATTACGTATCTATTTATATAAGTTTTCATATTTTCCCCAAAATAATGGAAAGCAATTCTCCCACTCATGTAGGTAAATATATGTAGATGTAGGCTTGAATATTCCAAATATTTTTGCCCTTTGTGATTTTGTTGCATATTTCTTGGTGGTAGTGCTTTTGAGGTAAACTGCACATACTGGTCCTCAAGAGGTGAGTTATTGACTTATTGCCGAGAATGATCTTATGGTCAGCGAGAGCCCTATATTGAAGTAGACGTTGGAAAAATATGAACTTATATTCAGTTGTAGGTAGATTTTTATTAACAAGAGGTAAAGTACAGCCTTGATAAATAAGAATGTCAACATATTACTCCTTTTCTGTGGAGGAGATTCAACATTTAAAGAATATATTTATTAAGACCTTATGCAAGGTAAGTAACGCAGTTATAAAAAAATTATTTCCTTTCCGATGTTTTCTAACTTTTAATTTTCAACATTTTCAAATATTTTTTCAAATATCTTTTACATCGAATGTTATCCATTTTTATTATGTGTTCTTTTTTTAATCTGTATAATATTGAAAGTGTTAAGCACGTTACTATTTATAAATCTCTGAAACAAACTAGAATAAACATATGTTGCTGGGGTTGCTCGGAGAAGGTGCTGGGCGACTTAAAATATAATAAAACGTACTTGTATAGAAAAGATTCCATGCTGAAATGGGCAGTCATCTAGATGATACAAGTCTTACTGTTAGGAAAATAAAATTATCCAAATTCGGAGAGAAAGGCGAACAATCCGCTGGTCTCATGGTGTGCAACAGTGTAAAAAAACGTAGAGTTGAGCCAGACTCTGCTCTTCAAGACATAAACACAATTGAATCTATTTAAAATGATTTACTCATTTTTAACAGTTCTCCTCTTAGTTATCTACATTTTTACTGGATGAATTGGATGCGATATGCTGTAGCAAATATAGAGTAAAATATAAAGGAGAAATGCGCTGGAAAAAGGAAAGCCTCAAGAAATATCGAAAAGTCGTAGTGAGGAGACATTAAAATCATGGTCGACTGTGTAAGAAATAGGAAAATTATATCAAAGATCTCTGTTGAATGAAAGTGAAATAATGCAGAAAAATACTGAAGCATCAGCGTATCTGCAGTGCTATTCTGACCTTAGATGTACTTAGTAGGACAACTATATGGAAACGAAGAATTGAAAAAGAAGTCAACATTCGTACGTCTTTATTTTTGGGCGGCTTTAATTCTTCATTGATCGTGGTTTCTCCGATTCTGTTAAGCATTTACAGGACGCGAACACGAGAATGTTACAGAAATAGTGGAAGGGTTTACAGAATATGTTGTAGATCAAAGTTGTAGAAAAAAAAACTTACAGAAAAGTTGATAATGTTAATTCATTGGAGCAACTTTCCATGTATATTATTGTCGGCCTTTGGCTGAACTCTTCGCTCTTTGAGTGTTCGTTTTTATGTGGCTAACAATTATATTCAAAATAAAGAGACAAAATTAAATCTACAGTAAAGCTAGAAAACAGCATAGATATAACTCTTGTTTGGTTTTCTTCGTTTATTCTTAGTCTTGGTTTAAAATAGATTCGTACCGGAATCGTGCATTTGCTTCAATAAATATCGCAATAAGTAGACGCTTGTCTTCTGTTTTTGGTTTCGACATTCATCAGATAATTTGACAATAAATAGATATTGAATGACCACACGCATCCGTTTCTTTGATCGTTAATGACGACTTACAGCCAGTATCATCAATTTGTATTTGAGATTATAGTCAACAATCACTCTGGTAATCTCAATTTATTTTTATTATGTTAAATAATACAACCAGGATAATTTAATATCAATCTAGTAAATAATTACGATATATTCATAAATTCTCAAGTAAAAATTATATGCACAATCTAATCGAATCATTATACTGATTAAATGTTTACATGTTTGTCATTTTGATATTGATTAGAAATGTCCTCTTTTGGCGGAAGCCGGGGAAACTTGACTTTTATGAACGTCGCACCAGAACAAGAGAACTAAGTTAAGGTTCACAAACCCGAAGTCCCGTGATGTCTGTAGTCCTATCAATATTGGCCCTTTTGAATTTACAACGTAGAATGTTGCACCAACAAATCTGTTGCAGAATCATAGTATTAGGCTCTTTTTTCATCAATTGTTGTTCTGGCAAAAGCAAATAGCCTACTTGCTGTTGCTTTGAGTGCAGTTCATTATATACTTCCTTGGGCAAAAATGTTGCTCATAGCACCAGTATTGATCTTAGCATTGACGTCTATCTGCATTTGCCTGTTGCCAATTTTAAACTTGGCATATGCCTCTGTAGTATATAATTGTAATTGTTGAACGGTGTGAAAATATATATCTTCACCAGAACCACTAGTATTATTTCCACTTTGTGCTGCTATGTGAATTCTCTAGTTTCTGTGCAATTTTGACTGTTATTCTTTTACTTACTTGCTTTTTATCTCCCATCTTGTGAAATGACAAACTTTAGTAAAATGCCACTTTTTATTGCATATCATACACGATTTTCCTTTTGTTGGACACTCTCTTCGAGGATGTCGTTTGCCACAATATCCAAACTTTGTTGGCTTTTTATTGCCCTTAGCTTAAATCGCATGCGTATTGCTCTCTCCTACTGGATTGCGTATAGCTTCAATTTGTTTAATTATCTGGTGAAGCCGTTACGAGGACAAGTGTGCCAATTCGTCTGAATTTTGTTTGCACTGCAGCGGATTGTATCTTGTTACACGAAAATTCGACCATGATGTTGTCTAACATGTTCCATGTATTGTTCTTCATTCCAATAAACAATCGTGTCACTTATTTCCTGTCCCTCAACACCGGACCATAATAAAAGATATCAAAGCTTGACGTCATTGTAAAAGTCACGCGTTGGACCTTCAAAATTAAGTTTGACTTGCTGTATAAATCTGTTCATTGATTTGGTAATGTTTGTGCTGGATCAATTTATTGCTGGTGAGAAAGTTGAGATAAAGCTGCCACACTAAATATTATTACATCTTCTTGCCTAAAAATAATTATCTTACCTTTTTGCTTAATGGTTACACACGTGTTTTTTTTTGTTTTTTTAATCATCGGAGACCAAGAACAAATGCTACGGCTAATTCATTATTCCAATTCATTTCAATCTTTAGTATGTGTTTTCTTATAACCCTTTTTCCTGATATTATGTTTCGTTATGGGGTTCATCGGTAAGAATTGCGGCGATAACAAATGGATTACACAAAAAACAATAACAACTCAGGGTAATATCTATTCTCCACTTCAAAGTTATAACAAAGACTCATAACTACCATAACAGTAGTATGATCGTTTACATACTGGCGTTTTTATGCTACTTTGGGGGTCGTGTAAGCGTATGGGTATAAAGCAACAACTCCAGAAAGATTCGGTAAGATTAGCACAAAAATGTTATAGCATCTGACTAGTAACAACCAGGGAGTGGAGGGGGGGCAAAGTATTAAATCTTCGCAAATAAATATACCTAACAACTAGTAGTGCGTTGGTTTTTATTTTTATTTATAATGAGTCGTCGAGAGCAAGTCAGACGTCAGTTATTCTGTGAAAAATAAATTCTAAATTAATAATAAGCTTATAAACTTCACACGTCATATTACATATACAACTACCTGAATAGACTGGCGTTTCTATGGCGATCATTGACAAACTGGTGCGTCGATAGCGAGAACGTTGTATCAAAATCCTAGTATAAAATATATTGAATCTTTGTGAATTTTCAACAATAGCTTTTTGTCTTGAAACAAGAAGACTAGTAGGTTGGCTCTGCCTTAATTAATACTATCATTCCTTACCTAGATTTTTGGTTTTAATTCAAAGCTTCTCTGCCTGGATAGATACTGTTCATGTTTGCTTTGGACAAGTATATTTAATAGTTTAAATTGGATAATTTTCTTTACTTTACCAGTTATTTTTGCCATCCCTTTTGGGTCATTTTTCTTTTACAAGAATGGTTGTCCCCTTAAAAGAATTTTATCGAAGTTCGACTCTTCTGCTAGATCAGTTGTGTTTTGATCAGTTGTGTTTTGACTAAACATTTTGTGTTTTGATCAGTTGTGTTTTGACTAAACATTTACAGAGTTATCTTATTGATAAAAGAGTATTGCATAGTGCTGGGTGAAAAGGAAAAACATTATTATTCTACAAGAATCACTTTTACTCTTGGTGATAATAAAAGATGCCATTGCTTACAAAAGGTTCAAATTGAGCATAATATTGTAATCTTAGGAAAACTAAATACACATGGTAAAACCTATCGTTATAATTGAAAATGTCAATTGATTACATTAATATTTCAACTGGCACAACTGCAATTGACCAGCAAACCAGTTGGCAAAAAAAAAACAATATCAATCGTAAACTACGCCTGAATTTGAGCCAACTAGCTGCGCATCAATGATGCATGTATCGTCTGATTTCTCGGTCTTATTTTAGCAGTCAATAAACGTTATCGAAACGTTTAAATTATTCACAACTAGCCATCTCGTTATCTCTTCGCAATTTTATTAGTTGAATCACTGAATCGATAAGAAAAAGAAAAACATTAATAGAAAAAGCTAAAACTAATCTATAATAAAAAGGCAAAACTCTCTCTTTTTTATTCTGTTTTAATAGCAATAATAAGGAAATATATTTGTGTATATATTAAAAATAAAAAAAATCATTGTTAATAATATTAGATATCATTGAGAGTAAGCCTTTCCCACTTTGCTCGTGAATTTAAATTTACATATGCTATTCTTTTATTTCTGTTTTATTATTATCATTTTTATTAAGACTAGGCGCCTCTTTTTTGCTCATAAGGTTAAATTTACTTTCCTGGTTATTTAAGGGAATGCGACCCGCATACGTTCATTGTTATTGTATAGATAAACGATAATATATGCACAGCTATAAAAAAATATACTAAACGTACACGTGGCCCGTTGGAACAAAACCATTAACGTAATTTATTATACTTTAATTTCACTCGAAAATTCATTAACTGTGAAATATCTTGTGACATTCTTCTTTCGTAATTAAAACTAACAACCCTATTTACTTTTATATTATTATTATTATTATTATTATTATTATTATTATTATTATTATTATTATATTATTATTATTATTATTATTATTATTATTATTATTATTATTATTATTAAAAGTTCAAGCAGGGTTAGCAACGTTGTCCGGGTCAGACAGTTCGATAAAATCATAGGCAACCTCATATAAAGGGGCGTTTACTTTAAAGATAATATACTTATAGAGCTATCTTAACTAAAAATTATTACTACTCTTTCATTTTCCTTTTGCGGTTTTATGTAATCATGGCCATATTTTTTTTATTTTCTCTTAAAGTTAATAAGTTCTTATTCTTCTGATGAGCCATGATGGACAATATTAAAAAAAAAAACTGACATAATACTTATGTGTTTTTCCGCTCTACAAAACGGGTGTTGTCAAGAAGTGAACATTATAACACGGTGAAAGAAAAAAAACACTAAGATAAACAACAACTTAAAACTGGGAATATGGATGTTTTTGTCAATTATTTGTATATGTTCTGTAATTATACTTGATATATCTTGAGCTTCATAAATAAAAGCATTGGTATAAATAAACTGTGAAATATAATTAAATAAACATATTTTCCCCATATATATATATATATATATATATATATATATATATATATATATATATATATATATATATATATATACTAGCAGGGAGAACCGAAGTTGCCCAGTATTGAATAATGATCAACGAATGTTTCACACTCCTATATTTTTATTGTCCTCGAAATCAGTGAAATCGACAATTTTTCAATTAAATCGATTGATTACCTGTTCTAATTAGGGACACATAGCGGGAGGAAGTTTCACATGCTTCTCCGTAGTGACTTAGTCCACAATACATGGTAGTTTACGTTGCACTGTAGAAAACCTACTCTTGATTTTGCAGAATTATTTATATATATATATATATATATATATAATATATATATATATATTATATATATATATATATATATATATATATATATAATGTTAAAAGTCCACGTATGCTTCTAGTGATTTAAAGGTTATGAGGGTTTTTTGAAGCATGAAAAACGATCTTACTTTTTGTATTTAATATTTTTATTGCTATTTTTTATATTTCGAGCGGACCTCCGCTCTTGGTCACAAAAAAGTATCGAAATGAAAAAGAAACAGAAAGCCGTTGAAAAAACTGGAAAATTGTAGTGTGGACATCGTTCATTCCTAGCAATCAAGTACAAAAAAGTTCACGTGGATTATTTTAGCCGTTTATGGAAGAAGATTGTCTTTTTTATTTAGTTTTTTTATTTTTAAATGTTTTAAAATGTTGCAACGTAATAGCGTTTAATTCAAACGGCAAAAATGAGACGCAGCTGATTTCAATATGTATATTGGAATTGAAATGAAATTGTTAAACAGTAACAATAATGCAATTAATAGTTATGATAATGATAGTACAGTACAGTATTAATAATAAAGGTGATAGTTTAATTAATAATAATAATGAAACTCCCAAAGAGGGCAGAGTTAGAGACAATGTCGGCTTTTTAATGGGGGAGTAAATTCCGTCATCCCCTCTAGAGAGATGGCACGCAGGGTAGGGACGAAAATAAATAAATAAGTAAATAAATAAATAAATAAATAATAATAATAATAATAATAATAATAATAATAATAATAATAATAATAATAATATAAGTAATTAAATGAGAGTAAAAATAGTCACGGTCCTGGTGGAAAATTATCTCAGTCCCGAAGGAATTCTCATACATAGACCGATGATACTTAAGTATCAAGCAAGTACTTAAATGTATGTGCTCTTGGCTAGAAAGTCACCGTGTGTGTATTGATAATAATGACACTATTTATAAAATAATAATAATAATAATAATAATAATAATAATAATAATAATAATAATAATAATAATAATAATAATAGCAATAAAGTATAAATAATAATATTTATATTTAAACCATAGACCAATAGTAGCTATTACATAAAAATATATGCATAAGGGTACAGAGACATATGCATACACAATTAATACCTATATATACGCATACATACCAATACATAGTCACATGCAACGACAATACATATATAATATATGCATTCCCCATACATACAAATCATATATAAATAATTATATGCATAAATAGATATGCACGCATGCAAACACATACACGCATACATACCCATACACATGCATATGCATACACAGACAAGTACATATCCAGGCATGCATATTACACCCATACGCATACATACATGCATGCATATATACCCATGTGCGCACATGTACACACATACCATATATGCATACAATCGCATACATATAAATATATATATGCATATGCATGCATACATATATATATATATAGTGGTCAAGGTCTGGTGCGGAAACGAACTCATACACAGACACACACATAAAAATGTCCTTTTATATTACAGTTGATATGCATGGATATTATGTACATCTTTTTTAATTTTTGTTTTCACTCTGTATTGCGTGCCACTCATTTATTTATTTTAATGTGAGTTGCAGAATACAAGAAATTTTGCGATGCAGACGATACATCAAAATATAACAACCGGGATTAACAATATAACAAGTTTTTAATTTGATTTGTGACCAATATGGAACGGTGCTTATTTTGTTCGACCTTTAGAGGGAATTTTGCCACTGAGGTGTAAGGAGATATTGTGTATGTGTAAAATTTTATCTGGGTATCTTGGGAAGGGAGTGGGATAGCAAATTGTTTGTTCATATTACATTTAAATTTGTGCGTGTTGGTACAGTCTGAAAAACCAAGAGCAAGAATTAGTAGAAAATCTTCCCACATCAATGTACTTCTATAGAAAAGGATTTTGTTACTAGTATTACGTAGTGTTTTATTATTTTATTATTAGAAGGTACCACTTGTGCGCGTATGTTACGTGAGTTCTTATTTAGTATTCTTGTTTGTATGACAACTTATATATTTGTTGTTCATGTTGTGTGCTGTGGGAGATAGCATATTGGTGACATTAACAGGTACACGTAAAGAAAGAGACAGTTGTACATTTTTATAAACACAAAGTCCATATAAATACACTTTGAGAGGCGATTTGATATATAGATAGATAGACCGAGAGATTGGCATTTATGCTTTTGACAGTTCTGTATGAAACGGGAGTGTTTATATAACATTCATAGTTTGACGCATACTTTTAACACATATTTTTTAGATGATGATTTTATCAAAGGTTCTCATAACATAAATGGGCAATACCTTTTCTGTTGAATTACAACACGAAAACACATGTTATGAAAAACATGATGATCATTTATTTTTCCATATGACCAGTCAATGGCTTTGCATCCAGGAATTCAAAGTTTCTTTACATCTTCTTCTTTTAAAACTTTCTCGCTTGCAGACGGTGCCAAGATTCGGTCTGAACCTCTCTGCTGCCCTGGTCGGACTGATCTAACTCCCCTGACTCCTCGACTCTCCTAATTAACTTCGAACTCTTTCCTATATTGAGAAATCACCTATGTCTGCTCAATGTGACTATAAGTCACGTGTCATCAACATGCGCGATTTGCACGTTTTTGAAACCGTTTCTGACAACCAGGAAATTTCCCATTCTACTTGTTGTTTTACAAAGGAATTTAACCTATTTCTCTAATTCTATAACCCATATTTTATTATGCATTCTTTCTAACAATGTGAATAGTTTCCAGCCAAATTTGTATTTATTAAATATTTTAACAGAATCAACAATTTTCTGGATATTCCATTATAAACCTATTGTTCTTTAAAACTTATCTACAGGTTTCGATTCCCGTTTAATCTGATTTTATTTTCATTTAACTAATTCTCTTTTTTACTTACATGAAAAGGGGACAATCCTTTTCATGTAACATTCCTTCCTCCCATATTTAAAATAAAATGTATTCATTTTTAAATTTAGTACATTTTTTCTATACCTATATAACCACTTTACTAAGAAAGATCAGACACCATAAAACAAAAAAAAACGAAACCTTTTTTTCTCAAGTCAGCCCTTTTTCAACTGACTTCATAATTTTTCTTTTTAGACCAGACTCTCTATCTGATCTCTCTGGCATATTCCTTTTGGGGTGTAGGGTAGTACTTCCTATAACTCACGTCAGGTGCTTCATCCAGCCACCCTTATGCCATAAACTGAGGTCTCATTTTACCTCTTTTCAAAATCGACGACTCTTCGTCCAAATGCGTTCTTGATCGTTTCTTCTGTATGGTTCTTCTGTTAATTAGAGCTTTGTTTTCCTTTTGTAACTAACTTATCTTTTTGGGGCATTCTTAAAGCTCATTTATCTTTGTGGTTGGCTTCCAAAGGTTAAGATATACCTTTCATCCACTGATTCGCTCGGATTTCCTTGCTTGGACCCTTGGAACTTGATGAAGACCCAGAAAACATCAGCCTTAACTAACACCTTTTGCGCCACAATACCTATTTGCGCACTAAATGCTGTTTAATGGCCCTATTTTTGTGATTTTTCTTTTATCTCACCAGAGCTTCCAAGATCCAGCAGATATATCTCACATTCATGCGTCTCTAAAGAAAATACAAAGTTATATCTTCTTACGTACCTATGGTATATTTTGCTTTTCTCTCACCTCATTAAGCTATATGTGATTCACCTTCGGTACCCTATCATAGGTCCCTGGTATCCTTAAGGATTCTCGTATCCTCTCCACGCCTGTCTCTAATTAATTAAGCCGTCTTTCCTCCTGCTTGTGATCATCACGTGCGACCAGCTTTTTCTAAAGCACTTAATTACCACAGGTTCCCATCTGTATTTTTCGAATTGGGGGCACTTCTTGTGCTTATAATCTCCCTACCAAGTTACTCTTCTTGGGAAAAATTTTATGGGCATCATAAAAAAACAAAAACCAATTGTCAAAAATATATATCTTCTGTCGGCTTATCATATCTGAAAACTCTCTAAATACCCGTTTACATAATTTATTTTGTCCCACTCCTAAAAGTCTAACTGATTTATAAGCCAACAATTCGTCATAATTAATCTTCTTTTCTCCTAGATAATTTCCATTCTAATGTATATACCTAATAATGACTTTGAATTCCTGTCGCAAAAGAACATAACATTTACATACATTTAAGACATTTTATAATATAAAAACATTTTCAAAAAAATGCGTTACATTATACATTTAAACTATGATTTTCACAGTTGTAACTTTTCTTAAGAAAAGAAAGAAAAAAATGTTTTTTTTTCTTTTCTGTAACACAAAGTACGTTAAAACAAAAACAATAAATTCTCCCTTTTTTTCAAAAACAAACCAATTAAAACACACATTAAAAGCTGGAAAGTTCAACAGTTTCACATTTCTGCATCTTATTTTTGACCATAGCGTATTTTCGTTTTTAGTACACAATACTTTTGAAATTTTTGTTTTTTGATTGACATATGTAAACATTCGCAGCAAGACATGTTTGACACAAATTTTTATGAATGACATACTGACTTACTTTGTTTTTCTTTGTCTGTGTTCGTGTGAGTTCATATTTTCAAAACAATTTATTCCGGATTCTACAATCCAAAACAATATTTCTCGTCTCGTTTAATATCTTGACATAACAATCTCTTTATTTTATTTATTTTTTCTGCTTAAACTTCCTGCGTGTGTGTATATTTATACAATCTTTAAATGAATGAAACGCATGGTGAAAAACATTTTTTTTTCATTCATTACGTATGTTTTCTATTTGCAGCATATCGGCCTTTTTCTAATTTTCTTGTACACTTTGTTCTATTGTGTGTATGTGTGTTCATTTTTTCTGTGTATATGTGAGTGCTTCTCTTTTTTTAATTATTGATTTATTTCGTTTTGTATATTTTTCCTTTGCCTTTTTTTTTTCGCGTTCGGTGATCGTCTAGTAGTTTTTCCGTGGTATTATTTTTTATATACTGGGCCCTTAAATGTTATGTTTTATCCGTGGTCACGCCAAGTTGGATTTATTTTTAATTTATTCCTGTTTAATAAAAAAGGTCAAGAAACCAAATTACATATATGTTGCATAAGGGTGTTATTATTAGAAGAAATTACTAAATATTCGTATATGTTTCGTTGTTCTTATTTAGTGTTCTTGTTTGTATGACAACTTATATATTTGTTGTTGTTCATGTTGTGTGCTGTGGGAGATAGCATATTGGTGACATTAACAGGTACACGTAAAGAAAGAGACAGTTGTACATTTTTATAAACACAAAGTCCATATAAATACACTTTGAGAGGCGATTTGATATATAGATAGATAGACCGAGAGATTGGCATTTATGCTTTTGTACAGTTCTGTATGAAACGGGAGTGTTTATATAACATTCATAGTTTGACGCATACTTTCTAACACATATTTTTTAAATGATGATTTTATCAAAGGTTCTTATAACATAAATGGGCAATACCTTTTCTGTTGAATTACAACAAGAAGACACATGTTATGAAAAACATGATGATCATTTATTTCTTCCATATGCACCCAGGAATTCAAAGTTTCTTTACGTGTTTTTCTTTTACAACCCTCTCGCTTGCAGACGGTGCCAAGATTCGGTCTGAACCTCTCTGCTGCCCTGGTCGGACTGATCTAACTCCCCTGACTCCTCGACTCTCCTAACTAACTTCGAACTCTTTCCTATATTGAGAAATCACCTATGTGTGCTCAATGTGACTATAAGTCACGTGTCATCAACATGCGCGATTTGCACGTTTTTTAAACCGTTTCTGACAACCAGGAAATTTCCCATTCTACTTGTTGTTTTACAAAGGAATTTAACCTATTTCTCTAATTCTATAACCCATATTTTATTATGCATTCTTTCTAACAATGTGAATAGTTTCCAGCCAAATTTGTATTTATTACATATTTTAACAGAATCAACAATTTACTGGACATTCCATTTAAAACCTATTGTTCTTTAAAACTTATCTACAGGTTTCGATTCCCGTTTAATCTGATTTTATTTTCATTTAACTAATTCTCTTTACTTTTACTTACATGAAAAGGGGGCAAGCCTCTTCATGTAACACTAGTCGATAGATCGTTTTTTTGTTTGTTTTTGTTGCTGTTGTTGTTTTTTTTGCATTAAATGCAATATATATATGTTTCGTTGTTCTTATTTAGTGTTCTTGTTTGTATGACGACTTATATATTTGTTGTTGTTCATGTTGTGTGCTGTGGGAGAAAGCATACAGAAATGTATATATATATAGGGATACAAACATGTTCATATGAACAGGTTCTGTGGAAGAACTTTAAAACAAGCACAAGGATGAAACACTGCAACGATCTGACAGAGACTGAAGCGAGACTTATTAGGGTAAAACAATATTTGTACATTGCCCAACACGGGGAAACTAGTGTTTGGTGCACCAGCTGTAATGTGGCATCAATGACTCATGTATGGGCGAATGGTGGCTTCATGTTTCTTCATACAATCGTTTTTCTGCTAACTGTTCATATATGCCTTCACGAACGAGTGTGCATGCGATGCAATAAGAGTTGCATACTATTATTTGATTTACATTTACATTTTTATAGATTCTTTTCTTCGTAATCTGTCCGATGTTTGCGTGAACATTGCTTTAATCTTATAAATAATAAATTATCATCTTGGATTGTTTTCTACAATAAACGTAGAAGGAGGAGGGAGCTATGAAAAAATGATTAAAAAGAACGCGTGTTCTTTATTTATTTAAATCAGTTCAGTCGATGAAAAGGAAATACACGCTAAAATCAATAGTTAAGCAAAAAAAAATAATAACAATTTTACATTTGATCTTTTTTTGTTTCTTTTGCAGCTTTGCAAATGAGGGTAATGCAATGGAGGGTCTACACACATTAAACCGACCTTATGCTGTATCCGATCTGAGTGGGATCGTTTGTAAACAACAACAACGCCGGTATTAACAACAACAACAATAGTACTATTACTACTAATACTACTATTATTACTGCTACTACTACTACGACTACTACTAATAATAATTAGAAGAAGAAGAAGAAGAAGAAGAAGAAGAAGAAGAAGAAGAAGAAGAAGAAGAAGAAGAAATATGGAACATAAGGAAAGTCAACATAGAATTCAAAATTGTAGGAGCACTAGGAACAGTCGAGAAAAAAACTATAAAAGAAAAAGACTAGAAGAAAAATACTAGGGGAGAGTGAGACTATACACAGACGCTAATGCTAAAAACAGCTGAGATTTTAAGAAAACACTTGAATGCGGAAATTTACCCACAAAACTACAAACACGAATCAGCCACATGGAAACTACCGGGGTAGTAACGCAAAAAAGGTAAAATGGACACCATATGCAACCAAATAAAATAAAATCATAAAAACCGTAAAAATGTAAAGTAAATATCCTCCAAAACCTGATGGCGTCGGCATTGACTGGCGCCACATCAAATAGTTTTGAAGGGTCAAGAAAGGTAGAATGACCGATGAGGGAAAGCACCAACCAGATCTCCACTGAATAAGTGTGAAAAGTTTGGAGATCTTCGAGGAGGCTTATTACCACCAAAATTCCAGTGAAGACAAAAAATAGCCGTAGCTAGCAAAGAGTCAATGGCAAGTGCTTGTTGCGATAAGAAAAAATCATTTGCAAATGTTATCGAAAGAGGTGGAGATTTCTTGTCATCCACACTTCAGGGAACACCATCAGTTGCCACTTATGAAAAATCATAGTGGTAATAAAAAATATAAAGTAGAAGTATAAAAAATAACGCTAAATAAGAATTGATTCTGCTTTCAAAGGAAAGAAAGAGAACATGACTAGTAAGAATTAAATATTGTATGGAAAGCACGAAAAGGAATGAAAAACAAAAACATACATAATCCAGAACACAGAAATGCCGATCAATGCCAGAAGAGAGGCAGCCAAATTAGAAACGAAAAGACTAGTAAAGAAAACTAGCAAGAAAAATAGCTACATGGATGACAAGAGATACACGTACATGACTACGAAAAGGACACATGAACAGAGAAACAGAATCGCTACTAATAACTGCACAGAACAATGCGATTAGAACTGATTACCTCAAAGTTATTTTTATCATTATTATATTAGAAGTTTTTCTGGATTTTTTTTTTAGATAAAATCTAGGAAATCAGTAAATGTAGACTCTGCAGACAAAGAGACAAAACAGTAAATCGCATATGTGAATAGAGCAAACTGATCCCAAAATAATACAAAAATACATGAAAGGGAAGGGAAAAAAGTAAACTAGGAACTATGCAAACGAAGTTATTTGGAATACAAATAAAACGGTACTAACATAAATCGAAGAGAGTAGTGGAAAACGAAATCACAATAGCCCCTGGGACATATACATACAAACAGATAAACTCATCTAAAAAAGAAACTGGATATCCTAACAGTCAACAAGTCGGAAGGAAACTGCCAAATTGTAGATGTTGTCATTCCTTGACATGACAGAATAAAGATTAAGAAGACGGAAATTTGAAGCATTAGAATTAAAGGAAATATGAATCATGAAAAAATCATATAATACTAATAATGGTAAAAGCACTATGAACTGTGCCGAAAAAAGAAATGTATACATTATGGACAGAGACCAAAAACTAAACTACACGATAAGAAAATGCAGTAAGTTATTCAAAAAGGAATGCAAAAATACACATATATTGCTTGATAATACAGTGCACTGTAAGCTATATTTTGAACACATATAGTACGAATACAAGTGGCCGTTGCAATAACACAAAATAATTTGTAAATGTTGTCGAAAGAGATGGAGACCACTCAGATTATGAATTAGGAAATACAAGATGTAAAAGGGGAAGAAGAAAAATGATGATGATGATGATGATGATGATGATGATGATGATGATGATGATGATGGAACAAGTATAAACCTTATAAAAATAAAACAGTAAAGAACAACACTGTTAAGAATTAAAGCATAAATAACAGCGAGAAGACTAAAAATAAAGAAATAGATGAAGAAGAATAAGATGAAGAAGAAAGAAGAGGGTCGAAGGAAAGTTAAAATTATGATGAAAAAAGAACGACGAGGAGAAGGTAGAGTGAGAGCTAATAAAGAGAAGAAGAAATCCTGACGATACGAAGAAAAAGAAATAAATTTAGTTAGTCATACTTTAAGAGAAAATATTTTGATCCCTCAACTTCTTTCTGCAGCATTTGCTTTGACCTGTACTTTTAATTTGAAGCCTTAACCTCCCCCCCATCTAATCGTGACAAGTTGTTGCGGCGGTAACCCAATCACCCTCTACTCCTCCTCCGTTAATACTACTCACCCGTTGTTCCTTATTGCGTTTGGTGTTGAACAACGTTCTTCCCCCTATTTTTATCGATTGTTAGTTTTTGTGAACAATTACCCGCCATTTAGACAAGCCCGGCTTGTCTTAGGGTTTTTTTCTTTTTATTTAAGTTTCACCTTTATCTTTCCTTCTGCTCTTCATTTTCTTCTACTTTTTCATTCTTCTTTTCTTCTTTCATTTTATGTAATTTTCTGTTCTTTTTCTTTTTCCACCTTTCTTTCTTGTCTTTTTTCTACATGTATTTCTTCTTCTTTTTTCTTCTTCTTTCTCCTTCCATCCGACTTCTGTATCTTCTTTTTTTAACCTCATCTTACTTATTTCTCATATTCTTTTTTTTATTATTTTTTTTATTATTTACACTTTTTATCTACATCTTTCTTTCGTCGCCTCAGCTTTCCTTCGTTTCCTTTATTTTCTTCCCTTTTTTTATCCCTTCCTACTTCCCCTCTTTTCTCTTTTTGTTCATCTTCTTCTTGTTCCTCTTCTTTTTCGTCTTCTTCTCGGCTTCCTATCCCTCCTCCTTTCACTCCGCTAACTCGTATTTCTCTCTTCAAATTTCCTAATTTCTACCGCAGTGTCACGTGAATACGTACATGATGGATTTCCACGAGAAGTAATAGTCGTCCAATACAGATTACTACTCTGCTTACAACCCTCTCTCACGGCTACACCGGATAAGAGAATCCAATCCTATATTGGAAAGAATCATATGTTCAGAAAGATCACATTCTTAAAAAAAAAATTTTTTTATATAAATTCTAGTATATAGGTTTCCAGGTTAGAAATAACTGTATAAAAAGCAGGCTTGTAATACACAAATACAGACACAAAGATACAGAAGCATAGACAAGCGCACACACACACACACACGCGCGCGCACACGCACGTATATATATATATATATATATATATATATATATATATATATATATATATATATATATATAGTACTAACATAAATCGAAGACAGTAGTGGAAAACGAAAATCACAATAACTCCTGGAACATAGACGTACACAATAAAATGTGCAACAAGCTTATAAAACTCACCGAAAACACTATCAATCTTTGTTCCTAAACCTAAACGTAGATTCCATGAACAAAGTTTCTTTCTTAGAACTGCACGCCTGTGGAACTGTCTTCCGTTTTACTGCTTCACAGCTGACTACAATATGGTTGCCTTCAAGTCCAATGTAAACAAGTTTTTGATAAGCCGTTCCACTTAAGTTAACAAATTTACCGAATTTCCATGACTAACGATTACTATATTGTCCAATTGACTATTGTACACTCTTTAACCCTTATCCATGAGTGGCGTCTGGGCCTTGATAAGTGGTGGTGGTGGTGGTGGTGATGATGCCTATGTAATATATATATATATATATATATATATATATAATCTGGTAGTCTTCATTTGGTACGGCAGAACAGTGTCTCTTTAACTATAACATAGTTTCTTTCAGAAGATATATAATGCTATATATTTAAATATGACAGTGTTTGTCAAACAAGCTATATGTTACTGTTATATGTTCGTTTAGTATGGCAGCATACTATCGGTTTAAGTATTACAACGTATATGACGTGAGGTTTCCTCTGCTCATCCCAGGGTCGACATTGAAAACGCGCTCTCTTCCGAAAGAAAAACAGTTTGAAAAAGATGGCAAGATTGGGGTTTTCGTATATATACTGCTAAATCTATGTGCGCGATTCTGGGTCAACGGCCAACTAGCACCGTGTATATTTGTGTGTGTATATGTTTATTGGGGTGGAGAGGGCTACCGTAAGCCGTGATGAAGGCAACATTTCTAGGAGAAGCAAATCTCTGATTTAAAAAACCATAAAGCGGGAGACCAGTACCCGCATTAAGCTGGTCTGCAGTTTAATTTGTTGCTGGCTATCTTGCTCTTGCTTGTTGCTGGATCTCAACATTTTGAACCGAGAGAGAGACTTAGCTGTCGTACAAAGCTAAGACTCTGTAACATCATCTTTGTATAGATACTCCCTCATGCATTTGGGCTCATGAATTTTAAATGTCTGAGGGAGTGGCACTCGTCTAACAAGACGTTGCAATCATCACATCATATATATATAGTGGTGGTGGTGGTGGCATCCGTCAGTCGAAACGACTATGGATCAGCGCCGTATTAAGATGCTGCCTGTATGCATATATATATATATATATATATATATATATATATATATATATATATATATAATTTAAAGGAGATTAGAACAATAGTCTAAAGAGCTGAGTGTATTTTAATGTAATAGTGAAATTACTAGTTTAATTAAAATACAGGAAAGAAAAAGTGCTCGTTGTAATTTAGATATATAATAAGCTCGATAGGTAAATATCCTAGAGCTAATTTCAATATTAAGTAATGTGATTGATAATTTAAAATTTAAAAATCAAATTATAATTAAATTAAAATTAAAAATCCGTTTCATAGGAAGGAACAACAACAAAATCAATTATCTGTACGATCGTTTCGGAAAACAGTGTTTTTATTTTGGTAGACATCAAGTTACGGACAATAATTATTACATATAGTTTTTTAATAAACAAAGTCTCATCGTCAGCAAATTGTGAAGGGTTTTTATTAAATTTAAAAGCCACCATAAATAAACCTAGCATTAAGAGTAAGCCAGATGTATCTTTTAATTTTTCGCCATATATATATATATATATATATATATATATATATATATATATATATATATATATATATAACGTAAATGTTGCATTTGCTAATAGACAAACGAATCTGACATTTTCTTGTTAACGTACTCTACTGGTAAAAAGACATCAGATATTACACTACCCATTCCTAAGAGGAGAAACTAAAACCTGGGAAGATAGTCTCCTGACAACAGAACAGATAGTACGCTAACCCCTGAAACGATAAAATATCTGGAAAGATGGTTATTTAACAACGCACCGGTTACTACACTACACACATTAAATGAAGCATTGAAACAATACATTATAGTAATAATATTGTGCATTAAAACGATAGTCCATAAATAGAAGAAATAGTATAGTTTCGGTTTCAGACAGACAAATGTCAAATTTCATAAGTAATAGAATATTCGTTGTAAATAAAAACAGAATCCCCCTAAAAATATATCAAACTTTATTATTCACATTAGTAAAAAAAAAAATCTTGGAATATAATGATTAGTTATGAGTGACTGCTGTATGGTGCGAATAAATTATTTCTTATATATTTCATTTTTTGAAAGCAAAGAGAAAAATGAAGCCTTTAGATGTGAAACTGCATTACAATAAAAAAGGAAAATGATAATTGTCATGCTAAAGAATAAAAAAAATAGAAAACAGTAGATGGGGCGGAAAAAGACAATGTAAGCATGCAGAAATTGATTTTTATGACCTTCTGAATGGAGTCAAATGCACTGTTATATTATTGTCTTACATTTAGAATCTGTGAGATGTGAACATGGTAAAGAGACAATTACCCGGATGTGTATAATGATTCGAAACGAATTTAATATAATTAAATATCAAGTTTATTATTATTAACTCAATAAAATGTTTATTATTATTAACTCAATAAAATGTTTATTATTATTAACTCAATAAAATGTTTATTATTATTAACTCAATAAAATGTTTCAAAACTATATAATACTAAACTGATTGCAATCATATATCGATCTTCAAATTCATCAGCCGACTGATTTGATTAATTTACTGTATAGGTCGATATATATATATATATATATATATATTATATATATATATATATATATATACTAGCGAAAGTACCCGTCGTTGACTGGATTCAAAAACAGTCTATAGAAAATGGACACTGATTTATGAAAGTATGATAGGTTATGAAAAGGAAGGGTTGTAAATTTGGGTTGAATTTGTGGGTATCAAAACCAAAGTAAAATATGATGAAAGTAAAAATAAAATAGATACACCCCATAATTTATTATTCCATGTCTGTTAACACTGAAACACTTATCACAATATTCTGTGGATCTATATTAAAAAAACTTGTTAAACTTTGTGACATATTTCCATTCTATGGAGGTCAGGTGCGAACGAACACCCCATAATTTTATTATACCATATTTCTTCAAACTGAAACATAATTATCAGAGTATACTTATGCAGAAAGATATGAAAAATCTTTATTAAAGTTTGTGCCTATTTCCATTCTACGGGGGCCAGGCGCGAATGCAGACCCCACAATTTTATTATACCATCCCTATTTAAGTTAAAACATACTTATAAAAGTATCCTTATCTATATCAAAAACATTTGAGAAATGTTTTATTTCCATACTTTGTGGACCAGGCGCGAACGCAAACCCCACAATTTTAATGAACCACCGTTCTACTAGATCACACATACCCATTCCTATGTCTCGATACACCTTCTATCATTATATGTAATCAGTTTTTTTAAATAGTCAACCATATAGGAGCCTATTCGTGACCAGACACACACACACACACACACACATTCAGCTTTATATTATAGATTTATATATATATATATATATGTAGAAATATATATTTACTTATATATCAATCCTTATATAAGAAGCTCAATGTGATTACAGAGCAATATATAGAATAAATGACAAAAATTTACATTCCAAAATTCATAATGTTGACCATTTTATAATTTATTCCTTTAAATTAATCGATTTATACAATTCTTGGCAGTGTCTGTTTCGTAGCGCAAAATCAATAACTTAATTATTATATCACTTAGTGAATCTATTATGCCCTTTACTCATCAGAAGAAATAGCAACAATCAATCCGTTAAAAGGAATTAAAATGTGATTTGACATGGTGAAAATCCGAAAATTAGAAGAGAAGCTGCAGTTACCTTTATATTTTTACATTACGCCATATTGAATTTTTATCAAACAAAGTCATTACACCCAACTATTCGTACTAACAATTTTAATTAATTTATGAATCTTCTACCAAAATGTTCTATTTAATAATTAGTAAATTTATTCCAAGTTATGTATACATACTTATATATATATATATATATATATATATATATATATATATATATATATATATATATATATATATATATATATATTATAAAGGGAATTAGACCTGGACTTTACAGAGCAGAGTGTATGTATTAATACTTTTAAAAGAACATTGCCCATAGTACGGTAGATATATAATAAGCTCAATAGGTATATGTATCCTAGAGCTGTATTACTATTGAGTAAAATGATTAATAATGGTAAATTATGAATCAATATCAAAAGAAAAAAAACAACTTGAGTGTACGATCATTTCAGAAACGATATTCATTTGATTAAAATTTACAATAATTATTGACAATAATTTACAACGGTTTCGTCTTGGAATATCTTGTCTTATTTTTTGCTGATGAGGAGATAATATTCCAAGACAAAACCTTACAAAGGTTCGATGATAAGCGTTGAGGAATGTACGGTGGTAGTGAAGTAATCCTTAATGATGTAAATTGGTAGCAATTTGTTTATTTATGTGGACGGCCTAACAGGAACTTGTTTATATTACATTTGAAGGCTACCATGTTGTATTCAGCCAGAAAGCATGCCAGCAGAGCAGTGTTCCAAAGGCGGGCGGTTCTGGTCTGCGTCTACATTTAGGCACAGATAGAGACTGGGGAAAATCATATATAGTGGTTTTAGTTGGTCGAGCGTTTTGTGTGAAAGTTTGGTAAGCAGGGGCCATATATTTGAGTACAGACGAGTACTTATCATGAAACTAACGATAAAGCAGAGACAGGCTAGCAACGTCTCTATTGTAGAAAACTGGTTGCAGGAAAGAAAATAGAGCATGGCTTACTAAGTTTTGAGGACGGTTTTGAACACTATTAAGGCAGGATAGACGTGCTGAGCAGCTCCTATCCAGATCTAGCAACAGTATTCCAGTGTAGGGTGCACCTGGCTCATATACAGATGGGGGATCACATCGGGAGTGAGATATTTATTGGAGCGGTACAATGACCCAACCATCTTTCCGGCAACCGATTTTATGTATTCATTCCATTTCAGATCCGGGGTGAATGCCAGTCTCAGAAGCTTGTAAAAACACAGAGCATTCTTTCAGACGAGATCCATTCAGTTCAATTGAGAAAAAAAGATTTTAAACGAGTGTTTTATTCGATGTACATTTTTTTGTGATTTTCTTGAATTATTTGTGTTGATTTTTATTTGGAAAACATTTTTCTTTGATTTTAATTTATTTTTTCTACGTACCTCCTCATAGATTAAAGTTATTTCAAAAATTGAAAAGTTGGTGTACACATTAAAAAATTTTATCAGATGTGAAGAATATGAATTAAAGAAAGAATTTTCTGCTTTAATTTTTATTGTACAACATCAGAAATTTTTGAAAAGAGTGGGGAATTTTGATATTGTTTTTCTTAGAAATCGCAAAATAGCCGTGAGAAAGTAAATAATACATTTCAGATAAATCATTTTCTTCCGCGTGCGTCGTGCGTATCGAGTTGATAAAAAGTCGTGACCTCACGAGTAAATATTAAAATAACGACTAAAAATGATGACATTTCTTAATTGATTTTTGCTCAATAGAATTTTATATTTGGATGTCAAATGAAAAGGAAAAAATAAATACTAAGTGATTTGAACGACTTTCTAAACTTTTTAAAAATGTCCTACATGCATCAGTCGCTTGTTGTGTTCATCCCCAGCTAGTTTTCGTTTTGACAATTGCTTTTATCCATTTTTGCTGTGTTTCATATTGCTTAATTAAACCCGTACTGTAGCCAGGAGTCTGAAGAATTATACTGATGTTCAAGGAGAATAAAGATGCTTGCTATGGAAACGAAGCTGGAGATAATTATTAAATGTTTGGATTGCATGTGGTTGCATGCTATTGCGAAGGATTATGGCCGAAATCTATCTACGATTTGTACCAACCTGAAGCAGAAGATAACAATCAAAGCAGTTACACATGATTGTTCCTTCAAATAAAGGATTCATGCCGATTATGTGATGAAGAAACTACTTTTAATCTGGAAAAGGATATCGCCTAAGACACTATCACTGAGAAAAAGTTTATCAGAAAGCCGTCGCCATTTTCGGTAACTTCGTACGTGCTTAGGCATAAGATGACTCAGACGAAGGGATATTGCAGGATTTGCAGCAGGTATTTTTACAGTTCAAGGTTAAACGGGAGTGGTTCGAGAAATTTAAAAGGCGGACTGGCATTCATTCGGTGGTGCCGCATGGAAAGGCTACCAGCTCAGACACTACAGCGGTTAAGAAATTCGACGAGTTAGCTCTGCAGTAAGACTACATACCACATCAAGTTTTTCTCTGTGATGTCTTCGGACCTATATCATGAAAGAAAAGCTGCCTGGCCATAAGCATATGAAGGATAGGATTGCTCTTACTTTCTGTGGTAATGTCAGTGTTGATTGTAAGGTTAACCCTCTACTGGTATAGCATTCAAATAAGAAGCTGCCAGTGATGAGGAGGGCAAATGCGAAAATCTGGGTAATGAGGCTGTTTTTGTTGAGTAAATGAACTTCATATTCAGTCCGATTGTTAAAACATACCTGGAATAAAATCACAACCCTTTGAAATGCCTTCTTCCTTTGCTCACCCTCTTGGCTTTGAAGATGATATTCTCCAGAATATTCTATCACGATTTTCCTGCTTTCCCTTAACACTATCGTTCTGATGTAATCCATAGAGCAGCAAGGGAGTTGTAATTTCTAGACGCCGTATATAAAATATCTCTTCAAGTAATGTTTTGAAATCACCGAGAGCACAAACCTCACCTTCCGTGAATTTTGGAAAGATCATGTAAATATTGTGATGTGTATCAGATTCAACGATGGGGCTCGGCAAAAGTTTCGAGGCGTACATTGAACTGACCTGTGATATGTGTGATCTCATGCCATTTCGCACTAGTCCTTGAAGGATTTGTAGAAGGCGAAGCAAGAACCGTTGAAGATCATGAAGATATTCCGCAAGGAAATTGTTCGCTTAGAAGGTCAATGGGGCTGGGCGTTAATGAAAAAGACGTCCTCAAATAACACAAGCTGGAGCTTATCAGTATTTGGAAGCTATGACACTAAACATCTTTCAGGAACAGTTGTTTAAGAAGTCAAGGATAAGGAGGACACTGATACGACAACGGTAAAAATTTAGGAAATGCTATCTTTGTATCATGAACTGGCAAAATTCATTAAAAATGAAACACACCGAAAAGATTCGCACAGGTGTTTAACTTGCACAATTTAATGACATTTGCTTGACTCATTTTGGGAACATAAAAAAGTTGACAGAAACAATCTTCCTTCGATCGTTTCTTCTCAAAGAGGTTATCAGTATACCAAGCTGAATGTTAAAGTGGTTCTAAAAGGCAGAAAATAGAGAAAGAAACTGATAAAAATTAGAAACTGCAAAAATAAAAGTTAATTTTAAGTGTTTCGTAAAGTTTAGACGTCGTATTTTCCTATTTTAAATATTTAATTCATTAATTAATCAGGTTCTAATATCTAGTTTATTTACAAGTATTAGTATTATTATTATTATTATTATTATTATTATTATTATTAGTAGTAGTAGTATTATTAGTATTATTAGTATTGTTATTGGCTCACGTGGAGCTTTCACACAAGTCAACAAACGATCTAATTGGAAACCTGTGGTGTGCTCTGGAAGCTGAGTGACAACAAGTCTCCCCAGACGTCCAGCTCTCTCCACCTCCTTCGATATCATTTGCAAATGAATTTGCATCATCGCAACAGCCGCTTACCATTGATTTCTCGCTGGTAGTGGCCGTTGGTTTTTACTGAAATTTGTTTGGCACTCAGCCTCCCCAAGGTTCCAGTTCCCTTTGCGCTTGTCCAGCCGAGGTCTGGTTGGCGCCCGCTCCTCGGTCTTTCAGTCCTTATTGACCCTTCTCGGCCCTTTGGTATCACTTTTCTGTTGGGGGAACGGTGATGAAACAATGGGGGGATGCATGTTGGGAGGTGTAGTACTTGTAGATAGGCATTTTCGGTACTCTTCATTCCCTGTAACTCTTATTCGTTGTATTGTCTTGTATTATTCTCCGCATTCAAGGGTTTTCCTTAATATTTCAGTCGTTTTCATTATCGTTAGTCGTTGTATTTTTGCAGTTATTTCTCTGATTCTAATTTCTGCCATTCTTTTTTCGAAGTTTTTCGGAATTGTTCCTAGTGCTCCTACTATTATCGGTACTATTTTGATTTTCTTCATCATCCAAATCTCTTTAAACTCTCTGGCTAGCTCTGTATATTTGCTTCGTTTCTCCTTTTCTTTCAAACTCACCCTGTGTTCAGCTGGGACTGCAAAGTCTACGATTTGACAAGATTTTTCTTGATAATTATTACATCTGTTCTTCTTGCTTGGATGTTTTTTTTCCGTCTATATGTCCATGTCCCATAGGATTTTGTGGTTCTCGTTTTCGAGTGCTGTTGCGGGTTTATGATTGTGCCATTTGTCTGTACGCTCAAAATGCAGTCGTTTTCACAATTCTCAGTGTACCACCCTCCCCACTTGGTGGTGCCTGTTTTTGTTTTCCTTTCGGGCAAGTTTGCTGCATTCACTTATTATATGGTTTATCGTTTCGTCTCTTTGTCCACAGAGTCTGCATTTGCTGTTTTCTTGTGTTTTATCGATCCTTGCTTTGATATGGTTGGTTCTTATCGAGTTATCTTGTGCTGCAGTTATTAGAGATTCAGTTTTTCGGTTTATATGTTCTTTTCGTATCCATGTCCAGGTGTTTTCGTTATTCTCATTTTTTGTCATTCTTATGAATCTTCCGTGGAGTTGTTTCTCTTCCCACTTCTCTTTTCTCGTTTTGTCATTTGTCTCTCTGTTTTCTGGGGTTTTTTTCAGTGTCTCTCGCTGCCATAATTATCCTTTCAGTGGTTTGCATTATGTATTTTTCTAGTCTTTTTTCGTGTCCTTCACACAGTCTTCTATACAGACCAGTCCTCTCCCGCCGTCTTTCCTTTTCACGTAAAGTCTGTCAATATCGTCCTTGGGGTGAAGTGCATTATGCATGGTCATGAGTTTCCTGGTCTTCTGGTCGAGTTGTTTCAGTTCTTCTTTTGTCCACCCTATCAACGGTTCAGAGTATCTTACTAGTGATACTGCCAATGTATTTTATTAGGTTTCTGCTATATAATTTCGTTTCCAGGAGTTTTCTTGTTCTCCTGAGTTATTCCATTCAAATTTTCTCTTTCATTTCTGTTGCTTTGATGGTGTCCGCTTCCAGAATTCCCAAGTATTTATAGTCGTCTTGTTCCCTTAGCGCCCTCATTTCTGTTTGGTTCAGTAGTTCCATGCCTTCTGTCGTTTCCAGTTTTCTCTTTCTTATAACTAGTTGTGCGCACTTTTCCATTCCAAATTCCATTTGGATATCTTGGCAGAAGATCTTGGTAGTGTGAATTAGTGTCTCGAGCTCCTTTTCGGTCCTTGCAAAAAGTTTCAGATCGTCCATGTACATCAGATGGTTCATTTTTTCCTCTGTATTCGACTTGGCACTTTCTCATAATACTGTTCAAAGGCGTCATGGCTATGATGAACAGTAGTGGTAACAGTGAGTCTCCTTGGAAGATGCCTCTTTGTATGTTAATTTCTGTTATGTGTTTTCCATTATCTGTCAATTCCAGTCTCCATGTTTTAATTGCATTTTCTATTACGTTGGTAATCATGCTTGGTATTTTATACATTTTTAGGCATTCTATTATCCATGCTTGGGGGATCCTGTCGTACACTTTTTTGTAGTCGATCCATGCCATGGCTAAATTCTTTCTCCTCCTTTTTACCTCCTTTAGGATCTTTTCATCTATATATAACAGGTCATGTGTTCCTCTTTTTCTTTTTTGGCATCCTTTCTGCTCCTCGGGGATGAGTCCACGGTTATTAAGGGAGTGGTAGATTTGTTCCCTTAGTTGTGCTGTCAGTATCTTCCACATAGTTGGTAAGCATGTGATTGGCCTATAGTTGCTATGGACGGTTCCTTTCTCCGTGTCCTTTTGTAGCAGTGTGGTTCTACCTTTTGTCATCCAGTCTGGTACGCTTGCTTCCTGTATACATCTTCTCGGGTTTGAGGCTAGTCTTTCGTGTAAGGTTGTGAATTTTTTGAACCAGTGCATGTATCCCGTCGTGTCCTGGTGCTCTTATTATTATTATTATTATTATTATTATTATTATTATTTGAATTTTCATCCTATGTAGTCCAAACTACAGCTATACTTTAATGAATAAATAATAGAATTACTATTATTGGAAACAACGCTTTTTCGAATGAACATCATGGTTGGTATCACGTGTTCGATTACGAGAGAAAGCGAAATGCTTTAATGGTGCATAAGCGTTAATTTGTATACTAGAAATCGCAAAAAGATGCGTGTACCTGCATATCAATTCGCATATTTATTTAACTTCACAGACCTTAGTGTCGGGTTGTGATGAAATATGTCATTATTTGTACTAATCTGCTTTTTGTTTTTCCACTATACCACATAAGAGACATTTCCTTATACACACACTCACACACACACACACACAAACACACACACACAAACACACACACACACATATATATATATATATATATATATATATATATATATATATAAACTCAATTCGAACCATGAAGCAAGAGTCTCTTTAACTCCAATTCTAATAGTGTTAACCAATGACTACAAAGAAGGAAAAAAAACTAAATCTATCAATGGAGGTGGACAGCTCTAATCGGCCGTCGTAATAGTGTTTAACAGTAAGAAAGATGCATTTAGCTTTTATTTACGCATTAAAGTGGCCAACTGAATGCGACTGCAAATAATATTTTTAATAATAAATATTTTGTTGAATGTTTTTTACTCCTTAGGGGTATGTTTATTTAGCTCGTCAGCCCCGGCCTTGGCATTATCTACTGCCAAGACCTCATTTGGGGTTCGAAGAAGCTTAGGTACCAGGACCAGTTAGGGAGGAAGTGAAGTATGCGGGGGTCCTTCTACTCTAATTTGCTAGGTCATGCTCGGAAAAAAGAACTTTATTAAGTTTTTCCTACACTAGGATATATCATACTAACGCCTCATTCTTACCATGGACCTACTTAAAAACGAACTCCCCAGCTTACAGGATGGCAGGCGATTCTGTAGAAATAAAATATATACAAGAAAACAGAAATATATTTACAAACATAGGTATTATATATATATATATATATATATATATATATATATATATATATATATATATAATAGATGGGGGTGAGATACGTAAAGGGTAACATACCGGGGACAAAACAAAGGGTGAACTGGGCATCTTTGGAAGGTCTCCTAGTGCCGATGAAAAATAAAGAATCTGGGACGGGATTTACTCTCATTCCTACCCTAGTCTAGGACTTAATAATGTACTTTTTCCATTCTAGGTGGTTACTGACCTAACTAAACTACCCAACAAAGGAACTTTTGTTTGTCAGGGCTGGGTTACGAATGAAACCAGCACCATCGGACGAATACCACTAGGACGGGAAGACAAGCTCGAACCTAGTGCCTCGTCGGATGCACAAGCTAGTGCTGTGTACCCACCTCCTATTAAAGTCTATGCGATGTAATCTTTTCCAACCGCATCTGATCTTTATTTTAAGTTGATGATCGTTTGCGGTCCCCACCACTAAATCCTGATATAGCCTCCTCCTAGGCTGTGCAAGGTCAGTGGACCCCGGCAATGCTCTAAGGGCGGTGGGCAAAAGCGATTCCCCCGCCGGTCTTCTACGACCTTCAGCGGTAGGGGCGGATATGAGCCGCGGAAAAGCTCGGTTCACGGCTGGTACCCAGTGCAAATCCCCAAGCAGTGTCCGACTCAGGAACGCCAACATTTCTGCGTGTTTGTGAGTTAATAGGTCAGGCATCCCCAAGCCTCACTCGTCAAGTTTCTGCATACAGACCTGTCTACGGACAAACGGCTTTCCTCCCTTCCGAGAAGTTTGAAAAGGAGTCGCTCTAAAGCCTTACAGCGATCCGCGGGTCAACCCTATCGAATGCATTGGACTGATCTAAATTAATCAGCGCGGCGTTCTTGTCGGCTTTTAACCCTCTATGATCGTGCGCACCAAGTGCAAGTTGTTTTGAATCGATCGACCCTTCACGGCATAGTTCTGATCCGGCTCGACCAAGTAACCGATAACAACCTGCAGTTGGTTTGCAAGAACGCGCGACAAAATCTTCAACTCTGTGTTTAGCAGAGTGATGAACCTATAGTCATCTAAGTTCCCCCATCCTTACCGTCTTCCCTTCTTCAGTGGTGTGACCACTCCTTTGGTAACCTGCCCAGGGATGGATCCCTGAGCAAACCAGTGGTAAAACACATCCTTCAGGGGGACAAACATGGGCGGCAGCCTCAAGTAGAGTTCGTAGGACAGACCATCGAGCCCCAGAGATTTGTTATAGCCAACCTGCTTCAATACAGTAATGATCTCACTCTCCGTAACCATCCCTTCGCAGTCAGCCGTAAGTACTACCAAACTCCTGGCCGCGGAGTCTGGGTAGTTAAGTGAAGCTCTCCTCCAAATGTTGCCGAACCCCGTTGCAAATCTCTCGCGCCGATGCAAGAGTGTGTCCTTCCAGGTTTTTCACCTCACGAATGTACCCATCCGAGCCCGTCTGAAGGCGGCCGTACCCTCAACAGCGTCAACGTTCACAATTTCGTTAGAGATTCTTTTTAACCTAGATCAAACTCTTGACTCTCATATCGCTCGCTAGCAAATCGATTCAGGTCATCCTTAACTAACGCTAGCTCTAAGGGATCCCCCCTTCCACCATCTGGGTTAGCCTATCATCTAGGTGCCTTTTGGTCCGAGCCCTAGTTAGCGCGAGGCTTTGGCTGTACTGGAGTCAAAAGTGCCTAATGGCAACCTTAAATCGAACTCACCAGCTACTCTCGATAACCGCTCCTACTAATCCCGTTGAATTAGTGTTGTCTGTTGCTGCCGAAAATCGTCCGACTCCAACAAGGAGACGTTCAACTTTCAGTAGCCAGCCAGCCTAGGCTTATTACTCAACTTCAAACGGGCCAACACGAGTGTGTGGTCCGAATGACCTAGCCAGTGGAACGTGGGACATGATAAGAAATCTATGTCGCCTCTTCTAATCAACATTCTGTCCAAGTACATACTTGGACAGACGGCCGAATTACCCTGCCACGTCCACATCTTCCTCCTCTGGTGATCCAGACAGAACCTGTCGACCAGATCGCACGAGGCGATCAAGTCAGACAGGCTGTTATCACACAACTCTGACCCTCTAAACCCCCGACCTTATCTATATTGGTGTCCAGGACGGTATTCCAGTCCCCCATTAACACTACCCACTCCGGACCCGAAGAGAGAAACACCTCCATCCGCCGAAAAAAGGAAACCCTCTCGCTGCAGATATTAAGCGTATAAACTGCCATGATCCGGAACTGACCGCTTTTAACGGCAACCTTGACCACGACCAACCTTCCATGAGCGTCCGCGTAAACAACGGTAACCGTTACAGATAGGGTGCGACTCATTAACACAGAAACCCCATAACTACGGAAATTGGTATATGGTGACTAAACGTCAAAGTCGTCCACCAGCACATTGCAATCCCTAGCCCCAAGAAAGTGGGTCTCTTGCAAAATCTACCTCAAGGACCACGAGATCTCTTAGCACGCGAGCAGCCTTGCTTAGGGATCCCATGCCCCTCGTGTTCAAACTAACTAGGTTCAAGCTTGTAGACATGTTTCCCTAACTAGTAATATTCGTCAACGAGGGGTTTGAAGTCTCCGGGAGCGAGGACGTCGACTGCCTGACCGAGACTGCCCGTGAGCAGGTCGAACGTAAGCCGTCCGTCTCGTGCCAGACCCTCCTACGTCCAAAGGGAACATCAGCTTAAGTGCCCTATAGAAGGAGAGGTGAACGTAAATGGGGACCCCCCTTCACTTGATTGGCAATCTTGCCAAGCGATTGTTGCATAGGGATGGGGTATTTTTAAGAGATAGGATGAGGGCATTCATATTGATGAGAGGGAGAAGAGAAATGACATTTATACATTTTGTACATATGCATATATATAGACATTTATACATTTTACAGTTCTGTGGAGTGTTTCTTATAACACAGATAGCTAGGAGAGAGGGTTGAGATATGGGATGCCCATTCTTGAGAGTTACATAATAACGATGGGGGAGACAATGTTCATATAGATAATTACACATTACCTTTGTTGCCCGGTCGAAATGATGATAACATCCAGGAATTCAAAGTCGACTACATGATTAAAACTTTCTCCCTCGCTTCCAAAGGGACCCTCTTCTGACCATGTCAGCTCTGTCTCCTATCTTTGTCTCTAACTCTGTCTAACCCATCTTCGACTCTAGCTCCTATATTGAGAATTCATTTCTGCCATGACGTCAAACGTGTGTCCAAAAACGTGATCGACCCACGTGGCCTGAACATGCGTGGTTCGGCACGTTTCCAAACTATTTCTGCAGACAAAGAATTCTCACTCGTATTTTTTCCTAACCTATTTTTCAACATATTTAAATTGCATTGTTCTTTAATTTATAGCTGACCTTATTTTAATTCAGTTTTCATAAAAAGAATTGAACAATCAAAATTCCTTTTACAACCATATATCTAAATTATTTTACGTGAAACTTAAAAATGCGAAATTCCACATTCCATTTCTTGCTTACAAAGTTCGAATCTCGGTCCATCTAATGTTTTTCTTACTTACAAAAAAAACGTCCCCCTTTTCTTGTAACACGATGGGTGCTCCCCGTCAACAACGCCTTCTTTCTCGCCTCAAGCATTCTCCAGAGGGCTTTCGCCCGTCCTCCCCTATTCGCCCGCACGAACGTGATTATTCCGGGAGCATCTGCAAAGTTCCGGGGATCCGTGACCTCTTTTCCGTCTACCTTCACGAGGCCTTCCAGATTCAAATGTTTCTGTTGTCGCCCGTTGTGGTCAATGATTACGTGATCGAAACCAGTGTCGCAAATGCGCTCCCCGGGCCAGAAAGGGTACTTCCTGGTTTTCTCACTCCTCGAAGTCGCCTTCTCTTGGTCTTCCTTAACTTCTTCATCTTCCATTTCTGGTGCTTTCTCTGGCTCCTTCTCGCTCGGGATGTTTAATAGGGGAGGGGTTGGCTGAACATCTTCATGGGAGCTGGGTTGTTGGGTTGCTGGAAGTCCAGTGGGCTCGTCCTTTGTTTCGTCTACATTGACCTCCTTTTTCCCTCTTTACCTTCTTCCTAGTCTTCCCACTGTCTCCTTCTCCTTCAGACTCCGAGGAGCTCACACGCAGCTTTCTTTTCGTAGCCACCGTCTCTCCTTTAGTTGCTATTTGAAGGGATGTAATTTGAGGGGCCGTCTCCTGATTTTCCACCTCCTCGAGCCGACCTTACTCTAGGCGGTGGCTTCTTTTCCCTCCTCCATCCTGTTCTCCTCTTCTTCTTTCTTCTCTCCTTCCTCCACCGTCGATGTCTCCACCGGCTTCTTCAGAGGGCAGAACCTCGCTACGTGCCCTGGCTTTTGGCAATGCCAACAGTGCGGCCTCATGCCCTCTACTATTACGGCCATCGACCAGCCCTCGCAGATCAGCTGTGTGGGGATCTCGTTGAATCCTTTGCGATCCACCTGCATTTTCAATTTATAGTCCTAGACCGTTATGTAACGGGGGCCCCTCACTGCCTCTGTCGCTTCCACTTCTCCATACTGAGACATTATTGCCCCTCACCGTTCTTCAAAAACGAAGCATGGCATTCCCAAGACCGTCACTGTAGTTCTCCTATGGATTGATACTCCGGCTTTAGCCGGATAATCTTCCACGTGTGATCCTCTCTTGCCACCTCCTCTGCGTCTTCCTTTGTTGGCAACAGGAGCTCCCACATGGCATAGCTCCTCCGAACCACATATTGCGCGGGGATCTTCAGGTCGCCTAACAGTTCCAGCATACGATCTTTTGGGACCCCCGTCAATCCTCTTCCTTTTGCCTCCGAGGTCACCAGACACACCGACCTTCCTTTGATACCTTCCAGGGTTCCCGGGATCACCTTGATGTTATTTCCTTCCAAGTAATCCTGGTACTTACACCGGAACAGCTCCTTGTAGTATTTCGGCGTCCTTGCCTGCTTGTCCTTTGCTTGTCTGCTTGTGCAACTCTCCACCTCCTTTTGTTCCTCTGTTCCTCTGGGGCCTTCTCCTTTGGTAATGGTCTCTGGCCTCGGGAATCGGAGAATCTGTCACCACGAGGGCTGGCTATTCCTCCGTCTCCACCTGCTCCGCACTTGTTAATTCCTCCATCGCCGGGGAGCATCCATCTACCACAATGGCGTCTAATGACCTGGTTTTCCTTAACCATCCTGTCCCAGCCTTCTTCGGGCTGATTGCCGCTGACTGGACTGGGTCGGCTTCTATCCCATAACCCACCACGGCTTCTCTCTGCAGACCCTTCTCAGTCTTGCCGCCCTCCAATACTCCTCCTCTATTTCTCCACTGCCCGGTGTTTCCTCCACGGATTTTTTGAGCGCCTTCTCCTGGTATGCTCGGTTTTTCACCACTACGGATGCTGGTATTTTCAACGGGATCAGCAGATCTTCCAATCCTCCGGTAGTGGATGCCGTATATGGCATTAGGATGTCTTCCGCTGCTGCAGAACTCGAACTTGGAGTGCTTTCCTGAGCGACAATCACCGAAACCGGACCAACGAACATGATACCAATATCTACACCCGGGGCGTCCCCGAGGTGGCAGGAGCAGAGGCCTTCTCCATGTATTTGGTGGCCCAGAGCCCAACCAAGGCGCGCCAATTCGGAACCAAGAGAACCGTCTCTTAAAGAGGCATGTGAGTATGTCTTGGACTTTCCGGATGCTTAAGCCTTAGCTGGACCTCGGACTATCTGCAACAAAAACGAAAACAAGCAGTTAATTATTGATGGATGGATGGACAATAACGAAAACAATACAAGAGAAATGACAAAAACGATAGGTCCTTTACGGTCCAAACTGAATGCATATATTTGCTTCAGATTGTTTTGCATTTATAGAAAATACCGGTAAACTAAATACTAAAAGCGAAAAGGGTATTTTCGTAGGGTTTTTTTTTTTTTTTTACATTTTCACCCCAAACAAGGCACATTGCCACTTTGGTGTAGGGGGCTACTATCAGGGGAAACATCTACTGGGGTACTATGTAGGGATTAGGGCAGCGAGATGTTGGTTCACGTTGCACTTGAACTTATGCATGTCAGTACAGTTGGGGAAGCAGTGACCCGGAATGGAATTCCAAAGTCTAGCAGTTCTGGGGAAGAAACTACTGGAGTAGAAGGATCTTTTACATCTAGGGATCTCTACAGTGTGGGGGTGGGATTTTGCAGCTTGTCGGGTCTGTCGAGGGTGTTCACGTCGTGGGAGCACAAGTGCTTGCAGTTCTTCAGAGCATTCACCATTATAATACTTGTAGAACAGGCAGAGGGATGCAACGTTTCGACGATGGGACAGAGGCTGAAGTTTTGATGCCAGTTTAGGGCCTATCAGATTTGCGACTCTCTTTTGAACCCTGTCAAGGAGCAAGAGACTAGTAGCCGATGCACCGGCCCAAATATGACAGCAATACTCCATACATGGGCGAATAGTGGCCTTATAGAGGTACAGGATACTTTCGGGTGTTAAAAGTTTTCTAGCACGGTAGAGAGAGCCCACCTTCCTTGCAGCGGCCCTGGCAATGCCCTCGATGTAACTGTTCCAACTCATGTTTCCAGTGAACGTTAGGCCAAGGAGCTTGAGAGACGTACTCTCAGATAAAGAGTCGTTGGCCATTGCTATAGGTGGTAGAGAAGGTTTCTTGTAATTATTGAATGAAACCAGTTTTGTCTTGGTGGCATTGAACGTTACCATCCATTTTTGTCTCCATTCCACTACTGATTGGAGGTCATCCTCTAGTGTTTCTGCCATTACTTTAGATATATGTTCATTTGTTTTCCTGTCGTGCCTGCTATAGAGTGTGGTGTCATCAGCATATATACCCATCTCAGAGGCAATCTTGTCGGGGAGGTTATTTATGAATATCAGGAACAGCAGAGGTCCCAGGATAGATCCTTGGGGCACTCCCGCATTTATATCATATTGTTTAGATGTACGACCGTCGAGGACAACCTGGATTTTTCTCTTATCTAAGAAGGATTTAATTACGTTAAGTATTCTACCAGTGATACCGTAAGATCTAATCTTCCTGAGGAGACCCTCATGCCATACCCTGTCAAAAGCCTTAGATATATCTAGAGCTACCGCTCTTCCCTCTCCCGCTTTGTCCAGTGAATGGTATATGCGTTCAGAGATTACAGTGAGGATGTCTGCCGTGGAACGGGCTTGTCTAAATCCATATTGACGGTCGGTCAGAAGTTTAGCATCTGTAAGGTGATGGACTAGAGCATGGTTAATTAAGGTCTCAAATATTTTGGCAAAAAGGTGGAGGAGGCTAATAGGGCGATAATTTAATGGGTCAGTTCTTTCGCCAGAATTCTTGAATACTGGTACTACAGAAGCAGTTTTCCAACAGCTCAGAAAGCAAGATTCATTAAGGCATTTGTAGAGTTTGGAGAGAACTGGAGCTACTTCGGCTGAGCACTTTTTTAATAGCACAGCTGGGATGAGGTCGGGTCCACATGCTTTGGAAGTGTCAAGGTTTTTTATAATAGCATGCACCTGAGAAGGGGTGATTTTCAGGTCGTCTAGCGTGGCGTCTGTCCGCATAGTAAATTGAGGTAGGGGTGGTTTAGAGGGTCCAGTGTGGAGTTTGAGGCAAACCGACTGGCAAGCATGTTAGCCTTCTCGGTTGCTGAGCAAAGAACCTCGTGATTGTTGGTTAGTGGGGGAATTGTTGATTGCCCATTATTTACTACACTGTTGTAGATAAAAACAGTCCATCATACTTTCCAACCCAAAATGCCATAAAAGGGTTAGATGTGTAAAATTCAATGATACATTAAATTTTAAATAATGGCGATCCAGTGGATGAAAAACGTTGAAGCATCTTAATCGATCACAATGAAAATATTAATAATGACGACAATTACAATAGAACTACTGACGAAAGTATTAACCACACACGTCGATACCCGATAAGGGAGCGAAAGGGCCAAACTTCTTAAAAATTGAAAAGATACAGTGGATTACTGTTACTTGTTGAAAAGCGCACCGGAAAATTATACTGAGGTGATTAATTCAGAAAATCACCAAGAATGGAAACAAGCTATGATATCCGAATTGAAAGCTTTATCTGAAAATAACACATACGAAATAGTGGCAAAACCAACAGATAAAAATATAATTTCTTCGCACTAGTTTTTTTTTTCCAAAAAAGCACAGCTTCTGGCAGTTAAACTTTTAAAGCATGATTTGTTGCAAAAGGTTTTTCACAAATTTCTGGAGTGGAATATTTCGCAACATTTTCACCAACAACAAATTTAACGACAATTAGAATTTTATTACAATTTGCCGCTCAATACAATTTAAAAATACATCAAATGGATGTAAAAAAAATGCTTATTTAAATACTCCGATTGACTGTGAAATCTATATTTACTCTCCAGAGGGATGTAAAATGAAATATAAAAATTTCGCGTGGAAACTGAATAAATCGTAATATGGACTGAGACAAAGTGCTCACAATTGGAATTTAACACTCCATAATTATTTAATAGAACAGGAATTCAAGCAATGTCCCGTAGATGTAGGTAATAAATTGTTGATTTTGATTTTTTGCGTTGACGATATATTACTCGCTTCAGACTGTGACAGCACTTCAAAAGATGTTAAAAATAAATTAAATAAAATATTTAAAATGGCCGATCTTGGACGACTGTCATGGTTCCTAGGTATGAAATTTACCTGTGAAAATTAAACTATAACAATGAACCAATCACGATACATTGAAAAAATTCTGCCCAAGTTCGGAATGCAAGATTGCAAACCGCGTAAACTCTTGTTGAAATGGGCATAAATAAAAATATAGAGACTGAAACAAAATTAATAGACAATCAATTATGCAGAGAAATGATTGCAAGCCTCATCTATTTGATGACCACAACTAGGCCTGATATATGTTACACTGTAAGAATGCTATGTCAAAACTTACCGATACCAACAATTAAGGACCTTAATCGTGCAAAACAAATCGTTCGTTACCTAAAAGGAACCAAGGAAAAATCTTTAATATTTTAAAAGTCTACATATCCTCTAAATTTATAAGGATTTCAGATTCAGATTGGGGTAACTGAGGATAGAAAAAGTATAACGGGATATTGTTTTAAACTGTCAAAGACTGGACCTATGATCTCTTGGAAAACTAAAAAGCAAAAAATTGTTGCCCTTTCTACTTGTGAAGCAGAATTTGTGGCCCTCACCCATTCCGTGCAGGAGGCAATTTTTCTGAACACCCTTCTAAAATCTATTTTAAAACCAGATCTAAGTAAAAAAAAAACTATAGTAATTCATTATGACAACCAGAGCAGTATCTTATTAGCAAATAATTCTATGATTCATCAAAGGTCGAATCATATTGATATCAGATATCATTTCATAAGGGATGAAATAAGTAAAAAACATATTACTCTTAGTTATGTGACGTCTGAGAATAAGATAACCGATATTTTCACTAAGCCTATAAAAAGAATAAAATTAAAACATTTTATAGCCGAACGTTTTGGAATCTAATTATGAATAAATATCTTTTCAGAAACCCAAAAAAAAAAGCATGAACAGTCGAAATCACACACACACAAAATAAATTGTAAATTGTCCCGGGCACGACGTTAAGCTGCGACCATTTCTATCTTACTAACCAAATTAACCAACTAATACCTAACATAATGTTTCCAGTTTTTTTTTAAATGTATATTTGTGAATCTTTGCACATATATGTTTATATGTATTTGAATAGAATTCTATTTGTATGTGTATATATAAATTTGGAAAGTGTTTATTTTTATATGTATCAAAAAAAAACTTAATGTGATTTACAAAAAATGGCTTTTTTTTGCACACATTATACCAATATATTAATAATTCTTTTTGACCAATGAGAATAAAGACAAATTCTCCTAAACAAAAAAAAACAAAAATAAAGAAAAAAAAAGTTATTTTATGGGTTTATTTTTATTTGTTCATTTATTTGTTTATTTTTATTTATTTTTCTTTCTTTTGCTCAAGTCAAACCAAAATTGAATCCGAATTTTCCATGCTATCAAAAAAGGGGGCGTGTTGAATGTTTTTGACTCCTGAATGATGGGGTAGATATTTAATTGCTGCCCACTACAGCAATATTTGGCACAAGGCCGGAAAGTGGGGATCTAAGCAGGCTCCCCTAAAGGACGAGCACTTCTGCAATTGTGAGCAACCAATGAAAAGCTTCTAAAGTTACTATAAAAATTGTCGATTTTTTTATTCAATCAGTTCGCCGCCCTCTTTATTACTGGCAATAATACTAAGGATCTGATCTGAACTGCACTGCTTCTTCGACGCCATCGTTGTTACTGGCAATCACATTCAGGGTCGTACTACACTGCTTCTTCGCCGCCATCTATGTTCAACATAATGTCTCAACATATTAACATATTTAAATATTATTTAAAAACGTAGATATTTCATCTTTGCGGGTATCACCAGTGTGGAAGTACCCACGATACAAAACCAGGAACAAGAGTCGTGTTTAATTCAAATTTCAAGCGCGCTAACCAATAAGACTACGAACGGGCTGAGAAATAAATCTTATACATGCTAAGGGAGGCGGAAATCTGTAGTCGGCTCCTACAACAGCTTTCAACATTAAGGAACACACATTAGAGCTTTGACGACTACTTTTTATTTACTAATTAATCATCTACAGAATATAACGACTCTTTAGATCGGCTATACGAACGTCTGCTTCTGGATCATACGTGCACCAGCCTACAAGCACAGACAGTGTAAATAATTAACCTCTAACATTTTCGTTCATAGTCCGTCATTATCTTCGCCAAAATGGTTTGCGCTCTGTTGTTTTCTTATTGGAAGCGCCTGATTATAGTTATGTGTTCTATTGTCGTCATCGTTGCACTTGGTTAAATATTTACACCTGAATGATATTAACATTTATTAGTCCTGTATCCTATGACTGCATACAGGTTTCGACGTGCACAGCATAATCTATTTGCACTCGTTGGGCGTAGGTCAAGGTAAATATTTGATGAAAACACTTTTTGTATAGATATTAAAAGAATAATGAAAAACAAACAAGGGCATTGAGTGAAACCAAGCCACTGAAGATTTGATGATTTATCGTACAAAGCAACCTTCATTTGATTGAGTGAATGGGTGAATAAATGAATAAAAGAATGAATAAATGGGTTGCTGCCTAAATAAATAAATGAATAAGTGATGAAAGGAATGACTGATTAAGTGAGTGAGTGTGTGTGTGAATAAGAGTGTGCTTTTTTAAGTAAATGAATGAGTGAATGGGTGAATGAGTGATTAAATATGTAATTGAGTGAAAGAATGAATGATGTAGTGAGTTAATGAACGAATGAATAAATAAATGAATAAGCGATTGGCTTAGCGAGAATTAAAGAATGAGTGGTTGAATAAGCGAATGAATGAGGAAATGAATAAGTGCTTTGGTTGTAGAGAGTAGATAAGTGAGCGAATGAGCGACTGAGTGAATAATTAGATTAATGAATTAATAAGTAAATAAATGAGTGTCTGAATGAGTAAATACGTGAATAAGTGATTTAATGAACAAATGAATAAGTGAGTGAATGGGTAAATGAGTGGTTTTTTAATGACTAAGTTAAAGAATGGGTGCGGGAAGGGATGAGAATAACGAAATCTGTAACAATGTAACGACCTAAAACTTAGCTCTCTATAAGGAAATCCTAGCTAAAAATCCTAATTCCATTTCGTTAAATTTGATCTACTTTAAAGTTACGATTGTCCTTTACTCATTCAAATTTCTACCAGCCTTCTCCAAGAAGCGGAATATTAGTAAGAGAATAAGCAACATAATACTTATTAAATACTAATTATTAAACTAAAGCTGACCTCAATCTTAGTTTCAATAAAGGTTGTTTTTTTTTTTTTTGTTTTAAACAAACAAAATATCAAAGTTTGAGCTCGTAGAGAAAAGTGGAACATACCATTAAAGCGTCTACGTGTGTGAGCGTTATGTGGAATTAAGCTGCCGGAGGAGGAAAGAAAGAATCAAGATGGCGGCGCTAACAACTTTTATAACGAAGTTGTCTCGCAAAGTGACGCCAAATCTCGCAGCCCTTATGCAAAATCTCGCCGCACGACTATATAAAAGAATGCCGCAAGGAGAATGCAGACTGAGAGTTACAAGAATCCTTGGAGATGGTTGTTGCGTGCTGCTGAGTCACTTGCCTTTTTGCCTTTTTGCCTTTTTTATTCCTATTTTCTTCCTTTTTTGTGTGTTACAGAGATTGAGTTATGTTTGAAAATTCAATGTTATATAGCCTTTCCCCTCAACTCTCTCTCTCTCTCTCTCTCTCTCTCTTTACATATATGTTCTAGCATGGCGTCCGGTATTGCGCGGTCGTAAAATAGGATTTAATATGATATTTTCATTAATGCAGATTTCGTATTTATTATTATATTATATTGGACCCAATATAGAGTAATGATTGAAAAGTAAAATAAAAAAAAAATGTCTCGTGCGCCACCACCGATAATCGAAACCGAAACATTTAGCTTACGATTTATTTTGTTCTCTGCCGTTAATGACTGAACTATGAAGACGTGTTTGCTGCAAGGCTAAAAGTTAAAACACGAAGCAATAGCTACTATGTTGTGCCGTGGTTCGACCTTCACCTGGCAAATTTAATTTTTTTTTTCATTTTCATACTTTTGTACCGATTTTCCCGGGTTAAAACCCAAATATATAGTTTTGCATAAGTTTAAATACCAAATATATGAAGTTTCATGTCTGTAGACCAAAAACTGTAGAAGGTTCGGTTGGCAATTTTTTAAACAAAGATATGTATACTGTTTACTACTACTACTGTTTACTACTACTACCACTACTACTACTACTACTACTACTACTACTACTACTGTTTACCAGGCCACAATATTTGCGAAAGAAAACCCGAATAACAAGAAATATTACGTAGGTATGACTTCCTTAGATTTCAAAACTTTATACTATTCCACAAAAGTACATTCAACAATAAAAAACACCGTATGAAAACAACATTAGCGAATAAATACTGGGAACTCAAGGAAAGCGGACATTCGCCGGTAGTCAAATGGAAAAGAATAAGACGAGCTACCACGTGTAGCCATCTAGACGACCCATGTAGATTATGCCTTCATGAAAAATTTGCTATCCTGTACTTTAAAGAACCCCAACATCTATTAAACTGTAGGAGAGAAATAGCAAACAACTGTGTTCACAAGATAAAATTTACTCTAGGATAGCGATACAAAATAGTTTTAAAACTAACAAAAACAATAGAAAATAAACAAATAAATAAATTAAATAAACATGAATATACAAAAACGATCACACATATATGTATGTATATATATATATGCATATATATATGTGCATATATGTGTGTACACACACACATATATATATATATATATATATATATATATATATATATATATATATATATAAACTAACATTAATAAAAAAAACACTAACTTAGATTTAAAACAGATCAAGAAACTAAATATCCGGGCTAAATAGAGCACACACAAAGGAACAGGTCAACCAGAGGTCAAATAGGTCTTTGTCCGAGAAATGCATGCTCATTGGCTGATAGGAAGGGCGCAGTGGATACTAGAAAGCTGATTGGCTAACTAAAATTACAATAGAAGATGCGCATATAAAAACGACAAACAACCACAGAATCCGCGTATAAGCCTGAAGAATCCTAGAGTGTATGAAACGCGGAATATTCGGTGTAGCTTAATCTCCATATACATTTTATAACTTTATATATATATATATATATATATATATATATATATATATATATATATATATATATATTGTTGGTTCAGAAAAAACATTTTTAATTAAAAACGAATATAGATATGCATCAGCTTAAGGTTAACATTTACAAATAAAATTATATGAACATATTACTCATCGCGTTATCTAGACTATATATTCCGAAACTTATAATGATTTGTTAATTAAATTAAGAGAGAATTCTGTCTGCTGTTATGTAATTAAGTCTCTTTTGCTGTGTAATCAATATACTAATATTGTAGTTTGAGGTCGAAACTAATGAAAATGTTCAAAGTAATCACAAGAGTAAAAGACATCCGATAATTTCTTATGCATCTCCATCGTGTTGTTTTGCAGGTAAATCATTTTTGTCTATTATAGTAGATCTAGGCATATAAGTAAATAAATCACATTGACCAAAGGCCTAATACATATACACAGCATTTCATCCAGGCCCACTTGCGCAATTAAAATGTGTAGTCAATCATATTAGATAGATAGATAGATAGATAGATAGATAGATAGATAGATATTAAAGCAGATAAATAAACACATCTAAATGACTGAAAGATACCGTTTTATAGTTAGCCAAATTATGATCGAAAACTGATTTTTTTTCAATTTCTTCTCATTTGGTTTAAGCTAGAGATGGTGCATCCTATCAGATACCAGACATTTATCCGCTATCTCATATATTGAAACTAAGAGGTTCATCTAAGATTATAATCTTCCCGCAGGTGCAATTGTTTGAAAACCCCCTGCACTCTGTTCACTGGACACATTCGCAGTTTTGGAATTCTTTTGCATTAGTTCAGTTACTCCTATGATTATTGGAATGATAGAAATCTTCCGACGATTTTAGTTTCCATTAATATCTTACAAAAGATTTCGTACTATCCTATCTTTCTCTATCAACTTTGATTAAACCAGCATCATTCGGAACATTAACTTCCACTAAGGTTGATTCTTTCTCCCCATTGTCTCATATCACAATGTCAGGTTTAATAGCCCCATATTCTAAATACGTAGCTGTAAGAATTTCATGGTCATAATGGATAGTGTATAACTTATTTCTAACTGTTCTTTCTGATATGTCTTCCCAGGACTTACTGCTGTATTTGACATTCCAATTTTTTATTGATTATCTAATGAAAATATTTTCATACGTCATTGTATCGCATTGCATAATGATTGTATTCCGACAGAAGCTTGCAACTGGATGTCAGGTGGTTCACACTCTCTAATTCTATGTGGAAGAACCTGCACTTGTTGTCATGCTGAGACCACTAATCTTCTTAAAAACATTGATCTTGGGCAGCTATTAAATCCTCTCCTGATGATAGTGAATCAATTTTCTTTTTGGGCAATCTGTTTGGCCTTCCTTATCAATATAGTCCTGGATGTATTGACTCAGAAAATACTTGGCACGCTATTGGTCCACCCATTCTTCAAATTCCTTGAAATGAAGGTTGTAGGTGTATTTGAGCGACTCCTTTGGGTTATTACCCTATCAGATTTGTTTTCTGATTCTATCTCATTTATAAGGAAATCTTGTCAAAATATGTGACCAGTTTCGTGATGGATGTTGTATTGCTGGCTCTTGTTTCGTTATGTTGATGTAAACTTATTACATAGGAAATTTGGTACGACTGAACACAGTAGGTTCGTTGATTTTATCCTCCCAAAAAAAGCAATACATCTAGAGTACTTACAGACAGCTATAATATTATTTGAAATGTTTGTGTCCAACACATCACTTTTCATAAGAGATGGAAATGCCTTAACATATTTAAGAATAATTGGCAAGATTAATTAACATTTGCGGTGACAGGGAATAAACACAAGCGATTTCAAGTTATCAAATTTTATCGCAGATGACTTCAAAGGCGCAAGATCTTGCCTCAGCAGAAGACGCTGAAATTAGACTCCGTGTATTAAGAAAACTGGGGAACAAACAAGGTCTGATCCTAAAAAAATTGGCCGAAGATTGCCCGAGGGTAGTATCCTTTAAAAGTCATTCTAAAACTATTGAGGAATCGGGAGCTATTCCTATTAAAAAATCAAAAGCCAACCGACACTCTATTCCCCACATAAAGAGAAAAGAAAAATTATGCAATCAAATAGTTACAACCAAAATAAACACGAATCGACGGAAAAATATACCACTAAGACCAGGTTATATCTTTGGTGACCTACACTGGATGAGGTTTTGTCCAGCAAAAAAAAAGAAGGAAACATATAAAAACTGTGCGAAAGTTGACCACGAAGTATTACGTTATTGGTATGCACAAAAGCTGAGGAAACCAAGAAATAAGATAAGACAAACATAGTCAGGCGATAACGAGGGCGGGATTTTATGCCAACATGTAATGGTTAAAATTTTCAACAAAACGGTAAAGTTCCAGTTTGAGTCGAGATTCAAACTCTCGATAATAATTGTGCATACGTAGCGTCGTCTACACAAACCATGTTTACTGAGAACAAAAAAAAGCACGTTTCGTAACAGGCGACAGTATAAACATTCTGGGTAAAGTATTCCTTGGTGAAACTTTGAACAAAACTAAGCAGAAATTAAAACCGTATGCCTTATGAGTACGTTTGATCGTAAATTAGAAAACCCAACTATTAACGCTGAAAATTTTTAAAAAGGAACTCAAACAAAAGTTCCCTAAAGTGTTTTCAGGCGGTTTAGAGAAATGTGCAATAATTAAAGCACTATCCCACGTAAAGGACCAGCCCATGTTTAAAAAGGTCAAACGCACATTTTGTGGTTCTAGAGTACATAAATGAAGAGCAGGTGTCCAGTCTAAGACAGATTTCAATGGTGACAAAATATTTTTTAAAAATAATTTATCTGATCTATATCTTCAAATCGATGTGGAAGATAATAGTCAGAAGGTTATGTGCATAAACATGCACAGAGGCTTGTATAAGTTCAATAGACTGACTTCTGAGGTCATGATTGCACCTACAATTTTGTAGGTCATGCGCCCCATGCTTGGCGACCTTGACTTCGCAATGACTTATCCCGACGATATACTAATTGCCAACCAACCTTTTACAGACTATTTTATGTGCGTATTCACATAAAAATATATAGATACTAACAAAGATACCCGCGCGGGACTTTGCTTCGCAGGTACCCGAGCATACAGCAAAGTTCTGACCTTAAACTTTCACTTTAACCTTGAAAAATACTGTGCACCATTCCTAGGTCGGAGGCTATGGCCATTTCAGATTTGGTTATGATCGGTGATGTGATGTGGGCTATAAGATAGTATATATATATATATATATATACATACATATATATATATATATATATATATATATATATGTTATGACTTTGACCTTAACCTTGGAAAATAGTGTGCACCATCCTTAGGACCACCATCATGCCGGGTTTGGTCTGGGCTGTAGGAGAGTATATATACATAGGCTATGACCTTGACCTTAACCTTGAAAATGGTGTGCACTCTCCTTAGGTTAGGGACTATCATCCTGCCAGATGATGTTAGCTGTAAGTGAGTTGTACACAGACACATACACACACGCGCGCACGCGAATGAACGATACTACTTTATATATATAGAAGTTATATGAACCCAAGTTGAGATCACGAAAAGATAACTCTGAACACGTTATAAAATATCGCCAATAGACGATCTGTAAAAACTGAATATTGAATACAGCTTAGTTCTGAGAATATATATCAGTAAGAACAGAAGGAAATAATTCATACACACTCTACTATAATGATGCAATTACTACAGCTATGTACCTAGAAAACATAAAATAGTGATATGGAAGAGGGAGAAAGACGCAATCTTAGTAAAAGTTAATATCCCTAATGGTGCTGGGTTAAACAAAGCCGAGAAAGAAACGATAACGAAATACGAGAAGGTTTTATCTACGACATGAAAAAAAACTGGAATCTTAGTGAAGATTTTTGTCTTTCCAGTAATTATAGGAACAACTGGACTCATGAAAAACGTAATGTCAAAAACTACCTGGAAAATATACCCGGTGTACCAAGTGCAAGAGTGACTTAAACAGTTGCAATTAAAGAGATAGTTAGAATATTAAAGAGATCTCTCGGTTGGAATGCATGAGATAGCCGGTGAAAGTCTGGCATCCGGTAGGATGCCTCATCTCTATTTTGAACAAAATGATCAAAAATTTAAAAAAAAAAAAAGAAATGAAACAAAATTATATTTTGGGAGACAACTCTTTTTGGGGACAACTCTTATTATATTCTTCACTAAAAATATAAGTTATTCCATTATTAAATATTAGTATTCGTTGATTAGTTATCAATCTTACAATATGATCAGTTTTATGTGCCGGAATAAATAATTTTTTAAATGAAAATTCATTGTATTTTTACTCATTAATAATAAATGATAACAAGCTCGTCAATCTGATTCGTCAGCTTTGAAAATCTGGCAGTATCAATTTTTATATTACATATAACTTCATCGATAACAAGAATCTCCGAGACGGTTTTTATCCATAGGGAGTGTTTATCATTATAGAATTATACGCATAAGCTAAAAAGATTCTGTCCCGTTACTTATTTTATTTTATGCATTCCTAGAACATACTTTTTTATACTATCTGCATGACTCATTCTTTTTTTTCTGGTATTTCCATGGATATTCAATTTGTCTTGGGTGTTAGTCATCCACCGCTACTTTGCCCTTGGGGTCAGTCATCTCCTCCTACCAATTGCGATCGTTAATCCCCATGAGATTTTGGGGTTGTTTTCTCCTCTTTTAAATGTTTTGAGTTGATATCTTTTCTCATCGCCGACATTCTTTTGCGAAAAGGGCACGTCGCTATACGCGGCAAAAACTACGCCAAAATCTCTGAAGGGAATTCTGCGTCGATGCCAATATATAACTGTATACTTATACCGTTTGGTTTATTGGTTTATGTCAAGGTTTTATATGTGTGTAACAACTCTTCTGTGAGTAATATTTGTATAAAATGTAACTTATAAAAAGTATGGTTAATGTGTTTAGTGCTTTCAATTACGCAATTAAATCTTTTCGTTTTTCACTATACTGTGCGATAGGTTGGTGCAAAAATAATGTCGTTTTTTGACGTTCAACTTCAAAAAGCATTACTCCTTTCATAATAAACTTTATTAATCAAAATAAAAACCATTAGAAACAACAGCTTTTGCTGACGCGAAACAAGGTTATTTATCCTATTAGTATAGAAATCCGGAGTTTTGGAAGCGATGAAGTCATTGAAAGCCGATTCGACATCATCTCGACTTTTGAAGCATTTTTCGCGCAGGATGTTGTCAAGATATTTGAAAAAGTGATAATCGGTGTGCGAGAGGTCCGTTGAATATGGCGGATGAGCCAAAATCTCTTAGCCCAATTCGTTCAGCTTCTGCAGGAGTAATTGAGCAACATATGGGCAAGCAGTGTCATGGAAGAAAGTTGGTCCCTTCATATTGACCAATCTCGGGCACATACGTTGGAGCGTCTGATGCATTTCGTCAATTTGTCGGCAGTACTTCTCCGCCATAGTCGTATCCCTCGGATTCAAGAAGTTGTGATGGATAAGGCTGGCTGTAGACTACCAAACAGTCACAACAACCTTTCCTTGGTGGAATTTCGGCTTCGGGATGTTTTGTGGAGCTTCTCCAGCATTCACCCACTGTGTCGAACATCGCCGGTTGTCGTGGAGGATCCATCTCTTCCACTCAAAAAACGGATCGTTTTTGTTGCGCAGAAGGACCATAGAAGACACATCAAAACGACGATTTTTGATTATCGTTCAATTTATGCGGCACTCATTTATCCAACTTGTTTTACTTCCCTATTTGCTTTAAATGGCGAACGACTGTTGAGTGGTTGCCTCGTAATCCACAGCAACTTTTTGCGTGGTTTTGCGAGGATAGGCTTCGATTAAGGCTTTCAAATGTTCATTATCAACCACAGTCGGCCGACGCGACCGTCTTCATCTTCGAGGCTCTCGTCACTATTGCGAAATTTCTTGAACCACCATTGTGTCACATGTTCGTTAGTAGTTACAGGGCCAAACGCATCATTGATATCACGAACTGTCTCGGCAGCTTTTCGGCCTGATTTGTACTGTAAAATCGTACAGATTTGAGGTTTTTCTATGCTGTCGAAAAGCCTACAAAAATGAATGAAGATGCTGAGAACGGTAACGAATAACACGATTCGATAGAGTGAAAAACGCGCTTAAAAAATGTATAACATTGCTATATATATATATATATATATATATATATATATATATATATATATATATATCAATGAATTAATTCCGAAATCATTGTAAAGTAGCATATGTGAGAAAACGATGTTGTTTTTTCACCTACCTAATATTATTTTTTACATTTTTATGTTGATGTTTATATCGTGGCTTAGGGACACTTTCGTGTGGGATTTTCTTTCGAAACAGCGTTTTGATTCTATCTGGCATGTTCCTATTGTAAAACCACGAACGATTTATTCATGCGGATAAGTCCCTCGTCTATAACCATATAGTACTATAACTGTTGAGTTTGGAGACGCTTCGTACGGACGATGGGTGTAGGCAAGCATCTACTAGTCTCTATTAGTATTTAACATCATTATATCACATGATTTTATTATTGACATATTTTGTCAAGGCAGAATTCTTTCTGGATATACATCGGGTACTTATAGGAGGGTCCACGTGAAAGTTGGCAAAATGAAATTGAGTTTGTGAAACGAATTGCATTCGAATTTGGTACAGGAAGGTCATCAGTTTGTGTCGCTAACCATTTGACTACCGTCACCTGTTAATGTTAATCATTAATTATCTGTTGGGTAAGAACATTAATCGTTTTGATTTCATTTAAACTGCCCATGATTATGGAACACTGATTAAGAGTTAAGATTCGTGTTTCGTTTTTGTGATTTATTCTTTAAAATCCATATTATTTATTGCCAAACTTGACTGTAGTTTTGTTGGTACACTCTTAGTACAATCGACTGGCGAACTGATCATGGATATCCACAACTAAAAGGAAAAAGCCAACAACAGAAAGATACAAAGATCGAACCAAAAGTAAAACCTTCTATTTTTAACGCCAAATATTGAAGATCTACATAGTACCGTTAAAACGAATGATCTTTTCTGCTTCAGAAATTATTCTTGTACATAGTCACAACTATTCTTAATACACTGTTTCCAGCGATGAACAATGATTGTGTATGAACGTCCAGAGCGCGCTTTGTCATACGACGGTCATTCCAAAAGTGAATTGTCTTATTTTTCCACCTTAAAAATGTGAAAAGCTACGAAGACAGGAGAGGTACCATAAAAACAAACGACCTTTTGGGCTCGAGAATGTATTTTTCTACATAGTCACAACCATTTTCAATGCACTTTTGGTAAAAATTCAGGGAGTTACTTTGGCTTCTGAAGCAGGTCCACGAAAAGTGTTGCTTTTTTTAATTCTCACATTGTCAATAGCTGCAATGCACTTTTGGTAAAAATTAAGGGAGTTATTTTTGCTTCTGACGCACGTCATTGACAAGTGTTGCTTTCTTAGATTCTCACCCTGTCAATATCTGCAACAGAGAGATGAAACTTTCAGATTATGAATGCATTATTAAATTCATCATTACGATGAAATTAGCAATCCCCTCTGATCTATTTGGGTGGAAGAAAAATAAGAGGAATTACTATAGGGACGTTCCTCGTAAATAGAAAACATTCAACTACACACTGTCACAAATGACACACTGTTTCTACTTTTCTGATCTCTATCTATACATTCGATCGACAGCTATGACCTTTGAAATATTCTTTATTGGATACCTTATGTAAATAATATTTTTAATATAAACTATGTAAAATGTATTTTTCAAACACACATAGAAACAGTACTGATACAAAGAAAACAGTTACAAAATAAAATATTTAATGACTTCTAATATTATTTGTGATAAATCCCGTCCGCCAAAACAAACATTGTCTTCTGCATTGGATACGTTATAAAAACAATATTTTTCAATATAAATTTAAAATGCATTAAAAAAAAAAACGCGTAAAATGGGAACTTTTCCTTTTCTTTTTCCTTTAAGCAGACAAAATCTTACTTATTTTGTTAGGAGAAGCAGTCATAGATATACTGTAGGTATATTTAACCTAACCTTAACTATAAACTAAAACTATTCTGTAGCAGAAAATGAAGTTTATTTTCTAAATTTATGTACACTTTAGAAACAGAGCTGAAAGTGCGCGCTCACATTACGTTTTTTAATTTATATATGAAAGTAATCTGATCTTGGAAATCTACAATATTAACTCTTTTAATATTTCTTCTTGCAGATATTTCCACATAGTTTACATGTAATCATTAAAAAGTCAAATTTAGATTTTTTTTTATTGGGGGAGAGGTAAACTACGACTAATACTTTTTCTGTTTGTTAGAGACTGCTTCTGCATGTCAGTGGTCTACAAAACTTGAATGATCAAAACTACCAATGATCTAGTTATGAATATATTCAGGGATGCATGTGGATGCAAGTATCTATATGTGAGGCTGTTCTCAAGAGCTTGCCATTTCATAGAGTTCTCTACAGCGCATGCATAGAGACTTTCACGGGTAATCTTTATAATTGATTGAGATTATCGGACTGACTTCCTCATCTTGGTTGTTATCCTCACAACGTTTCGGCCATTTTGCCCTCCGGCCTTCATCAGGTGTTTTGTATCGAACTGGGGAACAGTTTGTTAGGAGTCTCGAACCCAACCCTTTGTTATTATTACGAGGGTACCGTGTTCAGACTCCAGCTAGGCTCTGGGACATAGTTGCTGATTCTCTGTTTTGAATGTTACTTTTCACTGCCTTCGTTCAGGATTGAACTCAGCACCTTTGGGTAACTGTAAACTTTTATACAACGTCTAGGACCACTCGGTCATATGTTACTAGGACAATTCTTAGTTGGTTTTTGTTAATGTTAAACCTATGTTGTTATTCAAGGTTTTCTCTCTCTATCAAAGGTGTTCAAATTGCATTCAGCTCTATGCTTGATTTGCTCAGTAGGTTGTTATGTCCGAGCATGTGAGCAGTTTCTTTAAGTTTTCTCACTTTCCAGTGGGTCTCTCTGTTTATTATTTTTACTTCATTCCATAGGGGGTGATGGTCCCTCCTCTCCATCCAGACATGGTTGGCTATACCCGATTTTTCCGTCTCCCCTTTAGTTACCGCTTTTCGGTGTTCTTCCACCCTTACTTTAAGGGGGCGGCATGTTTCACCCTTGTAAACCTTTTTGCAACTGCATGGGATGGAGTATATGCAGTTTTTGGTCATGTTCTCCTCCATGCGGGGCTTCACTTGTACCAGGTGTCGTATGAGTGTTGACTCGCTCTTGAATACCATCCTGATGTTGTAGGGGGCACATATTCTCTGAATCTTTTCGGAGATGCCTCGTATGCATGGTAGGCAGACCGTTGGAGGTTTGGGGGTTTCATTCTCCTCTCTTATATTATTAACACGTCTGGCAGATAGTATGGTATCGGGGTAGTTGTTACGACGGAGGGTATTCTTCAACCTGATCATTTCTTGGTGGTATGTAATGGTTTTGCTGCTTATTGTCTCTGCTCAATGTTGTAAGCAGCGGGCGATTCCATGTTTGATACTGTAAGGGTGGTGGGAGTTGAAGTTAAGGTATTGTCCGGTGAAGGTAGGCTTGCGATATACGAATGTCTTAAACCCATGCTCTGTGCGTGATATGAGTATATCAAGGAAGGCCAGTTGGTTATCTTTTTCTTTCTCCATTGTGAACTGTATCGATGGTCTTATTGAGTTCACATGGTCTAGGACAGCCTGGATGTCTTCCTGATGGGACCAAAGTATGAAGGTGTCATCAACATATCTTAGCCACATGGTGGGCTTTAAGGGAGCTGAACCTAAGGCCATGCCTTCGAAGTATTCCATGTATATGTTCGCCATCACTGGTGATAATGGCGAGCCCATAGCTAGCCCCTCCTCTTAGGTCAGTACCCATTCTGAAGTAGGTTGTTTCTATGCAGAATGTCAACATTTCCATTAAGTTTGGCAATGGTACACATGTGCGCTCTTCTGATGAAGGCCGGGGGCAAAATGGCCGAAACGTTGTTACGATAACAACCAAGATGAGGGAGTCAGTCCGACAATCTCAATCAATGAAAACACCTCATCTCAAAAATACAGACAATTACAATCTTTATAATGTTCAATTAGTGCAACCTTTACAAGAACCAGACTTTCAGAAACAACTAAATTATGATGTAACGTTCCAGGAAACTGCAAATAATTACAATGAGTTTATTCACAAGTTCATCATGGGAGATGAGGCTCATTTCCACTTTAATGGATATGTCAATAAGTAGTAAGTCAGATCCCGGGAACCGAAAATCCACGCCAAGTTCATTCGATTCCAATGCACGCAGTGAAAGTCACAGTATAGTGTGGAATAACCTCAGAAAGGTTTATCGGGCCCTTCTTTTCAGAAGATGCTAATAAAAATGATGTGACTGTAACTGCTGAGAGATATAGAGATATGCTAGTGACTTTTATTCAACCTCAGTAAGCAGGCATGTCAGAGTATTAGTGGCAAGATGGTGGAGCAACTGCACATACAGCTAGAATCACAATGCAGTTGTTAACTGTGATGTTTCAGGATCCAAAAATCTCTCGAAATTCCGATTTTGAATGGCCTCTACATCCACCTGATTTGACTACACCAGACTTTTGGTTTTGGGATATCTTAAAGACAATGTGTATGCAAATAAGCCTTGAACCATTCAAGAACTTAAGATAACCACAGGAGAGGAAATTACTTCCCTACAACCTCCGATTTGGAGAATTATCATGGAGAATAGCTTAGAAAGAGCTCGATTTTGCGAAGCCGAGAAATGTCGGCTAGTTAAGAGACATTATCTTTCGTAAGTCAGAAAAAATTTTTACGCTTTAAACTTTATAATAAAAACGAATCAATTAAATACAGTCATTTTAATAAAATTGTTTCATTTTCAAACTGTAACGTGACTTATGGGCCACCCTGTAAAAATAGTTCATGGCAAGATTGCAACAACTAAATCAAGATTGTTACTATTAGGTATTGCATTGTTTAATAACTAACAGAACTTAGTAAATAAAGATAGCAATTCTAGCTCTTAAAATGATATTGTATATGTCCCAAACTGCTGATGTAAATAAACCTAATAGCTGAATGGCTAATTATGTTACTCCAGCATCTTGATGCTCTAAGGCTATAATTTCCCGATTGCTGTATTTCATCAGCATTATAACGTCGGAGTCCGCATCGGACAATTATAAGCAGCAAATAATTCAATATTGCTAGATTGGGTATAGAATTTCTACACTTCTCAGATAAGCTACACATGTAGTGTTTATTTAAGGAAACATTTTTGTGTTCTACTCACTTTTCTTCTGCGATTCTTCTGGCAAAACGGGGTTCTTACTGGTTTTTATTCCACTGATTTCTTTTGTCTCAATAGTAATACTCTGATCGATTAGTCGTCACACCAAGTAAAGAGCAATTTTATTCGTTTTTACACTTAAAATAAGAAATGCTGTTACCATTAAACATAACATTTGAGGACAGCTGCATACTATATCAACATCTGACATATAAAATTATCTTGTGAATTTTCAAAGTCAGATCCACATAGTAGTCTAACTGACAAATCAAACAACATCGTTTTAAACTACAGTTATCTGGTCTAGATTATTTATATTATGAAATATTTAAGCAAATAAATAAAAAATGAAATTGTTTCTGTTCAGCCTATATCTGGACCAAACAATCTTTGTTATTAGACATTTTTTTACAAAGGCGCAATCACTGATCAAAGCCTGGAGGCCGATCGAGGATAAGGTTCAATAAGTGTACATTAGTCAATAGGAAAATGTCGTAGTAATCCTTAGTAGTGGGAATTGAGTAAATTGGTTTAGCTCATCAGGAACTTGTTCAGTTTGGACTTGAAGACAACTATATTGTAGTCAGTTGGAAAGCAGGAAAACGGAAGAGTGTTTCACAGGCGTGCTGTTTTAAGACAGAAGCTTTGCTCATGGAATATACGTTTAGGTTTAGGCACAGATAAAGAGTGGGGGAAATTATTGATAGTGGTTTCAGTTAAACGAGTGTTTTTCGTGAAACTCAGCATGAGGAGACAATAGATTGGAGCTCAGAGAAGCTCTTTTCATAAAAATAACGGTAAACAGAGATAAGCTCGCAACGTTTCTTCTGTGGAAAAGAGATTGCAGAAAAAGAGAAAAGGTCATCCCCAACTAGACTACGAAGTATATTTTGAAATCTGTCCAGGCAGCTCCTGCCCAAATGTGGCAACAGTACTCACATCCTTGGACGTACTTGGCTTTTATACAGACAGAGAATTACATCAGCAATGAGATATTTACTAGAGCTGTAGAACGATCACACATTTTAGCAGCTTTGGCAACGGATTTGATGTACGTGTTACATGTCAGATCAGGAGTAAAGGCCTAACCCATAAGCTTGTCAAAATACTGAGCCTCCCCAAGACGAGAGCCATTCATTTTAATTGATGTCAGACGAGGAGCAGAGCGTTGGTGATGTAAAGATAGAATGTTGGTTTTAGATGAATTAAAATTAAGCAGCTACCTCTTTTCCCATTGAATCATGTGAGCAGAGGAAATCAGAGAGAACTTGGTCGTTTACGGTTTTTAAGGTGTTGCCAAAGATGGTTGTGTCGTCAGCATAAATGTCTATGAATGATCTTAGGATGTGATTTGGGAGATCATTGGTGTAGATCAGGAAGAGAGTAGGGCCCAGGATGAATCCCTGAGGGACTCCAGCATTAATACTGTGAGCTTTCTGCTCATCAATCACTATTCTTACGAACCTATCAGAGAGAATAATTTAAAAATTGATAAGATATTTCCGGGTATATCGTAGCTGGAGATTTTGTGGAGTAGACCTTTGTGCCATACTTATCAAATTCCTTTGATATGTCAAGAGCAATTGCCATAGAAAAGAAGCTTTCGTCGAAAGATTCGATATTCCTATGTTTGCACATCTGCTGTAGATCTAGCAGAAACCACATTGTATGTAACTGAGGATGTTATATTTGCTGAGGTGCTTGTCTACTTCTCTATTTTACATAGATTCCAGCAACTTACTTATGATGCACAGGATTGGTCTTTGTTGAGAGACAGAAGACCGACCACCTGAATTTTAAAATACTGGAGATACTGATGAGGTTTGTGGCAAAAAGTTTGGCTTTGTTCGATGTTAAGGAGATTACCTCTGGTATATTTATGATGATTGGGATAGCGCACCAACTTCTATTCAGGACCCTGCTTATTATTTGCCCAAATTGGTGGAAACCAAGCCGCTGTTTAGCTACTTTGAACTTGACAGACAAAGCATACAATATATATATATATATATATATATATATATATATATATATATATATATTGGCATTGCTCAAAAGCACTGTAATACAAAATGTTTTGTATTACTCGTTCTATTTAATCTAATAGGTGGTTTCGCTTTGCAAGGATATAATTGTTCGTATCTTAACTTTCTCTTGTTTGGAGATTTTACTTATGTATCTCGACATTTCTCGTTATGTTCTAATAATTTCTTACTGAAATGTATATAAAACGTGTTCCTTATTTTATTCTAAACACTTGTTTTTTTAGAGAATTTAAAAGTTTTGCATATGAAGAGAGACATTTAAAAGGTTTTGTTTTGAAAATTAAAAACTTTTTAAGATGTTACATACAGTGAAATAATTGCATAGTGGCAATAGGGACAGAAATTCAGATGAAGAAGAGAAAGAGACTAATATATACTATTAAAGAGTGAACAAAATTAGTTTTATTAGTGCACTGGTGAGCACCGTGAGTAAGTTGATGATCTTTTAAGCTAACACATTTTAGATTAAATCATTATTATGTATTTACTTGTTTAAGGCAAGATAAATTTATTTTCTCCTAACATAGATAAGATTTTTGTTTTAACTTATTTTAAAGTGTTTTTCTCAAAGGTAATAGTAGTGTACAACATATTTCGGTTATTTAAGACAAGATAAATAAGAATATATAGAATTTTATCAATATATTTAAAACAAATCTTACTCGTGCTGAAAAGGAGAGATCGTATAATAAAAACCACGTAAAATCATTGAATAGTTTTATTTTAAAAATAAGAAATAAAGGTATCTGTAACAAATTTTTCCCATACGAAAGAACAAACAAATGTTATCCGTAAAGCCTCCTTAATTTTGATTAGTGCTTTTGGTTGCCCTTTGAAGACCTCTTGTGTGCAATTTTTGTTAAATGCTTACTTTTTTTTAATATCTTCTAGGATTGGGTTTAGTAGTCTCTTGGAACCTTTTAAATTTTAATCAGTGCTTTCAGTAGTAATCTGGGGGCTTATCCAAGTTTTTTGTAATGATCTTAAAAATATTCCATTCTAGGAGTAAAAAAAACAACTTTTTAGTTGCCCTCTGAAGGTGCATTTGTGTATGCGTGTAGCTGTGTGTTTACTTCTACCTATTAACGCAATAGCTTCATAGACAAATTAAAATCACCATGAAACAAGTCATAATCCAAAACACTGAAACATTCAATATTCAAAGTGATATATAAAGTGATATATATGTAAAGGGTATTTGTATATGCGGCGAATTATAAATTAAAATAAATTACAGGAAAATATTTTTATTATACAAATAGTTAGTTGATTCTGAAGATCAATTGTTGGTATTTATAATTTAAATACAATTTCGAGTATATGACACTCTAAGATCGTCCGTATATGGCCTAATCTAGAGGTCTCATTTCCATAATTTTACGCATTAAATTAGATTGTATTTCAGAAATGACCAGTTTAATATAGCCTCGTAAGAAGTCTATTTTGTTTAGTTTATAAACATTGGATTTTACACCCACCCCCCCAAAAAAAATAATCTTACATGGTTAAATTGCACAGAAGAGGTAGCCAACTGACAGGTCCATCTAGTGAAATTATCCGTTCATCAATATTCCAAAAAGATTTCAACATCAATTTGTACAATTTGCAAATACTGTTTGGATATCTGTTCTTAATGATAAATTGCCAAACCAAGCTGGACTCAAAATAACTGATACTTATCAAATCTGCAATTAAAGAAAATTTGACAACTCTATTTTCTTTCATTAAAGTTCGCCGTCTCTAGAAAAACGCCCTGTATATCTAATCTAGTTGCAGAAATAACCTTATCTTTCTAGTCGGTTTCGTCGGCAGTTAACTAGGAAGGCAGGCGATAATAACCACTTCACGACCCTTAAATTATGTTATGCTTTGCAGGACGCCCCCCCTCCTTAAATAGAACATGAAGTTTAATCCTTGTTCAGGTGCGAGTTTATATTTAATTTTTAAGTCTTTTCACAACAATATTTAGCTTTGTATGACCGAATATTTTTACTGTTCATTTTTTGGTCATTTTTTTATTACTCATTGCGTGTAACTATATTATCATTGTTAAACAGTTACTAGCAATACAGTCTTTTAGGGACTTTTTATCAACCCGAATTATTCTGAAATAATGATCATACTTAGTCTATGAAGAGTCCAAGCAGGAGGCTTGCATATCTAAAAGGTATAATTAACTTGGATTTAAACGGAATCTGACAAACGCGCATATTATGAATTAATGTTAAACATCAATACGTTTTCACGCTCAACTAAACCAACACAACTAAACGGGTGTGATCTTTGTTGTTATTCTCATACAACTAAAAATAACCGTAAAAATGACAATAACAGTAAAGCAAAACAAAATAAAGCAACAAACAAAACAATATCAACTGAGGGTAAAAATAATGACATATTTTAATATTCTTACAGCACAATAAAAAACTGTGCGCCAAAAAGAATTAAAAGCACCAAGTATATATATATACTGTTATGGTGTGTATTTTAAGTCATGAAACACAAATAATGCAGAAATAACCAGTTGGATCGATTCGTATGAGGTCAACAACTTTAAAATGATTGAACAATTTACAAGAAATGATTTAATTGAGAAAATTAATTTAATTAGTCGCAACAGCGCCGTGATCGGAGCATCCATCTTAGAATGTTTTCCTTTTGATCACATGATATATCAAGGACGGAGAAACCTGCCTCAAACTATCAAGCCAAGGACAAATAAGTCAACTTCAAAATGTCTCTTGACAAAGAAGATCCTTTTAAGTTACAAAAGAGTTGTCTTCCTTTATGCATAGAAATATTTGTAGATTGATGTTTCCTTCTAACGTATATATATATATATATATATATATATATATATATATAATTATAAAACACAGATGACCTTGTAACGCGTGTTGTAACCCAACATCCGGTTTACGACTTCCAGTTGTGCATGCGTACATAATATAAACCCATAACAGCGTAAATAAATAAACACAAATCGTTACTTTTGCAGAATTTGACCTGCGCACTGAAATATTAACGTTATTATTCAGAAATTATTATTTAATATGGGAAGGGTGGGAATGTTTTGCAACTATTATGTATTACAAGTATACTGTCGCAATTTTCTTACAAATAAATCAACTTTGATCCGTTGACAGCGTATTGTTTTACTGTGTACGTTTTTCCCTTTTTCGCCACATGAATTCTTTTTTTTTACATGGTAGTCACCACTTATCAAGGCCCGGAGGCCACTCAGGGATAAGGGTTATTACGTGTACAGTAATCAATGAGATAGTATTGTAGTAATCATTAGTATTGGAGATTTGATAGAGTGTCTTACTTAAGGGGGCGGTTTGTCAGGAATTTGTTTATGTTGAACTTGAAGACATCCAAGTTGTAGTCAGGTGGGAAACAGGTAAACGAAAGAGAGTTCCACAGTCGTGCACTTCTGAGAAAGAAGCTCTGCTCATGAAATCTACGTTTTGATTTAGGCACAGATAAAGAGTGAGGAAAATTATTGACAGTAGTTTCAGCCAGACGGGTGTTTCTTGTGCAAGATTGGCGAGGAGGGGGCGAGAGATTGAAGCTCAGACGAGCACGCCATGGAAATAACGATAAATCAAAGACAGGCTCGCTACGTTTCTTCTCTGAGAGAGAGGCTGCAGGGAAGAGAAAAGAGCATCCCCCACTACACCACGAAGTCTATTTTGTACTCTGTCAAGGCAGAAGAGACTGTTTTTAGCAGCTCCTGCCGAGATGTGGCAGCAGTACTCCATCCTTGGACGTACTTGGCTTTTATACAGATAGAGAATTGCGTCAGTAGTGAGCGGTAGAAGGATCCCACCATTTTCCCAGCGTCCTTGGCAACAGACCTGATGTACGTGTTCCATTTCAGATCAGGAGTAAAGGTCAAACCCAGAAGCTTGTCTATCATGCGTGTATCAAATGTTTTTTTTTTAAAATAAACAATTATAAAGAGAACGACTCATAGGAATATATTCTTTTTGTATTTGAATATACTTTCATAGAAATGTTTCTACTATGTCACAAAACTTTTTCTACATTATTTCCATAGCTAATGTAACATACTGACCCAACGGGTCACACGTAGTCAAGTATATATATATATATATATATATATATATATATATATATATATATATATATATATATATGTGTGTGTATATATATATATGTATATATATATATATATATATTAAGCTCCCTTCTTTGGGTTGAGCACTTTGTAAATATATTTTCACCCGATGCGTATTTAAACTATTAAGCAAAGCCCATTATTAATTTGTTTGTAAACAAACTGATGGTTAGAGCACTGTTGCGACGGGCGGGTGTGGATTTAATACACACTCGAGGAAAACGTCTATAAATGGTCCACAAGTAATCTTTTTTACTATAAAATTCTGAAAAACATCTTTATAATGTACGTACTTGTCACTTCATGAAAATGTCATATTCCAAAAATCACGTAAATCGATTAAGAATTAAGAAAATAAAATATTATGGGACATTTTATCGAAGAAAAACTTCACGAACCTGTATAGCGAATGATGAAAGGAAATTTAAAAAAGCCATCCATTTAGCTTTTGAGAGAGAGAGAGGAAGAGAGAGAGAGAGAGAGAGTTTGTGAGATTTGACGAACTAAACTCGTTTTGTTTTAAATAAAGAAAAAACAGTTTTAAATAAAACTAATTTATTTCATTTTAAAAGTAAAACTTTTTCGCCAATAAACTGAAAACAGAACTTCTGTATTTCAGATGTTAATAAAAAAATTGGTACTTATGCAGATCCAAGTATCAAATAAAGAAATCAGTGCCTTTTCGTTTTCGTTTCCTCAAGAATCTTTGTTTCATTTTGTGTGGTCGCCTTTTGGCTCTTTAGCGAAGCAATATCTAATATAAGTACAAACACGATGTAACGTGTACATTTAACTTAAACTTGTGATGATAGCGAAGCCAAAAAAGAAAAAAAAATGAAAACTCCTAATAAATTATGATAAAATAAAACCAGTAGAGATAAACTTCTGGTCATTGTTTATTTATGAAAAAGAATTTTATCCGTGATGTATAAAGGTTTTGTTCTTTGTTTAGGCAGATTTGTTGTATAGTTGTACAAGTAGCCTTCAATCCTGTAATAAAAAAGGGACACATTGGATGGACACCGGTATATAGATTCCCCACATTGGTTATTAAATAAAAGGATATAGTGTGTTTTAATTAATAATTAAAAAAATTTATTGTATAATTTAAAATTTTAAACATTGAAAAATACAAACAATACGTTGTATAACAACGAAAATGAAATGTAAAATGAAGATTTAAAATGATTAAGAGAGAGGGAGAGAGAGCGCGCGAGAGGAGCAAATAATTCCCAGCGGCTAAGTAAGCGCTATATCTATCTATCTATCTATCTATCTATCTATCTTGTGAAAACGTCCAGTAAACTCATTCGGTCGCTTTTTCTCTGTGTCTGTCTCTCTTCTCCTGTTTGTTTGTCTCTCTATCTCTCTCTTTCTCTCAGTAAACACTTTTATAGAGAGAAAGAGAGAGAAAGAGAGAGAAAGAGAGAGAGAAGCGTTTTATCTATGTATTTATTTTATAACTAAACGGAAAATCTGTCATTGCGTATTTATGAATAAGTTATATTTTTAAAATAAAAGAAATCATTTCTATCTAAATCTCTTAACGTATATAATTAATTTCTTTACTTGCGAAAACGTTCTGTAAACTCACTCTGTCGCTTTTTGTCTATGTATGTCCGTCTGTCTGTCTGTCTGTCCGTCCGTCCGTTTGTCTGTCTGTCTCTCTCTCTCTCTCTCTTTCTCTCTCTCAATAAACATATTTAGAGAGGGAAAGAGAAAGAGATCGGTGGAGAGAGATTGAGAGAGAGAAAAGCAATACATTCCGAGCGGCTAAGTAAGCGCTGTATTTGTCTGTCTGTCTGTCTGTCTATATATCTATCTATCTGTGTATGTTTCGGTCAGTTCGATACTGTGGTAAAATGTAAACAAAAACACACGATCTCCCCCCCTCTGTCTTTCTGTCTGTCTGTCTGTCTGTCTGTCTGTCTGTCTGTCTGTCTGTCTGTCTCTCTCTCTCTCTCTCTCTCTCTCTCTCTCTGTCTTTGGCAAACATATTTAGGGAGAGAGAGAGAAACAATTAATTCCGAACGTGAAAACGTTCTGTTTACGATCAGTAAACTCACTTTGTCGCTTTTTCTCCGTGTCTGTCTGTCTCCTTCTGTCTGTCTGTCTCTCTTTCTTTCCCTCTCTTTCTCTCTCTCTCTTTCTCTCCCTCTCTCACTCGGTGAACACATTTTGAGAGAGAAAGAGATAGAGGGGGGGAGAAGCAATTAATTCCGAGCAGATAAGCGCTTTATCAATTTATGTTTCAGTTGGATCGATACTGTGGTCAAATGTAAACAAAAACACTCCTCCCTCCCCCCCCTCTCTCTCTCTCTCTTTCTTTTTCTTTGGCAAACACATTTAAAGAGAGATAGAGAAACAATTAATTCCGAGCGGCTAAGTAAGCGTGTATCTGCAGATGCCATGTTGGATAGTATCCTGATCGTTCGTTTTAGTGTATATGATTCTATTCTGGAATAATGGAACGGTCTGGTGTAAGCCAATGAGAATAGCGGAAGTTTTGTAGGAAGAATTTATTATTTTTCGAATCGGCGGATAGGAATTTAACGGCTGTGCGATGAGTTTATGAATCAGTTACGGATGGCGAAACAACCGTATCCGTGCCCTGTGTATAGAAATCTGCGGTGTTTACTAGTGGCAGTGGTAGACATTAGTGATAGGGAGTAAAAATCGGGACTACTTCCTCTGTAAGTTAATGCGATAGTGATACTGTAGTTCCTCGGGTGTAATCTAGGAGTTTATTTAAACACCTTCATGTGTCAGAGAAGTTTTTATTAAGTTACGTAAGGTACTGGCTAATAAGTTATACATAAGAAATTTGTATTTTGCATCTGTAGTTTGAAACCTACTGTATTTTGGTCCAGAGTGGAATAATTGCGCCTCTTTTATTATATATAAGACAATAAGAAGAAAAAAGAATGAATATCAAGGAGATCAAGGGAAGCGGAGCAAATATGGGGAACTGGCCAGTCTGTTCAAAGAGATATGGAAGATAAAGACAGTCGAGATGACATCAATCATAGTTGGAGTACTAGGAACAATCCAGAAAAAAACTTTTAAAAAAGAATGTGATATATTGGAGTCAGATGAATGGCTGAAAAGATACAATGCATAACATCAATTGAAATTGCTGAAATATTAAGTAAAATCCTTAAGTGTCGAGACTAATGAACATTAGCCGGGCATATAGAAACTGCTTCGGAGATAAAACGCAGATAAACCCCACATGTAATCATGAAAACTGACACTATATAATTGTATGCCTCCCCCCAAATTGTAGTGTCGGCATAATTTAACGTCACACCAAATAAGCGCGGAGGGCCAAGTACGTTAGAAAGACCGAGGAGAGAAAGCACTAACTAGACCTCCACTGAATGAGTGCGAAAACGACTGGAATTTTGGGAAGGCTTATTATCACCCAAACCCCAGTGAAGGTTAATGGTCGCTACCAACGAAACATCAATGGTAGACGGCTGTTACGATAATGCACATCAATTTGCAAAGGTTATCGAAAGAGATGGGAAGTAGTGGAAATCTGGGGAGACTTATTGTCGCCTAGACTACAGGGAACCCCATAGATTGTTCTCAAATAGAAATCTTTGATGATGGCATGTGTGAAAACACTTAGTAAGTAATAATAAGAAGAATAAGGAGAGGGAGGAGGAGGAGAGGAGGAGGAGGAGGAGGAGGAGGGAAATCCTTGAATGTAACCAATCAGCTTACTTAATATGAAAACGCCGATCAATATAGGTAAGTTAAAATAAAAGTGGAACCCAAAATATGAAAATAAAACTACATAAGATCCAAATTAAATTGCAACTGCCAAAAACCCCCGGTTGATAGTACACAAAAGTATAAACGAGAATCAAAAGATGAGCATATTATGTGAACGTGATACTTATAAATACACAGGCATCTTTAAGCAAACACTATCAAATCAATAGCAATTGATCATTAAAAGAGAATAAATGAGTAGAAAAAATGTTTCTTTAAACCAAATAATATTGTCGAAACTTAAAAAGAAAGAATAAATAATCGGGAAGTATATCTAGTAAAATGCTCTTAATTATTTATAAACTGGACAAAAGAGCAACTCTAAAAACTAGGAAACTAATGACCATTAGCGGCGCATTGTACTCGGAGAATGATACTGACCAACTCTAAAAAAAATAATAATATTAAATAAGTATTGAAAACTACGTGTGTTGTATTTTGACTTACGGTACTTGTATTAATCATTATGCATCCGTGCTTTCATCCAGAACTCAGGATCTTGCTTTTCTCTCGATAAAACTACTCGGTCCCAGATGTTTAGGCTTATTGCAAAACTTTATTACAAAAGATAACATCAAGGAGACGGATTACTTTCATACTCGTGAAGAAAAGAAAGACCAAATTCGTTGTTTTAAATTAAGAAAAACTGGAAATACTTTATCGGGGAGTTTTAAATAAAACTAATTTTATTTTAAATCATGAAAACTGAAACTATAAAAAAACTGAGTTCGTAAAAAGTTGAGAACATTTTCCCCTCTTCTCAAGTGACCACTTAAATATGTTATAAAATATCTTTCTTGTAGTCTTTTCGTTTTACTTGATTCAAGATGGATGACTCGTCTAGATGCACAAGCTTATATTATGTGTCCCTATCCTTATTGGGAACAGAACCTCAGACACGTTTTTCCTGCTTAAGGTTTCTTCAGCCAAGAAACAAAACTTCGTTGTTTAAAGGTTACGTGTTTTTATCGATTTCCGTTTTGAGGTCATCTCTTATCTGTAAGTTGTCACTTTTTTCATTAAAATATAATACGTGGACAATTAGTACAGAAATTGAAACTACTAGGCGCACTATCGTCCCCAACAAATAGCAACTTTAAACTCTTCGGTCTAACGTTTACATGGAATATGAACTAGAATAGATACATTGAGAGCATTGCCAAGGCTGCTGCGAAAAAGGCAGGCTCTCTCTACCGTGCTAGAAAACTACTTACGCCTAAAAGTATCCTTTACCTCTATAAGGCCACCATTTGCACATGAATGGAGTACTGTTGTCACATTTGGGCTGGTGCATCTGCTACTTTTCTCTCACTGTCCAGCAGGGTTCAAAAGAGAGTCGTCAACCTGATAAGTCATGAACTGTCATCTTGGCTTCAGCCTCTGTCCCATCGACGAAGTGTTGCATCCCTCTGCCTGTTCTACAAGAACTTCAATGGTGAATGCTCTGACGAACTACAAGCACTTGTGCCCTCTCGATGTGAATACCCCCGACAAACTCGAGAAGCAGCTAAATCTCATCCCTTCACAGTAGAGATTCCTAGGTGTAAGAAAGCCTTTTACTCCAATAGTTTCTTCCCCAGGACTGCTAGACTTTTCTGCTTTCCCAACTGTACTGACATGCAGAAGTTCAAGTGCAATGTGAACGACCATTTTGCTACTCATATCCCCTCATAATACCCCTGCAACTTATATCCCCAACAGTAGCCCCCTACTTCAAAGTGGCACTGTGCCTTGTTTGGGGTGAAAATTGAATAAAAAATTTTAAAAAAAAAGACACACGAGTTGATACTATAGAAAGTGGCAGTGGAATATCTAGAAGATCGGAAATGTTGAGGAGGCATGGTGCCACCCTGAACTTGACTTAAATCATATTGAATGTAATCGATTTATATCAAGAGTTAGTCACTCAGATTCTAGAGAAACACATCGATCGTTGTGAATAAGAGCGTATAGGAGTATTGAAGTATTGGGGTATAGGAGGTTTGTTGCCTTTCATACTTCATAAAACATCATCAGTTTGTTAGTGTGAATTATCACTGTATTCCTTATTTACTTGTCTCCTTACGATGGCAAAATTATACACAATATCAGTTTCAATGCGAAAAAAATCCAGCTATTCAAAAATAGGCAGCCTAGATTAAAAAGTGCCTCACATTAGAAGTACCTTTTCTTCACTAACTAAATACAGAAAATATAAAATGTAGTATCAGAGAAAATACAATACTTTAGCAAGAAGTACTGGAAACCTGCAGACTCGTCATTTCATTTAGACTCCCGGAAACGCAACCAGTCCTTAAGAGTAAATGTCACCAACAATGTCCAAGTGAGTCAAAAAAAAATAATATATTATTGATATCATAAAATCATATTTGTTTATTTTGTTTATTGTTTATTTGTTCATGGGGCGAAGGTCAGCAAATGACAGATGACTGAACCACGCCTTCTATACAGTTGATGTGATTAACATTCCCTGTCTGCATTCCCTCCTCTATTTTGCTCGAGTGAAAACGCCACGAACGGAGGAGGGCCAGGGCAGGTAATTGGGTTGAACTGGGTCAAGTATTAACCACCTCTTGCTTTTGTTGTTCGGGTGAAAACATTCCTCTGTTGCATGATTAAAATAACGCAACAAAAGATAAAAACAAAGGCTTCTTATAGAGTCACAATAATACCCGAAAGAAACAAATGCACTGGATGTTTTGAAAATCACTTTAAGATTCTGTGCTATATCGTGCGGGCGTTGTTTTGTAATAGCTTTTCATTACTTGTTCGATTTCTTTTTCGGTCCATTTCATTATCAGTTAGATCTTTGGTATGTATTGATTATTTTATTTACCTGGGTTTTTTCACTTTACTTCAGGCGAAGTTCTCGAAAATCAAGGATCCCCCTTTCTAGGGCTAACACTTGACCTCTATATAAGATACATAGATATTCGAATATTCAATTAAAGTTCTTTTGCATCTCAAACACTGAGTTCGTAAAAAGTTGAGAACATTATTCCTCTCTTCTCAATTGGCCATTTGAATATGCCATAGAATATCTTTCTTGTGGTCTCTTGGTCTTACTTGATTCCAGGAAAAGAATTCATCTAGTCTGTATTTGTTTATTATGTTGTGTTAACTGAAATAGAAATTCTCTGGATGCCCAACAGGTCTCCCATATTTGTGTTCTTCTGAGCTATGCAGATTACATATTTGCCCATTGTATTTTTTATGGTTTTGTTGGTGTATATATCAACACCAGAAAAAGCTTGTTTTCCTGTGAGTGTGTTGCAAGGATGGATAATAGTGTACGGAGAAATAACAGTCCACTATCTCAACACGTTGTACATTTCAATTTTCATTGTTTGCAATAAAAATGTTCATCATTATTTGTTTCAGTGGCGTATAACTCAAAATTTGCCCGTTTCTGTAACGATGCTTATGGAAACCTATATCATTGTTTATCATATAGAAAATGGCATCGATTTTCCTAACTCACAGAGATACAAAATAGATGCACATATCAGTCACCGGAAAGTTTATCTATACAAATAAAAAAACACGAGTTTCGCTCTTTTAATTCGTGCATCTATAACCAATTTTAGACGATGAAGCATAAAATAGATAAAAGTTGGAGAAAATGAGTCCCCAGATTAAGAAAGTATTACTAATCCTCCGACTATAGTATCGTATCGGTTGTCTTCGCATTTTTTGTGGACAACAAACGTGCGACTTATAAGTGCATATATTCTTAGGATTTGTCTATGACAGTACTCACAATGTTCCTATTATTTAGTTAATAGTACTAAAATGATGCATTCAGTTTTTTTTTTCTAATTAAAAACACTCGAAAATATCCTCATTCAGACCCAGCAACCTACAATAAATAACATTACGTATGAAATCAATAATATTTAAAAATACTTTATGCTATATAATTTATCCGGGGACTTTAATAATGGTTTGTCTAAATTTAAAGTGTTAACGTTTCTACTGGAACCACACTCGTTCATCTTTTCAACTTTTGACTTTAAATGCGCGTTCTTTGTTGACTTTTAAAAAATTTACTTTTTTCCAACTTTTTGTACATTTTTTATTACCTGAAGATGATTCGACGAAGAATTGAAAACATTCCTGATACCTATGAAACATAAATTATTTTTTGACACGAAAATAATAAGATTACTAGAAAACAATAAAAATGATATATAAAATTATGTTATATTTAGCAACAATATTTACATGAATATATACTCCATATATAATACACACACACACACACACATATATATATATATATATATATATATATGACAGAAAAAAATAGATGGCCATCAGTGTATTTGAATAAACATATAATTTATAGAACTAACACCACTGCATTTATATTTGCCCTCTATAGGCCCCACAACAGCGGAGTTACTATCTTTAAGAGCATATCTGAGAAAATAGACCACATACTGTCTTCACATCCCTCGGCTAACATCCACATCTGTGGTGACTTCAACGTCCATAACGTGGAATGGTTGACCCATTCAAATAAGACAGATGATGAGGGGAGGTTTTGTCATGATTTTGCCATTGCTTATGACCTCACTCAGATTGTTCGCGAACCCACCCGTGTGCCCGATACACCCAATCAATATGCAAGCCTCTTAGACCTTTTTCTTTCAACTTCCCCTGAGCTATGTTCATGTACCGTTCATTCTCCTTTAGGATCCTCCGACCACTCCGTCGTATCAGTTAAGATAAAAACAAAATGTAAGAAGCCATCAGACGTACCCCTCCACCGTACTGTATACCGATACTCTATGGCTGACTGGGATAGCTTCCGTACATTCATATCTGATTTACCTCTGCACTCCATGTTTAAAAAGGAAGTGTCCTCTATAGTATCAGATCTGACCGAATGGTTAATTGTAGGCATAGACCAATTCATACCATCAAAAAAATTCCAACAAAAACCTAACAGCCAGCCATGGTTCTCCCCAGAATGTGCTGCTGCTATCGCGCACAGAAATCACTTTTTCCATAACTACCAACGTAATAGATGCACTGAGACTAAAGCTGCTTTCAGGACTGCCAGCAACCACTGTAAAAGAGTAATAAAAAATGCAAGAGAGCTATATGCCCAGTCTGTTAAATCCAAGGTAGCTGATCAGCGGCTTGGTTCCCACCAGTTTTGGCAAATAACAAATAGGATCCTGAACAGAAGTGTGCGTTCTATCCCAACCATTATCAATGGACCAGAGGTTATCTCGTCAGCGTCAGACAAGGCCAAACTATTTGCAAAGAACTTTGCAGCTAATTCTACCCTATGCGACGAAGGCCATTAACTCCCCATATTTCCTCCTATAACACAGAACAAGCTAGGTAATATACAAATATCCGTGCATGAGGTCGCCAAGCTAATAAAAAACCTAGATTCCAGTAAAGCAACTGGCCCTGATGGCATCCCAATTATAGTGTTAAAAAAGCTTCAACCAGAACTTGCTCTCATACTTACGAAACTATTTAAGCGCTGCCTTAAGGAGAAGTGCTTTCCGACCCCCTGGAAGACCTCATCAGTTTGCCCTGTATTTAAGAATTCAGGTGATAAGTCATCTCCCTCTCAATACAGACCAATAAGTCTTCTCTGTGTTATGAGTAAGTTACTGGAATCAATATTAAATAGAGAAATAGTCAACCACCTCAGCAGAAACAACCTTCTTAGTGACACACAATATGGTTTCCGCTCTGCAAGATCTACTGCAGATGTGCTGACGGTTATATCCCACAGGATTAGTGAATCTCTTGACAAAGGCTTCCTTTCTAGGGCAATTGCTCTTGACATATCAAAGGCCTTTGACAAAGTATGGCATAAGGGTCTACTTCACAAAATTTCCAGCTACGGTATAACTGGAAATGTTTTCTCAATCATTAAATCATTTCTCTCCGATAGGCTCATAAGAGTAGTGGTAGATGGACAAAAATCGGAGGCCTGCAATATAAATGCTGGAGTCCCTCAGGGGTCAATCCTCGGCCCAACTCTCTTCCTGATCTACATCAATGACCTCCCTAAACACATACTTAAATCATTCGTTGACATCTATGCTGATGACACGACCATCTACGGCAACACATCAAAGGCTGTAAATGACGAAGTTCTCTCGGATTCTCTCTCCTCTGATCTCGAGCGCGTGGTTCAGTGGGGGAAGATGTGGCTAGTTACCTTTAATGCATCTAAAACCAAACTCCTATCCTTACATCATCAACGCTCTGATCCCCAGCTGGCATCAATTGTGATGGATGGCTCTCGTCTGGGTGAGGCCCCGTGTTTTGACAAGCTTCTGGGTTTGACCTTTACTCCTGATCTGAAATGGAACACGTACATCAAGTCTGTTGCCAAGGTCGCTGGAAAGATGGTGGGATCCTTCTACCGCTCCAGAAGATATCTCACTACTGATGCAATTCTCTATCTATATAAAAGCCAAGTACGGCCAAGGATGGAATACTGTTGCCATATCTGGGCAGGAGCTGCCAAAAACAGCCTATCATGCCTTGACAGAGTACAAAATAGACTTCGTGGTTTAGTGGGGGATGCCCTTTTCTCTACCCTGCAACCCCTCTCCCACAGAAGAGACGTTGCGAGCCTATCCTTGTTTTATCGTTATTTTCATGGCAGGTGCTCGTCTGAACTCCAATCCCTGGTCCCCCCTCGCCAAACTTTCACGAAAATCACCCGTCTAGCTGAATCCACTGTGAAAAATTTCCCCCACTCTATATCTGTGCCTAAGTCAAAACGCGGATTTCATGAGCAAAGCTTCTTTCTTAGAACTGCACGCCTGTGGAACTCTGTTCCGTCTGCCTGCTTCCCTCCGGACTACAACTTGGATGTCTTCAAGTCTAATGTTAACAAATTCCTAATGAACCGCCCCCCTAATTAAACACTTCATAAAATCTCCTCACTAACGTGATGTACTTGCAATAACCCTTATCCCTGAGTGGCTTCCGGGCCTTGATAAGTGGTGATCACTGTGTAAAAAAAAAAAAAAAAAAAAAAAAAAACCCAATGAAAAATAAATGATCACAAATTTAGTAACTAATATTGAGTTGCCATTCACTTTTCTGTTTTAGATGCTAGGACTCTTTTAGGCATGGCATAGATCAGTTGAGGAATATAGCGCTGAGGAATTTCTTGCCATGTCTGACGCAATAATGCTAAAAGTTCAGACTTAGAATATAACTCCCTTTTCTTTTTGCGAAAGTTTCCAGTTCAATATGCCCCAAAAGTTTTCAATTGGGTTCATATCCGGCGACTGACTTGACCATGGAAGTTTATTAATCCAATTTTAGCTTAACTAATATTGTATCGCCATAGCAGAGTGACAAGGAACTCTGTCTTCCATCAATACGAAGTTAACTCGGTTCATTTTATAACTTGAGGATAGAAAAGTTCTTCATGTAATATTAAAACATATTTAGAAGAATTAATGTTTCCTTCGCTCTCCACCATATCTGAGCGACCATCACTGCAAATTGTACCTCATACCATAACCGCGACAGTCCCATGTTCCAGCATTGGTTGCAGTCTATTTAAGTAAAAATCTTGATGGGGGAGTCGGGAAATAATGAAAATCGTGACTCATCAGAGAACATGACATCGGTCCAAAAGGCCCAATCTTTTCTGCGCTTGATATTGTTCGAAAGAAGAAGCGGTTTCCTACTCGCGGCCGTACCATAGTAGCTCAGCTTGTGAAGATATCTGACAGATGTTTTCGGACTGACATCAGCTTGTGCTGCAGTGTCAGATGTTTTGCACCAAAGATCCTCTTCAACATTCATTTCACAATGCGCAAGGTTCTTGAAGGTGGTCTGGAGCAAACTGGACCAGAATTTGGGCACTCTTTATCCTCTAGTTTGAATGTTATGCTCACTTTATGAACAGTAGAAATGGGGTATTGAAAGATTTTCATGCTATTTGTGTTAACTAAGACCACCTTCATGTTGACACACGATTTGTTATCGCAGAAATTATGATAAGGCTGATGCTTCTTCGGTTCGTGGCATTCTTCAATGTTCTTAGCTTCAGTTTTAACGAGATACTCTAAGTTATTTCAGCACTATTTTTATATGTAAATATAAATAAGTGTATATTTA